>NC_137143.1:507500-557500 GCF_949319135.1 Squalius cephalus
TTTCATTATAGTTTCCTTCATATTTTGAATGAGCTTTATATAGTTTTCTTGTTAATTTTAGTTTAATTTTTACTCATTTATTTTTTTCATTATTTTTAGGTTTAATTTATTTTTATTTCAATTTTAGTTTATTTCCAGCTAATCATTTTAGTGCCTCAACTTGAACATATTTCAGCTTATGGCAGAGGCAACATTTCTCATTTTCATTTGAACTTTTCAACAACAAAAAAAAAAAAAAAAATTTTATTTCAGCTTTATTTAAATTAACAGAAGTGTTTTAGTTAATGATAATAACCCTGGTATACAGACCCAATTTGTACTGTGAAAAAATCCTATTAATAATGTCAAAATATTATATGGAGGAAAATATTGAGTGTTTATATGAACTCACTGTAGTTAGATGCATTTAATCACTCTTTCTTATTTTTGCCCTTTGTCCACTGAAGCACACTGGACATCAGTCATCTCCGGAGTCCAGTACCGTTTTATTTCTTCCATAAAAAGCTAATTATTTCCCAAACGAGTGTCGAGTCGTCCCCCAGCATCCTCTGCTTCAGTGTCGAGTCGTCCCCCAGCATCCTCTGCTTCAGTGTCGAGTCGTCCCCCAGCATCCTCTGCTTCAGTGTCAGCACACTCTCCTCAGGATGAAACCTCGTGTCATCACACCTGACGCTCTCCTCTGTATAACTAGTATGACCTGTACAGTTGCTGTGGCGTCAGTGAGTCTCCACGACCTGGAGGAGATGAAGCGACTCTAGCGGTTCTGGAGAGATGCGATCTCTGTTTCCTGGCCTCGTTCAGTCCGCCGGCGACCGGCGCTGTGTGTCGCTAGTCTCGGTTCTGCGAGTAGTGCTGTGGCTCTGATGTGATTGGTAGACTCCACGTCTGGCCAGATCTATACAAAACACCATCACAAGTGACATATACAACGACATCATTTAATGTGACTAGGAATTAGGCTCAGAATAATTAAGAGCAGCAGTGTGCTGAGTTACCACAGCAGTGCTCAGTGCATTACATCATTCACTAGATTAAAGGAGAACAATTTTAACATTGAGCTCATTTTTTTGTACATTTGGAGTGCTGTCAATACAGAGAACAACGACAGAAATCAGTGTTGCCTACACCGAGTTATCCTCTTTTTAAAATGTGCACCCTGTTGACTTCAATGGGGCAAGTTTTAAACCTGCTTTTAGCCTCTTAACATCCTTGATGTGTCATTACAAGTGCACAGGTCATGTGAGTGATTCCTTCTGAGTGAACACGAGTGAATCTGACTGCAGTAGATGTGAAAGATATGAATAAAAGTGATGTTATTTCAGCCAGCGCACATACCTGTATTTACATCCTGTTTTCGGTTGAAGCCCACAGTAATCGATTGTCGAGTTCACGCGCATTGGTTTAGTACCTATGATCATGCGCGTGAACTCGACAATCAATTACTGTGGGCTTCAACCGAAAACAGGATGTAAACACAGGTATGTGCGCTGGCTGAAATAACATCACTTTTATTCATATCTTTCACATCTACTGCAGTCAGATTCACCCGTGTTCACTCTGAAGGAATCACTCACATGACCTGTGCACTTGTAATGACACTTAAAGGATGTTAAGAGGCTAACAGGGATGTTATAGCGAATACTAACCCAACCCTAAACCTACCCATCACACACACACACACACACCGCTTCGCTAACCCTAACCCATCCTGATCAGCCTGTCGGGGGGGTGTTCGCTCTACATCATCCCTTACCTTTACAGTCGAATCATATAAAGCAGTGAAATCGCCTCGAACTCTTCTAGCCTGCACTCGAGACGGTGGCGTGAGCTCCACTGAAACTCTTCTTTCCTATTGGTTGTCGCTCGTGAAAATCGCTTCTCATTTGCATAAAGTTGAAATTTCTGAACTTTTGTCGCGTGTCTCGTGTCGCTTGAGATGGGTAGGTTTAGGGTCGTGAGTGTGTGTGTGTGTGTGTGTGTGTGTGTGTGTGTGAGAGATTGTGATGGGTAGGTTTAGAGTCGGGTTAGTGTGTGTGTGTGTGTGTGTGTGTGTGTGTGTGTGTGTGTGTGTGTGTGTGTGTGATGGGTAGGTTTAGGGCTGGGTTAGTGAGTGTGTGTGTGAGATGGGTAGGTTTAGGGTCGTGTGTGTGTGTGTGTGTGTGTGTGTGTGTGTGTGTGTGTGTGTGTGTGTGTGTGTGTGTGTGTGTGTGTGTGTGTGTGTGTGTGTGTGTGTGTGTGTGTGTGTGTGTGTGATGGGTAGGTTTAGGGCCGGGTTAGTGAGTGTGTGTGTGAGATGGGTAGGTTTAGGGTCGTGTGTGTGTGTGTGTGAGAGATTGTGATGGGTAGGTTTAGGGTCGGGTTAGTGTGTGTGTGTGTGTGTGTGTGTGTGATGGGTAGGTTTAGGGCCGGGTTAGTGAGTGTGTGTGTGAGATGGGTAGGTTTAGGGTCGTGTGTGTGTGTGTGTGTGTGTGTGATTCAGTTGGGCTTGTCTGCCACTCACGGCTCACCTCTTTGTTCTTCTGTTCCTCAGATGAAGCTCGTTCCAAAAAGTGTGGGATCTTGGTGCACTGCCTGGCGGGCATCAGCCGCTCGGTCACGGTCACGGTGGCGTATCTCATGCAGAAGCTCAACCTGTCGCTCAACGACGCCTACGACTTCGTCAAGCGCAAGAAGTCCAACATCTCGCCCAACTTCAACTTCATGGGGCAGCTCCTGGACTTCGAGAGGACGCTGGGCCTCAACAGCCCGTGTGACAACCGATCGACCAATGACCAGCTGTTCTTCACCACGCCGACCAATCACAACCTGTTCCAGCTGGACCCGCTGGAGTCCACATGAGCCGGCGGGGACAGTGGGTCGGTGCGGGAGCCACTCGACGGATGAATCTGCCACTCGACGAGTGTTTCTGCCACTCGACGGATGATTATCTCCGGTGTCGGGGAGTTTAGAGCCGAGGTTCGGCACACGGGCCCTAGAGGCCCTCAGCTCCGGTGGATCTCAGTGCAGCTTTTCTTGCCTTTATGGAACAGACTGTTCTTTTATTGTCCCGGTTTGATACCCGAGCAGAACCTCAGCGCTTCTCTCACACAGAATGAAGTGCAAGTGCTCGGCCCTCTGGTCTCCAAGGCTGTCGACCTACCGACTGGGATTTGTGTTTTCCGACCGGAGGGGAATGTATTGGTGATGTTTCTCCAAGCTCAGACCGAAGGGGCATCAGAGGTGCACAATACATTCAGTTTCTATATCTTTGTATATTTCCTCGCAGACGTTGTTCAAAGTCGTGACAGAACCAACACAAACAGACATTGTGAGTCGACATCCCCCTCTTTATTTTCTCTCGCTCTATGTTTGCAATGACCTAATGCGTTTTGCACAGTGGTGAAGCCTTTCACTTCTTGGCACTTAAAAGCGGTACTCCAACACACACACACACACACACACACACACACACACACACACATTGAGCGTTCCTGCCAGTCCTAGGCTGCGACGAGGACGACACACACTTAAAGCTCATTGTTCATTAACCCGCACACCACAGATTGGCGTTTGTGTGTGAGACGCGAGTCTACGAGGCTCTTCACCGTCTGGCCTTGGTGACTCTCATTACAGTATGAATTTATTGTATTAATTTGTGAAGTATGTATTCACTCGATGTATTTGGGCATGCGATCCTCTCGAGGTGCCGAATGTTGAGGACTGTGTTTAGAGCTACTCTTGAACGGTGTGTAGCGAAGGCGTTTCTGAGCGCAGGAACGAGCGAACGAACACGAGTGCTCGAGTTAACAGGGTTGCTTTAAGCTGGCCTTATATAACCTTTTTAATTCTTTCCTACTCTGACTGTTCAATACTCTTTGTATCTCACTTTAGAAATCGTTGTATTAAAAAGTTCATTTTTAAAGAAACCAATATGTAGTAGTAATAATAGACGACTAAAGGTCTTTAACGGGTCGGTCGAGGTTATGTTTGTTACTCTGCAATATTACTCAACAGCCCTTTGCAGTATTTTCTAGAAGAAATGGCCTGGGGTTTTTGACTCTTCTACTTTTGATACTAGCGATCCACAGAGAATAGCTTCGTTAGCTTGAAACGAGCAGCGTTTGGCCCGGGGTTTCACAGGAAGTGACATCACACACTGGCCACTGGGTGCGCGTTTCATCCGATTCCATTTACCCCAGAATATACATGTGCTATTTACTGACTCCTGTGGCCTTCTCATATATCTCAATATATATATATATATATATATAGTATTAATCGTGTGCAGATATGCAACAGTCGTCCCGTTAATATATCATGGACGACTCTTTCTCATGCTTGAAACTCTTCTGAAACCCAGTCTCAATAACGGCTCCGGTGCCTCGGGTCTGAAACCTGCTTCTCTATCTCCGTGTAAATCTTGATTTCAAGCTGCTTCTGTGGAGGAACGTTTGCATCGAGAGGAACGGCTCGGGTCTGCGTGTTGCCAGAACAGCGGAGCGAGGCTTCCCGTGAACGTGTACCGTCGCTATACTCCGCGGTTCTGTCGGAGAGGAAGAGAACGACAGATGAGCGAATAAGGAAATGTGTATCTTACCTCACCGAGGAATTTTTCAGGGATTTTTATTTGACAATGCGTCGGCACCGTGTCACAGCTTCAGATGTCAAAGAGCTGTTTTGTATGTGCTGTAAACATTTTTTTAAAAGATACAATCTATATATGTGTATAAGACTGGGCTTGGTAACCGGGCAGTTCAATTTTCTGGTTTATGAAGGATATAAAATTGTCCGTATGTATTGTATAGTATATGAAAACCAATACAAGACTTGTTTGTACTGCAAATAAATATTGAATTATTTTTTGGTTATTCAGGCTGGTTTGGTGTATTCATTCGATCCTTCCCATAAAACCCTTATAAAACAGCGAGTAGAGGAGAGCGGGCCACAAGCTGTGTGTAAACCTACTCAGGGTTCAGAGTGTTTATTAATCTCCCACATGTCTAGTACAGTTATGTGGTTTTGTTTCATTAATACAGTGTTTACTTTTTCCTTGATTTGCCCTGAAAGAATGAAATGTGACAACATGCCCCATAGGTGGAGAACATTATAACATGACCATATGACAGATTAAAATGTTATCTGATCTAACCAAAAAATATACTAGACAAATTAAAATATTTTCTCAGTAAAAGACAATTATGAACTTTTCATATAAAATAAAATGTTTTATTAATTTTTGAGTTTGACAAAAAACACACCGGGGGAAACAGCTATACAGCGTAGTTCAAAACAATAATTAATCATTTTTGAACATTGACTCTCTTTATTCACCTTTTTCTCATGGTTTCTCAATAGAATTTATTAAAATGTAGAATAGAATACACATAGTGTGACAACATGCCCCGCCTGCACTAAGCTGGACCCGGCTGTTAGATCAGCATTAACACACACTATCTCAACTGTTATATAAGATCACAATATCAGATTGGTCTCATTTTAAATAAACAAAAAACAGATGATAAATTAACTTCACTTTTACTTTTGCCATGGTCAAATAAATGTTCAGTGAAAGGTTTCTGAATTTTGGGCATTTGTTTCTGTCTCTATAGTGTCGATCTCCTGTAGATGCTGGTCTGGTTCTTCACTTCCTCCTCTCACACCTGAGGTTCATGATCACACCACATCCGGTTACTGAAACGACCACCGCTCGCTTCCTCTTCATAGCCCGGGTCATGTTTATTCATACAGCGCTGTATGCCGTACAGATGTGGCTCTGCTTAACAAACAGGAGAAACATCATCAGTGTTGCCAAATTCTGCAACAGGGATTTCAGTTTTAATTACAACTACAGTAAAGAGAAGCTCTGCAGAACACGATTTATTCAGTGACCTCATTCGACAGCTTCAAGCACAGCTCAATCGATGATGATGATGTCATTGATGTCAGGCCACAGCACACGTCCTGTTTTTTTTTGTTTTTTTTAAAGTGCAAAATGTGACTTTTTTTAAAGGTTAGAGGTCACATGTCTGGCAGGTGTTGCGTGTGGTTCAATAAAGCCATCAAAAATGATTTCAGTTAAACCCTTTTTATTAAATTGGACTCTAATGTTTTATATTTTAGCAATATTGGTACTATCAGTGCGATATATTAGAGAAAACATGATGGATAAACCAGGTTGAATCGTTCCTCCTCAGAGTCAGTATTAAATACGCCTGGATATAATGTTTTTGGAGAAGATCGGGATCAGGGAACGGTGGGGGGGGAGTTTACTGTACGTCAAAAACACTTTAAAATGCGATAAACTGAATGTCCAAGTGAAGCTGGTTTGAGTGTGTTGGTGTGAATATCTCTCTTTCTGCTGAAATGTCATTTATTTTATGTATCGTAAACCTTCAGCAAAGTTGGATTTTTGTGACCATTTGAAACAACTTCTTAACCATAGTGATCTGAAAAAGAAAGAATTTTAATATTAATTGGAATGAAAGGAAGGAAACTTTTACACAACTGATAGAACAACCGACTAGAATAACCCCCCCGTTCTACAACTAGAATAGATCTATTGTTTATAAATAAACCTGAAAGAATTTTAAATCATTACATTTTTTGACAGGGCTGTGGATCATAATATTATTTTCTTTTCAAGAAATCGTACAAAATAACGCTTAATAATTATAATTTAAAACTACTTTTCATGATATAGTCCCTAAAAATCTAGGAATAGCTCTGAAAGAGATTGATTGAAGTGAAGTCATTTTAAGGACATAGAGAGAAGATGCGATTATTATTTGGGAAAAATTAAAGAAGTGTTGAGTTGTTCACTTGAAGGGGACGGTTAACAAAAAGAAAAGGGAATACTTTGCCCTGGGTTAACAATGAATGCAGGAAACTGAAGGATAGAGAACAGCTCCTCAGAAAATATCAAGCTAGATGAGTGAATCAACAAGGAGCAGGTGTGCACGAGGGGTTGCTATGGTAACAGGCACACACTGGGAAACTAGGTCAACGGAGGAAGTCAGGAAATAAACACAGGAACTGGGAACACATAAAACTCAACCAAAGCAGAACATAAACCTGACAGTATGTGTACTGGTCGGCGTACTGGTGTACTGACGGTAAGTTAACCACACATGCTGGTGCTGAAATATCATTTTATAGTCAAAACTGTTGTCATACGTAAAAGAGTTTGTTTCCTTTCGGAAATACAGGTTGAGTTTGCGAGCGCTCGAGGGATCAGTTCATCTTCAGTCTCTGTGTCCTCAGGGAAATAACACATTTTTATGGTTTTATTGTTGTGCTGATGAAACACAAATCTACATTATGCCACCGCTGCCTTTGCACTCGCAGATAAATGAAGTTGGGTCTTGTATTTATTTGTCTAATCTATACAGATCTCTCTGCGAGTCCAGTGAGAGACGAACACCTTCACACGCTTCATCCACAGCACACTAATAGACCAAAGGAAAGCAGTGCTAATCAAAGCTAAATGCATATATAAAACATGATTCATGTAGAGTGCAAAAATAACTACTCAACAAGACTTACTCTGGCAAACACTGTAGATCTGAAGCTGTGCAGCAAGAACACAGGGTTAATTAACCGTTTATGAGTCTCATTTACTCCTCATAAACCGAGACTCTGCTCCTGATAACCTCGAACTCTCTCGTTCCTCACATCTCTTCACGGCTCATCCCAACACTAGCAGAACACAGCGAGCGGGAGTTAGGCCAGATTCAGGATTCTGGAGCCTTTATTCTCTCTCTGAGTCACTGCGTGAGATCCAGCTTTATGTGGGATCTGATGCCGACACTAGAGATGGGATTCGTGATACTGAATTATTTGTCACTGGATTTGGATAAGAGTGTTAATGTGAGCATCAGGAAATGAATCATTCGGTTGTTGGCCAGATAACGTCTCTGATGAAGACTCCATGATGCTTTCAGTGGCTCATCAGAGTAGACATGGATATTACACAATGTGTGAAAACAAAGATAACTCGGTTAACAGATTTGCATACTGTACACACACATATACACTATATTGCCAAAGGTTTTGGGACGTCTGCATGTACATGCACGTGAACTTTAATGACACCCCATTCTTAATCCGTAGGGTTTAATTTGGAGTTGCTCCACCCTTTACAGCAATAACAGCTTCAGCTCTTCTGGGAAGGCTTTCCTCAAGGTTTAGGAGTGTGTTTATGGGAATGTTTGCCCATTCTTCTAGAAGCGCATTAGTGAGGTCCGGCTCTGATGTTGGAGGAGAAGCTCTCAGTCTCGCTCTAGTTCCTCCCAAAGCTGTTCTCTCGGGATGAGCTCAGGACTCCAGTTCCTCCACACCAGACTCCTCATCCGTGTGTTTATGGTCCTGCTCTGTGCACTGGAGCGCAGTCGTGCTGGAACAGGAACATCCCCAAACTCTTCCCACAAAGTTTGGAGCATGAAACTGTCTTACTGTGCGTTCACACCGGACGCGAATAGCGCGTCAAATTCGCGCCTGCCACGTCTAGTTATACGCTTGACCACTTTGTGTTAATTCGCGCGTCAAGAGCGAAATTGATGCGCGTAAAAACAAAAGTTTGAAGTGAAATTGATGCGCGTAAAAACAAAAGTTTGAAGTGAAATTTACGCGCGTCAGAGGCGAAATCCGGAGGCGAAAGTTTAGTTTTTTTGTTTTTTAGATGTTTATCGAGCATTAGCATTAGCATTATTCGAGAGATTCACAGCTCGTATATGCTCTGGGGAGCAGAAACAGCTGCGTAGGGGACATCGTCGCTGTACTCGGGTCCACCAAACCCTCCGGAGGGTTTCAGGAGTTTCACAATTTGCTCCAGGAGCTGGGTTTGGTGGACCTAACGGTGAGGACGCTGACGAGGACAGCGTAGGCCGTATAAGGCTCACCCTCGCCCGCACACACCTAATCTGTCATTTATTTTTGTTTTGATAATAAATGGAGCCAGCCTCCAAAAGTGAAACCTGTCTTGTTTTTTTGTTTTTTTTAGTTTTTATACACTAAATTGTGTTTGTTGTCTTTACATTAGATAAATAATATTTCATATAATCTAGAATAGATATGGAATAAACAGCATTCAATACAAAATGAGTATCTCTCATATATTGAAATCGAGTTTCTATGTGAAAGATTTGCTTTGTTGTGCATTTATTCATATTACAAAATAATTTATTGAGGCCAAACATAAAATAACATAATAAACTGTCACTTAACCACGTGACAGCAGCAAGCAGGCTCCTGATTGGTTAACGCGGCGCGAATTGACGCAGAAGTTCAGATTTTTCAACTCGGGCGGCAGACGCGAATTCGCGTCAAACGCGTGAATGCACAAAAAGCACTAATAAAACCATTCACGCTTAACGCGCCAGAGGCTCAATTCGCGCCATTCGCGTCTACCGCGCCGTGCTCTACGCCTCATTCGCGCCGCAGGAATTTTTTACATGCGTAACGCGTCTTTGCATTGACTTAACATTGAAATCACTCACGCCTGACGCGCTATTCGCGTCCGGTGTGAACGCACCATTAGTATGCTGAAGCATTAAGAGTTCCTTTCACTGGAACTAAGAGCCCAACCCCTGAAGAACAACCCCACACCATCACCCCCGCCCCCTCCAAACAACCCCACACCATCACCCCCCCCTCCACCAAACAACCCCACACCATCACCCCCGCCCCCTCCAAACAACCCCACACCATCACCCCCCCCTCCACCAAACAACCCCACACCATCACCCCCGCCCCCTCCAAACAACCCCACACCATCACCCCCCCCTCCACCAAACAACCCCACACCATCACCCCCGCCCCCTCCAAACAACCCCACACCATCACCCCCCCCTCCACCAAACAACCCCACACCATCACCCCCGCCCCCTCCAAACAACCCCACACCATCACCCCCCCCTCCACCAAACAACCCCACACCATCACCCCCGCCCCCTCCAAACAACCCCACACCATCACCCCCGCCCCCTCCAAACAACCCCACACCATCACCCCCGCCCCCTCCAAACAACCCCACACCATCACCCCCCCTCCACCAAACAACCCCACACCATCACCCCCCCCCCCCTTCAAACAACTCCACACCATAACCCCCCTCCTTATATATATATAATAAGATGCACAGGTCATAACAGGCCTTTTCTTTACTATACTGTTTGAATGCTTTGATTTGAATCGGTCAGCATGTTACCGATCCTCACGCAGTCTTCGTCCAGCTGGCATCTCATAAGAGGACTGGATGATTGATTAAAGTGTCCATGTAAACAGCACACAGCCCTGGTTATGCTTCTGAGACACTATTAATATCCCAGCACATCTCCAGCTCGACGCACCAGTAAGACGTGTGTTGGCAGGTGTTAATTGGCCAGATTTAGAGCGATGTATTGACGAACGCTTCCACTGACGACCCAGACCTCACGTCAAAGCTGTGAAGAGTCTCGAGTTTGAAGATGACATGCACTGGCAGACACAGCGTGTTCGACTGGGACACCAGTGTGGGAATCACCTAGCGTGAGATGCTTGATAATGTCTGGCGGTGTGGGAACTTTAATGGGTTAACAAAAGCAGAATGCTAACGAGCGGTCATATACCGGTCATATACAAGTGGCATATTGCCGTTTATCTTCATCAAACTCCTTTGGATAAGTGCGTCTGCTGAAGAATAAATTGATTAATTCCATGCAATAGTGTCTTTTAGGGTTGCAACCTTGCCATGATTTCTCCCCTTAATAAGCCTTACACGTCTCCCAAATTGTCTTAGCTGAAACGTCCGGGGAAATGTTTGTGGAAATAAAAAGATCAATATGATTGTTAGTAACCGCTGTAAAATAATGATCATTGAGCAGCAAGAAGTTTAAACGCCAAGGAGAGCGGGATGATGAAAGGCCTGGTAAAGCCAGGTCGAACGTAACAGCAGATCTGAATTAACAATAGTGTCATAAATACACGAACCAATGGAAGCAATTCATTATCAATCAGAAAACAGTCAATGCTGAAAGAACTAAAGAAGGTTTGTGTTAGAATTAAAAAAGTGGTGAACATCAAAACCAGCATATTTCTCCATAAATATCTGAATAATCCTGCATGATTTGGACTGTGCACAGGGTCTAGATGAGGAACGGTCCAGAACCACAGTCAGATCCACACACAGAATTAGTTGGTTGAAATGTAAATCAGGGAGGGAAAAAAAAACTTTTTAGAAAAAAGCCTCATCATCCCAATTAGGGCCATGTATATTAACCAAAATCAGTTGAGCTAGTATTCAAATGTTTCAAATAATTAAGAACTTTATTTCGCTTCACTGGAGAAATCAGCCCCTTAACGTTCCAGCTGGTGAACTTCAGCACCGCGAGGAGCCGCTTGTTCACTCGTCACAGGCGATTCTCTGAACATGACCAGTGTCACGATCTGGGTTTGCATTCATCAATCGCCTGGTTTCCTTTACTCCAGTTTCCCGCTCCTCATAATGTAACTATGGTTTCTCATTAAAGGTAGGGTAGGTAGGAATTGTCTAAAAAACTTCTTTTCCAAATTTGTTTAAACTTTATTTATATATCAATACATAATTAAAATGTAAGTACTCTGAAAAAGAAAGTATAAAAATTGAGTGTCTGTAGACCTCTCACGACTGTTTTAAAGACAGCTCATTATTTCCATTCACTCCACCCCCTCCCTTCTGGGCTCCTTCCAAAGCCACGCCCCCAAAACACATGAACGCACGACTCCGACAGCTGAGCTGGAAGACGCATTATTTACCTGAGACGAGTGGAGAGGAAGGAGCGCAGTGCATGTAGTGACATCATGTCAGAATCACATGTAATAAAAAAATCTAACTTTATCATTATGAATATAAACAAATAAGATGTATTTTAGTACTCACTATCAAGCTAGCATATTGATATTGGTAAAGTTTAAAATATTTTTTTTTTGATTCGCTAACAAGCTAGTTATATCTATGAGGCAAAGCTAAAAACAGGTTGCATTGATACACGTTTTTCCATTACCATCAGTTACACTGTGATGAAGATGAATTTCGTGTAAGATTCATAACATATATGGTGTTCTGCATGTAAGAGTTTCCATGATCAAAGCATTGTTGACTCTGATGAGGACTAACGCTACACTCCGGTGACAAGTACCGCATCGTCAGCTCGAGGACAGGTCCGGGGTCGAGGGCGAAGCAGAGGAGGTCGTGCAAGCGGCCGTGCAACTAGGGTCCGAGGAAGTAGAGGCCGAGGACGGGGTGGTCGAAGTGCAGGGCAAGGAGCACTTCTTGGACAAGAGGACCTGCGTCGAGTTTTGCATCTCCTATTCCTAGGTTCCGTGCCTCTTGAATTCCTCAAATCAAACGGGTGCGTGCAAGTGGGCAGATCCGGTGTGGCAAAAGGGTGGTTGCCATGGTTGCGAGAGAGTGACAGTCGCCTAAGCCAATCCTTTGTTTCGTCCCGAATGGAAATACTGAGCTGTGTTTAATGCAGATTAAACGGTCTAGAGTCACTCGATTTTTATACTCTTTTTTTTCAGAGTACTTACATTTTAATTATGTATTGATATATATAGAAAGTTTAAACAAATTTGGAAAAAAGTTTTTTATAAAATTCCTACCTACCCTACCTTTAACGAGTCACACCTGTTCATCATTTAAGTTAAGTCACCCTGTGTATTTAACTTCCTCCGTTTAATTCAGTCGTTGTCTGGTATTGTTTGTGTGGATTCTCTGTTACGTTACCTTTGGATTACTTGAGTTTGTTTTATTAAAGTGTCATATTTTTTTGCTGTGTCACACACACACACACACACACACACACACACACACACACAAACACACATGGAGCTGCTTCTGTGATGCAAACCTCAAAATATATTACTTTATAAATCATGCACTGTGAGAAAGTGTTTTGAGCTCATAACATAAAGTCTTTATTAATGCATAATCTGCCCCTGTAATCATAATATATATAATCTGTGTGAAAAGGAATAGAAGTTGTGGGTGTTTTAATGCCTCTCTAGTGTTCGTTTCATCTGTAAACCGCAGTGAATTGTATGTAAAGGTAATATCTGCACAAGTGTTATGAAGGCATGTTCCTGCGTGCTGAAGGGGGTCACAGACGTCCAGTGGAGAATAAAGCAGAATCCTGTCAGCACTCGAACACACTCCAACACACTCCGCGTTACACAACATGTGTGGGCGGCTGAAGAAGCTGCTCTTTTCACCATCATTCATCATCTTTTCATTTTTTCATCCTCTGCTCATCCGGTTGTTTTCTGTGTCGAAGAATAAGTCACATTATTCCTGTGGACAGAATTCTCATAAGACACGAATGAACAGTTTTGTGCTCGTTTTAAACGCATATTTTTGTGTTGCTAGAGATTTCTGACTGAGCCTCGAGAAACCAGATTCAGATGTCCAGATGTGTGATCTGGATCCGCACTGCTAACTCGACCTGAACCAGGTCACACACGTCTTGAGATTGTGGTTATGAAACATAATGTGACCTGTCAAAATCATTACAAGTCTGGTGTTAAAGCTGTGCTATGAGGTTGTGCCGTTTACAGATGAGGAAAGTTAGCTCTCCCTGGTTATATAAAGCTGACACGATAACTACGCCCTGCAGGAACAACACACGGTGAGGTGTGTGTTCAGTGGAACAAGTGGAACAACACACGATGAGGTGTGTGTTCAGTGGAACAACACACGGTGAGATGTGTGTGTTCAGTGGAACAAGTGGAACAACACACGATGAGGTGTGTGTTCAGTGGAACAACGCACGGTGAGGTGTGTGTGTTCAGTGGAACAACACACGGTGAGGTGTGTGTTCAAGGTGAGGTGTGTGTTCAGTGGAACAACGCACGGTGAGGTGTGTGTTCAAGGTGAGGTGTGTGTTCAGTGGAACAAGTGGAACAACACAAGGTGAGGTGTGTGTTCAGTGGAACAACACACGGTGAGGTGTGTGTTCAGTGGAACAACACACGGTGAGGTGTGTGTGTTCAGTGGAACAACACACGGTGAGGTGTGTGTTCAGTGGAACAACACAAGGTGAGGTGTGTGTTCAGTGGAACAACACAAGGTGAGGTGTGTGTTCAGTGGAACAACACAAGGTGAGGTGTGTGTTCAGTGGAACAACACAAGGTGAGGTGTGTGTTCAGTGGAACAACACACGGTGAGGTGTGTGTGTTCAGTGGAACAAGTGGAACAACACACGGTCAAGTCAAGTCAAGTCAAGTTTATTTATATAGCGCTTTTCACAACATAGGCCGTATCAAAGCAGCTTCACAGCAATAAAACAATACATCAATGTTTGTTTCTAGTGGAACGTCCACGTTTGGTAATGCTGATCAATAGTATCGTTGATTGATTAATTAAATTAAATATTCCCAAATATCCCCAACTGAGCAAGCCAAAGGCAACAGTGGCAAGGAACCGAAAAACTCCATCAGGTGACCTAATGGAGAAAAAAAAACCTTGGGAGAACCCGGGCTCAGTCGGGGGCCAGTTCTCCTCTGGCGTTTATGAACTAGAGGTCGGATTTAACTGTAAGATTAAAAGTATTATATGAATGCCTGGCTAAAGAGATGCGTCTTTAATCTAGTTTTAAACTGGGAGAGCGAGTCTGAGCAACGAACAGTATCCGGAAGACTATTCCAGAGTTTTGGAGCTAAATGTGAAAATGCTCTCCCTCCTTTGGTGGATCTGGATATCCTAGGTATGACCAAAAGCCTCGAATTTACTGACCTTAAAGAGCGCAATGGATTATAGGGCGATAGAAGATCCGTTAAATAGACTGGAGCTAAGCCGTTTAGGGCTTTATAAGTCAGTAGCAATACCTTGTAATTAATACGGAACTTTATAGGTAGCCAATGTAGTGATGATAAAATTGGAGTTATATGATCATATTTTCTTGATCTAGTTAGAACTCTAGCGGCGGCATTTTGGACTAACTGTAGCTTGTTTATTAAGGATGCAGGACAACCAGCCAATAAAGCATTACAGTAATCTAGTCTCGAGGTCATGAATGCATGAACTAACTTTTCTGCATCAGAAACAGATAGCATATTACGTAGCTTAGCAATGTTTCTAAGGTGGAAAAAGGCTGTTCTTGTAACATATGAAATATGATTTTCAAAAGACAGGTTGCAGTCTAATATAACACCCAGGTCTTTTACTGTAGAGGATGAAGTAACAGGACATCCTACGATGTTAAAGTTGTATTGTAAGAGGTTTTGTGGGTGGTTTTTTGAACCGATGATTAGTACCTCTGTCTTGTCAGGATTTAATAAAAGAAAATTACGCGTCATCCAATCTTTTATATCTTTAACACACTCTGTCAATTTGGATAATTTAGCGTTTTCATCCGGCCGTGATGAAATATAGATTTGAGTGTCATCAGCATAACAATGGAAACTAATTCCATGTTTCCTTATAATATTTCCAAGTGGCAGCATATATATTGAGAATAATAGAGGGCCTAACACAGATCCCTGCGGCACTCCATAGTTTACTGGAGTTATGATCGATTTTTCTCCATTTAAATAAACAAAATGGTAGCGGTCAGATAAATACGATCTAAACCAGCTTAGTGCTTGTCCTTGAACACCAGTATAATTTTGTAGTCGATCTAAGAGTATTGTATGATCTATAGTATCGAACGCAGCACTAAGATCAAGTAAAACTAGTATTGAGATACAGCCTTGGTCAGAAGATAAAAGTAAATCATTTGTAATTTTAACAAGCGCAGTTTCAGTGCTATGATGCGGCCTGAATCCAGACTGAAACTTTTCATAGATGTCATTTTCTTGCAAGAAAGAGCCCAGTTGAGCGGACACAGCTTTTTCTAGTATTTTAGACATAAAAGGTAGATTTGAAATGGGTCTATAATTTGCTAGATTATGTGGATCTAATTGTGGTTTCTTAATGAGAGGTTTTATAACTGCCAGTTTAAATGTTCTTGGAACATAACCTAAAGATAAAGACGAGTTAATAATATTGAGGAGAGGCTCCTCCACTATAGGTAACACTTCTTTCAAAAGTTTAGTTGGTATAGGATCTAGTAAACATGTTGTTGTTTTAGATGAAGTGATAAGTTTATTTAACTCTTTTTGTTCTATAGTTGTAAAGCATTGTAATTGTTCTTGCGGGGTGATAATTGAGGCTGAATTATAAGACGCAATTGAGGATTGAACGTTTACAATTGTGGTTCTGATGTTTTCTATTTTCTCAGTGAAGAACTTCATGAAATCATTACTACTTAACTGGAACGGAATATTTTGTTCAGGAGACATCTGTTTATTTGTTAGTCTAGCCACAGTGTTAAATAAGAACCTAGGATTGTTTTGGTTGTTTTCTATTAGTTTGCGGAGATGCTCAGCCCTGGCCTCTTTTAGGGCCTTTTTGTAACGTGACATACTGTCTTTCCATGCGATTCTAAAGACCTCTAAGTTAGTTTTTTTCCATTTACGCTCTAAATTACGGGTTTCTCTCTTTAGAACATGCGTAGTATTGTTGTACCATGGTGCTTTACTTTTCTCTCTAACCTTTCTTAATCTAATGGGTGCAACAATATCCAATGATCCAGAGAGAATGGTGCTCATAGTGCTAGTTAATTCCTCAAGTTCATCTGTTTGTTTAGGTTCACTGAGCAGCTGAGACAGATCAGATAAGCTATTTGAAAAATTATCTATGGTAGATGGAAGGATTGTTCTGCCTAATCGATAACGCGGCGCAGCATGACATATTACAGGAGTACGTAATATGCAAGTTACCATGTAATGGTCAGTGACATCGTCACTTTGTGGAATGATATCTATATCGGTTGGATCGGTTCCATGTGATATAATTAAATCGAGTGTATGATTAAAACGATGAGTCGGTCCGGTAACGTTTTGCTTGACCCCAAAGGAGTTTAATAAATCTGTAAACGCAGCCCCTAGCGCATCATTTGAATTATCTACGTGGATATTAAAGTCTCCAACAATTAATGCTTTATCGAAATTAACTAATAGGTCTGAGAGAAAATCTGCAAACTCTTTTAGGAAATCAGCGTAAGGCCCAGGCGGTCTATATACGGTAGCCAAGGCTAGAGATAATAGGGATGTTTTTCTAGCATCTAAGAGCGTAACATTTAGTACAAGTACTTCAAACGAAATAAACTTATAGCCCGTTTTCTGAGTAACATTGAGAATATCTCTATAGATTGTTGCAACACCGCCGCCACGACCAATCAGACGGGGCTCGTGCTTATAGGAGTATCCTGATGGAGTAGACTCATTTAGACCGAAATAATCATTTGGTTTAAGCCAGGTTTCAGTAAGGCAAAGTACATCGAAGCTATTATCTGTGACTATTTCATTTACAATAACTGCCTTAGGTGTGAGTGATCTAATGTTTAGAAGACCTAGCTTTAGAAATTGTTTTTGATTACTAATAGCAACATTTTCTGGTTTAATAACAATTAGATTTTTTCTAGATCCTGCAGTAGATTTATTATTTAATCTCACTAAACGAGGAATAGACACAGTTTCTATGCAATGTTCTACACTATTTATATCAGTTAAATTGGTGCAGCAGAGACTATGATTTGGACTTTTGGTTACTAGTCAAAAGGTATTTAACATTTTGGAGATGTTATCTGACAGAAGATCCGATCCGAATCTGCTTGGGTGTAAGCCATCAGCACGGTAAAGCCTAGGACGCTCCCAAAACAGATTCCAATTATTTACAAAGAGTAGTTTCTGCTCATTGCACCATGACATTAACCATTCGTTTAGCGCGAATAATCTACTAAACTTTTCATGACCTAGACGGTACGTGGGAAGCGGTCCTGACACAATGATCGTTATATCAGGCGATGTGCTGCGTACCGTATCGATCAGATTCCTGAAGTCTTTCTTCAGAACTTCCGTCTGGCGCAGCCTGATGTCGTTCACTCCCGCGTGCAAGACCACAGTTCCGACGCGCTCGTTATCGTTCAGAATCTCGGGAACGCGAGCGGCGATTTCAGAAACACGAGCACCAGGAAAGCAGTGACTATGCACCTTACTTTTATTTAACGTAGCGTGTACGTGTCGAACGATGGAATCGCCAATGATCACAGCATCGCGTTCTGTTTCGCGAAGAGGGGAGAAGCGGTTTTGTGTGGATATCTCGAAAACCGGGAGGGTCGGAGAGAGTTTTCTTGGTCTATGCCTGACTCGCGTCTTCCGCTGCGGAAATATCCAGGCTTCGTGGTGGCATGTTGGAGCCGGAGTGAACGAGACCATGGCTGATCGCGACCTCGACGCTCGCCGATGTTGAGAAACGCACGGAGTAGACGAGGTCGGAGTTAGCGGGTTAGTAACGTTAATCTCTGATTTGTGTGCATCCGCGCGTGATGTTTCAAGAGCCAAACGCCGGTCTATCAGCTCGGCCTGTCTCACTAAAAGGTCGTGGATCTGTTTCTCAACAGCTTCCAGCTCAGACTGCACCGCGTGCAGCTCAAATGTGTCTTCACCTGCACCAAAAGGTAGACCACTTACATCTAATATATTCGCCATTTTAACAGATGGACAGTACGTTAAGTTAGCAACGACGCTACCAGTGATGCTATCAATATTAATACTAATTTATGGCTGAAGTCTTGGATATAATCCGTCTTTTTAGTGGTACGGTGTAGAGTAGACGCACGATAGGCGAAAAAAAATGTTTGTTTGTAAATGAGTGCGGAGAAGACGCGTTCAGCCGTGATCCACGGACGTAACCTATAAGAGTATCCAGCGTTGGATCACTAGGCTTGAGACACGTCTGCTCAACAGTCCGCGTTGTAACTATGAGGTGAGGAAAAGTAGAAAATGTTCGTTGTAAATGAGTTTAGAGAGAAATCAAGAATTATAAATCAATCGAGCTCCAAAGACAACAACGCGTTCAGACGCGACGCATGCGCATTCGAAACAGGAAGTGTGTGCTCTTCTCCACGGTGAGGTGTGTGTGTTCAGTGGAACAAGTGGAACAACACACGGTGAGGTGTGTGTTCAGTGGAACAAGTGGAACAACACAAGGTGAGGTGTGTGTTCAGTGGAACAAGTGGAACAACACAAGGTGAGGTGTGTGTTCAGTGGAACAAGTGGAACAACACAAGGTGAGGTGTGTGTTCAGTGGAACAAGTGGAACAACACACGGTGAGGTGTGTGTTCAGTGGAACAAGTGGAACAACACAAGGTGAGGTGTGTGTTCAGTGGAACAAGTGGAACAACACAAGGTGAGGTGTGTGTTCAGTGGAACAAGTGGAACAACACAAGGTGAGGTGTGTGTTCAGTGGAACAAGTGGAACAACACACGGTGAGGTGTGTGTTCAGTGGAACAAGTGGAACAACACAAGGTGAGGTGTGTGTTCAGTGGAACAAGTGGAACAACACAAGGTGAGGTGTGTGTGTTCAGTGGAACAAGTGGAACAACACAAGGTGAGGTGTGTGTTCAGTGGAACAACACACGGTGAGGTGTGTGTTCAGTGGAACAACACAAGGTGAGGTGTGTGTTCAGTGGAACAACACAAGGTGAGGTGTGTGTTCAGTGGAACAAGTGGAACAACGCACGGTGAGGTGTGTGTGTTCAGTGGAACAAGTGGAACAACACACGGTGAGGTGTGTGTTCAGTGGAACAACACACGGTGAGGTGTGTGTTCAGTGGAACAAGGTGTGTGTGTTCAGTGGAACAACACAAGGTGAGGTGTGTGTTCAGTGGAACAAGGTGTGTGTGTTCAGTGGAACAACACACGGTGAGGTGTGTGTTCAGTGGAACAACACACGGTGAGGTGTGTGTGTTCAGTGGAACAACACACGGTGAGGTGTGTGTTCAGTGAAACAACACAAGGTGAGGTGTGTGTTCAGTGAAACAACACAAGGTGAGGTGTGTGTTCAGTGGAACAACACACGGTGAGGTGTGTGTTCAGTGGAACAACACAAGGTGAGGTGTGTGTTCAGTGGAACAACACACGGTGAGGTGTGTGTTCAGTGGAACAAGTGGAACAACGCACGGTGAGGTGTGTGTGTTCAGTGGAACAAGTGGAACAACACACGGTGAGGTGTGTGTTCAGTGGAACAACACACGGTGAGGTGTGTGTTCAGTGGAACAAGGTGTGTGTGTTCAGTGGAACAACACACGGTGAGGTGTGTGTTCAGTGGAACAAGGTGTGTGTGTTCAGTGGAACAACACACGGTGAGGTGTGTGTTCAGTGGAACAACACACGGTGAGGTGTGTGTTCAGTGGAACAACACACGGTGAGGTGTGTGTTCAGTGAAACAACACAAGGTGAGGTGTGTGTTCAGTGGAACAACACACGGTGAGGTGTGTGTTCAGTGGAACAACACACGGTGAGGTGTGTGTTCAGTGGAACAACACAAGGTGAGGTGTGTGTTCAGTGGAACAACACACGGTGAGGTGTGTGTTCAGTGGAACAAGTGGAACAACACACGGTGAGGTGTGTGTTCAGTGGAACAACACACGGTGAGGTGTGTGTTCAGTGGAACAAGGTGTGTGTGTTCAGTGGAACAACACAAGGTGAGGTGTGTGTTCAGTGGAACAACACACGGTGAGGTGTGTGTTCAGTGGAACAACACAAGGTGAGGTGTGTGTTCAGTGGAACAACACAAGGTGAGGTGTGTGTTCAGTGGAACAACACACGGTGAGGTGTGTGTTCAGTGGAACAACACAAGGTGAGGTGTGTGTTCAGTGGAACAACACACGGTGAGGTGTGTGTTCAGTGGAACAACACAAGGTGAGGTGTGTGTTCAGTGGAACAACACACGGTGAGGTGTGTGTTCAGTGGAACAACACAAGGTGAGGTGTGTGTTCAGTGGAACAACACAAGGTGAGGTGTGTGTTCAGTGGAACAACACATGGTGAGGTGTGTGTGTTCAGTGGAACAACACAAGGTGAGGTGTGTGTGTTCAGTGGAACAACACAAGGTGAGGTGTGTGTTCAGTGGAACAACACAAGGTGAGGTGTGTGTTCAGTGGAACAACACACGGTGAGGTGTGTGTTCAGTGGAACAACACACGGTGAGGTGTGTGTTCAGTGGAACAACACAAGGTGAGGTGTGTGTTCAGTGGAACAACACAAGGTGAGGTGTGTGTGTTCAGTGGAACAACACAAGGTGAGGTGTGTGTGTTCAGTGGAACAACACAAGGTGAGGTGTGTGTTCAGTGGAACAACACAAGGTGAGGTGTGTGTGTTCAGTGGAACAACACAAGGTGAGGTGTGTGTGTTCAGTGGAACAACACACGGTGAGGTGTGTGTTCAGTGGAACAACACACGGTGAGGTGTGTGTTCAGTGGAACAACACAAGGTGAGGTGTGTGTTCAGTGGAACAACACAAGGTGAGGTGTGTGTTCAGTGGAACAACACACGGTGAGGTGTGTGTGTTCAGTGGAACAAGTGGAACAACACACGGTGAGGTGTGTGTTCAGTGGAACAAGTGGAACAACACAAGGTGAGGTGTGTGTTCAGTGGAACAAGTGGAACAACACAAGGTGAGGTGTGTGTTCAGTGGAACAAGTGGAACAACACACGGTGAGGTGTGTGTGTTCAGTGGAACAAGTGGAACAACACAAGGTGAGGTGTGTGTGTTCAGTGGAACAAGTGGAACAACACAAGGTGAGGTGTGTGTTCAGTGGAACAACACACGGTGAGGTGTGTGTTCAGTGGAACAACACACGGTGAGGTGTGTGTGTTCAGTGGAACAAGTGGAACAACACACGGTGAGGTGTGTGTGTTCAGTGGAACAACACACGGTGAGGTGTGTGTTCAGTGAAACAACACAAGGTGAGGTGTGTGTTCAGTGGAACAACACACGGTGAGGTGTGTGTTCAGTGGAACAACACACGGTGAGGTGTGTGTTCAGTGGAACAACACAAGGTGAGGTGTGTGTTCAGTGGAACAACACAAGGTGAGGTGTGTGTTCAGTGGAACAAGTGGAACAACGCACGGTGAGGTGTGTGTGTTCAGTGGAACAAGTGGAACAACACACGGTGAGGTGTGTGTTCAGTGGAACAACACACGGTGAGGTGTGTTCAGTGGAACAAGGTGTGTGTGTTCAGTGGAACAACACAAGGTGAGGTGTGTGTTCAGTGGAACAACACACGGTGAGGTGTGTGTTCAGTGGAACAACACAAGGTGAGGTGTGTGTTCAGTGGAACAACACAAGGTGAGGTGTGTGTTCAGTGGAACAACACACGGTGAGGTGTGTGTTCAGTGGAACAACACACGGTGAGGTGTGTGTTCAGTGGAACAACACAAGGTGAGGTGTGTGTTCAGTGGAACAACACAAGGTGAGGTGTGTGTTCAGTGGAACAACACACGGTGAGGTGTGTGTTCAGTGGAACAACACAAGGTGAGGTGTGTGTTCAGTGGAACAACACACGGTGAGGTGTGTGTTCAGTGGAACAACACAAGGTGAGGTGTGTGTTCAGTGGAACAACACACGGTGAGGTGTGTGTTCAGTGGAACAACACAAGGTGAGGTGTGTGTGTTCAGTGGAACAACACAAGGTGAGGTGTGTGTTCAGTGGAACAACACAAGGTGAGGTGTGTGTTCAGTGGAACAACACATGGTGAGGTGTGTGTGTTCAGTGGAACAACACAAGGTGAGGTGTGTGTGTTCAGTGGAACAACACAAGGTGAGGTGTGTGTGTTCAGTGGAACAACACATGGTGAGGTGTGTGTGTTCAGTGGAACAACACAAGGTGAGGTGTGTGTTCAGTGGAACAACACACGGTGAGGTGTGTGTTCAGTGGAACAACACACGGTGAGGTGTGTGTTCAGTGGAACAAAACACGGTGAGGTGTGTGTGTTCAGTGGAACAACACATGGTGAGGTGTGTGTTCAGTGGAACAACACAAGGTGAGGTGTGTGTTCAGTGGAACAAAACACGGTGAGGTGTGTGTTCAGTGGAACAACACAAGGTGAGGTGTGTGTTCAGTGGAACAACACAAGGTGAGGTGTGTGTTCAGTGGAACAACACAAGGTGAGGTGTGTGTGTTCAGTGGAACAACACACGGTGAGGTGTGTGTTCAGTGAAACAACACAAGGTGAGGTGTGTGTTCAGTGGAACAACACAAGGTGAGGTGTGTGTTCAGTGGAACAACACAAGGTGAGGTGTGTGTTCAGTGGAACAACACAAGGTGAGGTGTGTGTGTTCAGTGGAACAACACAAGGTGAGGTGTGTGTTCAGTCGAACAACACAAGGTGAGGTGTGTGTTCAGTCGAACAACACAAGGTGAGGTGTGTGTGTTCAGTGGAACAACACAAGGTGAGGTGTGTGTTCAGTGGAACAACACGGTGAGGTGTGTGTTCAGTGGAACAACACACGGTGAGGTGTGTGTGTTCAGTGGAACAACACACGTTGAGGTGTGTGTTCAGTGGAACAACACACGGTGAGGTGTGTGTTCAGTGGAACAACACAAGGTGAGGTGTGTGTTCAGTGGAACAACACACGGTGAGGTGTGTGTTCAGTGGAACAACACAAGGTGAGGTGTGTGTTCAGTGGAACAACACACGGTGAGGTGTGTGTGTTCAGTGGAACAAGTGGAACAACACACGGTGAGGTGTGTGTGTTCAGTGGAACAAGTGGAACAACACACGGTGAGGTGTGTGTGTTCAGTGGAACAACACACGGTGAGGTGTGTGTTCAGTGGAACAACACAAGGTGAGGTGTGTGTTCAGTGGAACAACACAAGGTGAGGTGTGTGTGTTCAGTGGAACAACACACGGTGAGGTGTGTGTTCAGTGGAACAACACAAGGTGAGGTGTGTGTTCAAGGTGAGGTGTGTGTGTTCAGTGGAACAACACAAGGTGAGGTGTGTGTTCAAGGTGAGGTAAGGTGAGGTGTGTGTTCAGTGTTCAGGATTGATGACCAGAGGTCGGGACGGTCCCGCAGTGAACGGGTCAGTAGTAGATCAAGATCACTGAGCTGCACAAATACACACCTGTGAACATTAGGACATGTATAAGTTCTATCCTCCAAAGTTAATACATTATCATAGTTCTTAGTTAATAATATGTCTGGTGTGAGTGTGAGGTTAGTCTAAGCCAAACTACACACCAGTATATTTTTAGAAAACAAGATTTAATTTTTAATTTTTTTTGCTTCTCCAGTAAATGTATCTTGATTTAAGAATGTTTAGATGATTATGTTTTGCAGTGTTGTGTCACAGTTGGTTAGATTGTTTTCTCATGTGAGAGCAGAGCTATATTTTTGTTTAACATCTGTCTTTACATGCATGTCAGAAAAGCATATAGAGTTGGATCACAAAATGTCAAACTGGCTGTATGAAAGTCTTTGAAACACACACACACACACACACACACACACACTTAAGATCAAGTTTAATCATAATCATAATACCTGACAATAAGTAATCTGCTAACACACCATAGAGGCTGGATGAAGCCCCGCCCATTCTGTTTATTATCCTCAGTCTCCGGCTGCTCCTCGACCCTCCACCCCTTCGGCTGCACCAGTCTCCTCCTTCCCTACTGCTTCCCCTCCATCCTCACTCCCTCCGTCTTCGGTCTGCCGTTCCCTGTCTCCGCCTCAGTCCAGTGAGCCACCGGCTCCACCTTGGTTCCGTCTGGATCTTCCGCTAAAGCTCCACCCTGCCTCCTGCTGCTGTCGGTTCCACCATGGGATCTCCCTCTACCAGCTCCTCCAGCTCCTCCTGCTGTCGGTTCCACCATGGGATCTCCCTCTCCCAGCTCCTCCTGCTGTTGGTTCCACCATGGGATCTCCCTCTCCCAGCTCCTCCTGCTGTCGGTTCCACCATGAGGGGGGATCTCCCTCTCTCAGCTCCTCCTGCTGTCGGTTCCACCATGGGATCTCCCTCTCCCGGCTCCTCCTGCTGTCGGTTCCACCATGGGATCTCCCTCTCCCAGCTCCTCCTGCTGTCGGTTCCACCATGGGATCTCCCTCTCCCGGCTCCTCCTGCTGTCGGTTCCACCATGGGATCTCCCTCTACCAGCTCCTCCTGCTGTCGGTTCCACCATGGGATCTCCCTCTCCCAGCTCCTCCTGCTGTCGGTTCCACCATGGGATCTCCCTCTACCAGCTCCTCCAGCTCCTCCTGCTGTCGGTTCCACCATGGGATCTCCATCTCCCGGCTCCTCCTGCTGTCGGTTCCACCATAGGATCTCCCTCTCCCAGCTCCTCCTGCTGTCGGTTCCACCATGGGATCTCCCTCTCCCAGCTCCTCCTGCTGTCGGTTCCACCAAGGGATCTCCCTCTCCCGGCTCCTCCTGCTGTCGGTTCCACCATGGGATCTCCCTCTACCAGCTCCTCCAGCTCCTCCTGCTGTCGGTTCCACCATGGGATCTCCCTCTCCCAGCTCCTCCTGCTGTCGGTTCCACCATGGGATCTCCCTCTCCCAGCTCCTCCTGCTGTCGGTTCCACCATGGGATCTCCCTCTCCTGGCTCCTCCTGCTGTCGGTTCCACCATGGGATCTCCCTCTACCAGCTCCTCCAGCTCCTCCTGCTGTCGGTTCCACCATGGGATCTCCCTCTCCCAGCTCCTCCTGCTGTCGGTTCCACCATGGGATCTCCCTCTCCCAGCTCCTCCTGCTGTCGGTTCCACCATGGGATCTCCCTCTCCCGGCTCCTCCTGCTGTCGGTTCCACCATGGGATCTCCCTCTCCCGGCTCCTCCTGCTGTCGGTTCCACCATGGGATCTCCCTCTCCCGGCTCCTCCTGTTGTCGGTTCCACCATGGGATCTCCCTCTACCAGCTCCTCCAGCTCCTCCTGCTATCGGTTCCACCATGGGATCTCCCTCTCCCAGCTCCTCCTGCTGTCGGTTCCACCATGGGATCTCCCTCTACCAGCTCCTCCAGCTCCTCCTGCTGTCAGTTCCACCATGGGATCTCCATCTCCCGGCTCCTCCTGCTGTCGGTTCCACCATGGGATCTCCCTCTCCCGGCTCCTCCTGCTGTCGGTTCCACCATGGGATCTCCCTCTCCCAGCTCCTCCTGCTGTCGGTTCCACCATGGGATCTCCCTCTCCCGGCTCCTCCTGCTGTCGGTTCCACCATG
Organism: Squalius cephalus; assembly: GCF_949319135.1. NCBI lineage: Eukaryota > Metazoa > Chordata > Actinopteri > Cypriniformes > Leuciscidae > Squalius > Squalius cephalus. The sequence goes on from NC_137143.1 coordinate 533,538, forward strand.
GGATCTCCCTCTACCAGCTCCTCCAGCTCCTCCTGCTGTCGGTTCCACCATGGGATCTCCCTCTCCCAGCTCCTCCTGCTGTTGGTTCCACCATGGGATCTCCCTCTCCCAGCTCCTCCTGCTGTCGGTTCCACCATGGGATCTCCCTCTCCCGGCTCCTCCTGCTGTCGGTTCCACCATGGGATCTCCCTCTCCCGGCTCCTCCTGCTGTCGGTTCCACCATGGGATCTCCCTCTCCCGGCTCCTCCTGCTGTCGGTTCCACCATGGGATCTCCCTCTCCCAGCTCCTCCTGCTGTCGGTTCCACCATGGGATCTCCCTCTCCCAGCTCCTCCTGCTGTCGGTTCCACCATGGGATCTCCCTCTACCAGCTCCTCCAGCTCCTCCTGCTGTCGGTTCCACCATGGGATCTCCCTCTCCCAGCTCTTCCTGCTGTCGGTTCCACCATGGGATCTCCCTCTACCAGCTCCTCCAGCTCCTCCAGCTCCTCCTGCTGTTGGTTCCACCATGGGATCTCCCTCTCCCGGCTCCCCCTGCTGTCAGTTCCACCTTGGTTCAGCTGCAAGGAAGCATTTTCCGGGAGCGGTGATTATTGTCACCGTGAGGGACTCTTATTTTGATATTCTGTTCTGTTTCCTTTAGTTCCTGTTTCCCTGCTCAGTTTAGTTTCATTTCCTGGCTTACTGATTGTTTCCTTGTTTGTTTCTATGGTAACTTACTTTTAATTTGCTCCTGTCTTTCATTATGTTTGCCTTGTATTTATACTCTGTTATGTTAAGTTCATTGTAGGTTCTCATTTATAATTAATGTAGTTAGTGTTTCTCATATGTTGTTCCTGTGATCTCCTGAGTATTTTTCCATCATAAATAAAGACTTTATATTTCTATCATCATCTTTGTTCGTGCTGACTTCACAAAACAGTTATATTTACTGACTGGTTTATTTTAATTAAATAAAATAAAAACAAAAACATTTTAAGCTTTGAAAAGTCAAAGTATAAATGATTGCATCTATAATAAATTTCACAAATGTATATTTTGACAAGTCTTTGTTCCAAACATTGTTATGCCTGGCATTGTTACAGTTGAGTATCACAAATCTCTTTCAGTCAGATCAAGCGCTTAGAGTCGGCTTTTTCTGTTTATTCTGCTCTCACCTGATTTAATGAACAATATCTCAATTTTAGAGAATCATGACAGCACAGACATTACCCAGAGTATTATATTACCTTATGTTTTTCTGATTTAGTAGATGAACATCTGCATATAACGTATCTTCTCTTATACCACAGACACTCACACAAACTCATGTTCACATGCAGTCTGTGGGGTATAATCAGGTTTTACAGTGCAGGCCTGAGGGATTGTGGGAATGTTCAGGGCTGATAGGTCAGTGTACAGATCTAACTATAGGGACTCTGTTGACACAGTTCAGTGCTGTTGTCTTGGTCGGTGCAGTAATAACCCTCACTTAGATATAATAACCCAGACTGAGGCCTTGTGAAACACACGCTACTGTGAAAGTAAGCTGATAATCACACAGTTGACGGTAGCCATTGACTTCCATAGTAGGAAAATAAATCAAATGGAAGTCAATGGAAACCGTCCACTGTTTGATCACCAACATCAAAATATCTTCTTTTGTGTTCAACAGAAGAAAGAAACTATTCCAATCCGACTGGTCTCAGACAGACTCTGAACATGTCGATACTGAACCGCTTTCCTGAAGGTCAGCTTGAGTAGCTGTGATGATCAGAGTCTATTTATGGTGAGCTCATGTTTGCCTATTATTACACATTTACCATTGATCAATGAAGAGTGCTTGTGGTGATGTCACAGATGATCAGATCATGCTTTTATAAGACTGGAGATATTGGCTCTGTTCCTAATGGACACATATTTATAACTGTGGCATGATCGGCCTTTATTATATACTGTCATGCCCTAATGCCAGCGCAAGTACATACTCCTATTAAAGCAGAAGAGAGACATATCAAACATTCAGAAATTCAGATGCGTATAGAAGTACATAATGTATAATAAAATACTGTTTTTCTACTTTTCTACTGTCTTTTAATTTTCGACTTAACTCGAGTATAAATATTTTTGTTGACTTATTTTGACTTTAAAATAAAAAATATTTATATGAAATTTTATAGATGACATGCAGCATGCTGATATCGCCCATTTCAAAATATAATATATATCAAGAGTTATACTGACATGTATTATTATCACATACATACATCCTCTGCATAATTTTCTTTTCTGTTTAAAATTTTCCTCAATGACCCTTTGCTGATTTGAAACTAAATACATGTTGTGCACATACACTGGATGGAGAAATATGTTAAACAGAGACACCAAACAACGGATAGCAGATCTTTAATGAAACACATCCATTGCCTTTACATATTCTTGGCTTTGTAGTGCAAACACATGTGAGAGAGACTCATCTAACCCACACTCAGCAGTGACAGTGGGCTCCGATTAGCTCTCATTAGCCCTCATTAGCCCCGTTTAGCCTCCCAAATGGCAGAGAGAAAGTGGGAATGATCTCATGTCTGAATATAAGAGACTGGATTAATGGCCATTATAGTGATTACATTTCTCTGCTACTCCGGCCATCACAACTCTCCAGCGGGACAGCAGAGAGTTATACTGAAGGAGGGAGGGATGGATGGATGGAGGGATGAATGAATGAATGGATGGATGGATGGATGGATGGATGGGTGGATGATGGATGAATGGATGGATGGATGGAATGATGGATGATGAATGGATGGATGGATGAATGGATGGATGGATGGAATGATGGATGATGAATGGATGGATGGATGGAATGATGGATGGATGGATGGATGGAGGGATGGATGGATGAATGGATGGATGGATGGGTGGATGGATGGATGGATGGATGGATGAATGGATGGATGGATGGATGGATGGGTGGATGGATGGAATGATGGATGGATGGATGGATGGATGGATGAATGGATGGATGGATGGAATGATGGATGATGAATGGATGGATGGATGGAATGATGGATGGATGGAGGGATGGATGGATGGATGGATGAATGGATGGATGGATGGATGGGTGGATGGATGGATGGATGGATGGATGGATGGAGGGATGAATGAATGAATGGATGGATGGATGGATGGATGGATGATGGATGAATGGATGGATGAATGAATGGATGAATGGATGGATGGATGGATGGATGGATGATGAGTGGATGGATGGATGAATGGATGAATGGATGAATGGATGGATGATGGATGGATGGATGGATGGATGGGTGGATGATGGATGAATGGATGGATGGATGGGATGAATGGATGAATGGATGGATGGATGGAATGATGGATGGAGGGATGAATGGATGGATGGATGAATGGATGGATGGATGATGAGTGGATGGATGGATGATGGATGGATGGATGGGTGGATGATGGATGAATGGATGGATGGATGGATGGATGGATGGAATGATGGATGAATGGGTGGATGATGGATGGATGGAATGATGGATGGATGGATGGATGGATGGATGGATGGATGGATGGATGGATGGAGGGATGAATGGATGGATGGATGGATGGATGGATGGATGGATGGAATGATGGATGAATGGATGGATGGATGGATGGATGGATGATGGATGGATGGATGAATGGATAAATGGATGGATTGGTGGATGAATGGAGGGATGAATGAATGGATTGATAGACGCTTCTCACAAAAAGCCGGCTGATGTCTGCTTGTCAATGTGCAAGGCTTGATTCATGAGATGATTCACTGGTTTATTGATTCATCATCATCAGCACATTCACAACACGAGACTAACACAAACTCACTGGAGAATCGCTTCACTGTGCAGACGTACGTCCATTAATCTCACATATGAAGAGTTTGAGTGAAAGTGCTTCAGTTTACTGGCGGTCAGCTCTTTCAGCTCTGGCAATCTTCCTCATACTGATTTCTGAAAACACATTCATTAATATCTTTCGGTGTTATTTTTTTCTTGTCATATTTTTTAACAAATTATGTTTTATTAACAAAGTTTGGGAGGAGCATGCATCCCTCCTCTCTATGATCTGGGATCATATTCCGCTCGGACGCCAAACACACACAAACTTTACTCTGATTATATGTAAGTGTGAACTAATGAACAATATGTTTTAATTGAAATCGGTCTCATCTGTGCTTTTTTTTAACAGTTATATATTTATAATATTAACAGATATTTGTCCTAATCATTGCTGATCGCAACTATAAAGGTCGATTCAAACCAAAAGTGCAGAGAAATAATCAAATAATAATCTGATTTAAAACAATACAATAGCATTGACCTCTTCACATGAGGAAAAGCAGTTTCTGACTAAATGGAAACGTGTTTCTGCGTTTTTGTCACACCAGCCGTGCTCGTATTACAGTCCAGCTCTACTGTTGGCATTATAGCTAGTCACTGTTCTGGAATGAGTGATATTGAGCGCTGAGATTGGATCTTTCTTCCACGCTTCAGCACATTTTCAGACCTTTAGCTGGAAAACAAGAGCCGATCGAGCGGCTGAGACCTGCAATCGTAGCAACTTTTACCTGATTAAGTGATGCTAAATAAAAAAAAAATTTGTTTGAATTAAACCTGATTCATGTTTCAACCTGATCAGATGTTCCCATTTATCGATTCAGAGAAAATCCAGCAGTCCATTTCCACAGGTTTCCTCTGAGGACAGCAAGTGTGTGTGAAGCCGTTCGCCGCCAGACCTCAGTCATCAGGAGGAAGGAAGCGAAGGTTATGGTTTTGCTGAGGTCAGCAGAAAGCAGACAGGACTTGCTGTGTTTGTCACTAATAGAGGAACAGCAATGCTTCTCCTTCCTTCCATGTCACTGACACGCACTCCTCCACACGCTCCTGTGATTCTGTGTTTCAGCAGAAGCCTTTGGCTTGATGATTGTGACATCTGTAGTGTTGAGTAAAGACGTGAACACAAGCACGCTTTCACCGACGCAATATTTAATGCTCCATACAAGAAAGAAGTGTACTTCAAGTTAATTTTAAGTAAAGTAAATATTGAATGTAGTAAGTGTACTAATTATGGTATACTTGAATGTGTACTAGGATACATACTTGAGAAATACTCAATATTTCAATGTATACTTAATGTGCAAAAATAAATAAATAGTAAACATTAAACTAGTATACTTGTAGTGAGAACGCCTTGGGTTACGACTGTAACCCTTGTTCCCTGAGAAAGGAACGAGACACTGCGTTGATGACAACACTATGGGAAACGCCTCTTAGCGTAACGCGTCTGAAGTATGAATGAAACTAATCCAATCCTACTGGCGTTGCGTGATGACGTAGCGTGTGACGGCATACACGGAAGCCACAAAGGGACGCCAGCACACAACAGCGTTAGCTTCGCGATGAAGCAAGCCGCTCCCAGGCAGGGGAAGGCGTAGCAAAGCGACGCAGTGTCTCGTACCCTTCTCAGGGAACAGGGCTTACAGTTGGAACCATAGACTGAAGCCACCAGGCAGTTAACAGGGTCCACCTCACGCTCTCTACACCAAGTGGTGAAAACATTCCACTTTAGGCCGTACAGCTTCCTGGCGGAGGGAGCTCTGGAGCTGAGTATGGTCTCCACTAGGCCACGGTACGGTGGCCCTCAGGGGCCAGACCCACAGTCTCCACAGCTCTGGGTGACAGCAGGTCAGCGGGTCCCTCCTGATGGGGATCTTCCATGGGGTTCCTGCCAGGAGTGATATCATGTCTGAGAACCATACTCGGGCCAGCTTCATCGGGGCTACCAGGAGTAAACTGACCCCGTCGTGACGGACCCTCTCCAGAACTCCCGGGAGCAGAGCGATCGGGGGAAATGCGTACAGGCGCCGCCTCGGCCCTGCCTGCACCATGGCATCGAACCCCAGGGGGGCTCTGGATGTGTGAGGGGGAACCACAGCGGACAGTGTGTCGTCTCTCGAGACACAAACTCTTCCACTTCCACTGGGCCGAACCTCTCGCATATCGAATCCACCATAACAGGGTGAAGTCTCCATTCTCCAGCCCTCAGCCCCTGCCTCGACAGGACCTCTGCTCCCTGATCCTGGTCTCCTGGGACATACATTAGTCCCTTGAGAGACAAAAGTTTCCCCTGGGACCACAGGAGGATCTGATGCGCCAGTCTGGATAGAGGGCACGACCTCAGACCCCCCTGATGATTGAGATAGGACACCACTGACGTATTGTCTGTTCTCACAAGAACGTGGTGACCTTTGAGGTCTGGGAGGAAGCTCCTCAGAGCCCGGAAGACCGCCAACATCTCCAGGCAGTTTATGTGCCAAAAAGAATGCTGGTCCTGCCACAGACCTCTTGTAAAGCGGCCGTCCATGACCCAGCCCATGAGGGAGGCGTCTGTCGTAAAGGCTTTCCGGCGACATGAAGCTCCCAGCACAGGACCTTGAGACAGAAACCAAGGTTTCTTCTACATTGATAGGGAAGGAAGGCATCTGCACGTAACCCTTATCATGCGGAATGGATTTCCCCTCGGGGAAAACACCTTGGTTTTCAACCACCACTGTAGGGCTCATGTGCAGCAGGCCGAAAGGTTTCATGTTTGACGCAGCTGCCATGAGTCCCAACAGTCTCTGAAACTGTTTTACAGTGATGGCGCAGCCTAGCCTTATCCTGGTCACCATGGCCAGGATGGACACGATACGTGCAGGAGACAATTGTGCCCGCATCGTAGTCGACTCCCACACCACTCCCAGGAATATAGTCCGCTGGGCGGGTGTCAACTCGCTCTTTTCCGTCTTGAGTCTCAACCCCAAGCTCTGGATGTGGCCAAGGACGACATCTCGATGCCGAACTGCCAGTTCTTGAGACAAAATGAGCCAGTCGTCGATGTAGTTTAGCACACGGATGCCCTGAAGCCTCAGCGGGGCCAGGGCTGCATCCATGCACTTGGTGAAGGTGCGAAGGGAGAGTGCTAGGCCGAATGGAAAAACCCCGTATTGGTACGTTTCGCCCCTGAAAGCAAACCTCAGGAACTTCCTGTGAGATGGACGGATGAAGACGTGGAAGTATGCGTCCTTTTGATCTATCGTGACAAACCAGTGAAGATGGATGGAAGGGGAATCGAAGGGGAATCAGAACACCATACTGACTGGACGAGAGGTGGAGCTGGGGAGGGAGGAGGGTAATCTTGAGGAACGCGATAGCTGATAATACTGAAGGAGCTTATATATGAATACAGTGATAGGCGTCATATTCCTGTAGAGGATCAGCTGAGAGTCACTGATGCGAGCTCGACTAACGTGACCTGCCAGAACTGACGCTACGCTTAATTTTTAGTAGTATTCTTCAGTGTACTTTCATAAACTAAAAAACGGGTTATAAGTAAATAACTAGTCAACTAACAGTGTACCTATAAGTTAACTTAGTTTAGTACTATAGAAAAAAAATCTAAACTAGTTGATTACTTAAAGTTTAGTACTTCTACACTTAAAAGTATACAAGTATAAAAGTTTTTTTTTTATAAAAATTAAAAAAAATTATACATTTTTTTGCTAATTTACTTCCAAGAAGTCTGGAAATAGTACACAAACAGATACAGTAGTATGCATTGATAGTATGTTTACTACATAAAATATACATGGAAATATACTTGAAGCTGTCAGCGTTTCCGAAGGGTGCTTTAGTGTAAATTATGGAAACTGCTTTTGCTTTAGTATCCAAATTTAAACTTTGTATTCTTGGAGCGGCGACCGAACAATGGCAATAAAACACAGGAAAACTAGTTTTCACTGGTTCTTAATGGTTTAGTTGATGTCTGAGGGAGTTGAGGGATGTTCCTTGTTCTCTTCAGACGCTGTGAAAGTGCTAGCAAACACTGACTGGGTGTCTATGACAGCAGACGCTCGCCTCTTACAAGCAGAAAAGATGGAGTTTCACATTAATATTTCAGCGTGAATCTGAATCTATGATGTGTTTGTGTGTGAGAGAGAAGCAGATGTGCTTTCCTCAGTAATCCTCTCAGTCTGGCACGTGCGGGATGAGATCGGATATAAACCCTCTCCAGTGATGATCGACTTCCACTGAAATACAGCTTTGTTACACTCTTATGAACAGTTAACAGTTCAATTCAATTCAATCACATTTATTTGTATAGCACTTTTCACAATACACATCATTTCAAAGCGGCTTTACAGAAAATGCATGAGTCTGCATTACAGTTTACAGTGATCTGTTCTCAGAGGAAACTGTCTAAGTTATGTATTTCAGAAATGTACAGATACAAAATCACAGTTAGCTAAAAATTTATTAATTAAACAATGTAATAATTAAAGACAGAAACAATGAGCTCACTGAAGTAATGAATACTTGTTTGTTAACATGATTTAGAAAATATAGCATTGCGTGTTGATTCAGAGTTTTACCTTATTGGTTTTGCTTATTTGTTTATAAGTTTTACCTTATAAATAACACCTTATTTGTAATCGTTTCTCTGAATTGAGCGCACTGAGGCCTTTCTGGATGGAAATCCATTACGAGTCTCGTCTCAGGACGTTAGCTCGACCCGTGAGCCGGATTAGCGTGTGAACATGTCGGCGTCTCGAAGCACATTACAGTTTTTTTCAACTACTTACACACATTTTCAAAACTTTGCCTCTTTTTCCCCCCAAAACTTTACACACAAATCCAAGAATTGCACACAGAATGCAAAATGCCTCACATCTTTTGCAAAATTAAGCACAGCATTCAGAATATCACAAACATCTCAAAAGCAAACAATTGTCTTACGTTCCAAACACTTTTGGCATAATATTTTATGTTTGGATATATCATAGACACACAGTTACTCGACACCTAAAGCTCTTCTTTCATGAGCTCCTCTGTTCATTTCTGTACAAGATTGAAAGTAATTGTCAGAGAGATGTTGAAAAATTCACGGTAAACACGAAAGCAAGATTGAGATTGTGTGTGTGTGTGTGTGTGTGTGTGTGTGTGTGTGTGTGTGTGTGTGTGTGTGTGTGTGTGATGGGTAGGTTTAGGGGTAGGGTTAGTGTAAGGAGATAGAATATACAGTTTGTACAGTATAAAAACCATTAAGTCTATGGAGAGTCCCCACAAAGATAGTAAACCAGACATGTGTGTGTGCGTGTGTGTGTGTGTGTGCGTGTGTTTGTGCGCGCGTGCGTGTGTGTGTGTGATGTTATTTCAGCAGGAACTGAACAGAATACGGCATTAAGATTCTGCGCTGCATGTAATAATTCATGTTCTTTCTTCGGCCCACAAGTACATGAGCTCCTAAAAGCCCCGTTACATAATCATCTCATCGTCTCTCTGAAACTCTCAGGGGAAGAGCAATATGGAAATGAATGAGAATCAGGATCATGTTTATGATATAATAAGGCAGTTTTGATCTGATGCTGTAATGTAATTAGAGACTACACTTAGCATCTTTTTATATTAGTTGTGATATATTCTCACAGGGTTATTGCAGACAGGATTATGTTGTTTATTGGTGTGTTTATTGCCAAATCACATGTAGAAATGATCAAAGCTTCAAGATCAATATCCCAAAAAATGCACATAAAATATGTGGATGGAAACTCAGCTGAAGTAAACATATATAAAGTAGGCATTTGAGTTGTTGAATCTGCTGAAACTGAGTTCAGTTCATTTTAAATTATGTGCTCATTTTAATTCACAGAATAACTGTATCTGTGTCCCACATTTTACGCACAACCCTGTTACTGCATGATTTGATTTTCATTCATTCATATTATTTCATTTTCAAGTATATATTTCTACACTAATTCTTCTATCGACTGCATTCATTAAAATCAACCGTCAACTCTGTTGCCAAAGTTCCTGTAAGAAAGATAATGTTCTTCCTCAGTGTTTCTGTCACAAACATACAAACACACTTAAATCAAGATTTACTGGAGAAGCAAAATGAATCGATCAAAATGAAGTGAGTTTGTGTTTAAAACAAGAACAAATATCAGCCAAAGGAGTCAGAAAAATAATCTTGATTTCTCTTTGAATTAAGTGTGTTTTTCTGTCATTGATATTTGTTCTTGTTTTAAACAAACTCACTTCATTTTGATAAATCTGTCAGTAAACAAGACTTAATATCCAAAGTGATTTTGCTTCTCAAGTAAATGTATCTTAATCTAAGAATGTTTATACAACCCCAAATCAGAAAAAGTTGGGACACTGTACAAATTGTGAGTAAAAAAGGAATGGAATAATTTACAAATCTCATAAACTTATATTTTATTCACAATAGAATATAGATAACATATCAAATGTTGAAAGTGAGACATTTTGAAATGTCATGCCAAATATTGGCTCATTTTGGATTTCATGAGAGCTACACATTCCAAAAAAGTTGGGACAGGTAGCAATAAGAGGCCGGAAAAGTTAAATGTACATATAAGGAACAGCTGGAGGACCAATTTGCAACTTATTAGGTCAATTGGCAACATGATTGGGTATAAAAAGAGCCTCTCAGAGTGGCAGAGTCTCTCAGAAGTCAAGATGGGCAGAGGATCACCAATTCCCCCAATGCTGTGGCGAAAAATAGTGGAGCAATATCAGAAAGGAGTTTCTCAGAGAAAAAATGCAAAGAGTTTGAAGTTATCATCATCTACAGTGCATAATATCATCCAAAGATTCAGAGAATCTGGAACAATCTCTGTGCGTAAGGGTCCAGGCCGGAAAACCATACTGGATGCCCGTGATCTTCGGGTCCGGCACTGCATCACATACAGGAATGCTACTGTAATGGAAATCACAACATGGGCTCAGGAATACTTCCAGAAAACATTGTCGGTGAACACAATCCACCGTGCCATTCGCCGTTGCCGGCTAAAACTCTATAGGTCAAAAAAGAAGCCATATCTAAACAGGATCCAGAAGCGCAGGCGTTTTCTCTGGGCCAAGGCTCATTAAAAATGGACTGTGGCAAAGTGGAAAACTGTTCTGTGGTCAGACGAATCAAAATTTGAAGTTCTTTTTGGAAAACTGGAACGCCATGTCATCCAGACTAAAGAGGACAAGGACAACCCAAGTTGTTATCAGCGCTCAGTTCAGAAGCCTGCATCTCTGATGGTATGGGGTTGCATGAGTGCGTGTGGCATGGGCAGCTTACACATCTGGAAAGGCATCATCAATGCTGAAAGGTATATCCAAGTTCTAGAACAACATATGCTCCCATCCAGACGTTGTCTCTTTCAGGGAAGACCTTGCATTTTCCAACATGACAATGCCAGACCACATACTGCATCAATTACAATATCATGGCTGCGTAGAAGAAGGATCCGGGCACTGAAATGGCCAGCCTGCAGTCCAGATCTTTCACCCATAGAAAACATTTGGTGCATCATAAAGAGGAAGATGCAACAAAGAAGACCTAAGACAGTTGAGCAACTAGAAGCCTGTATTAGACCAGAATGGGACAACATTCCTATTCCTAAACTTGAGCAACTTGTCTCCTCAGTCCCCAGACGTTTGCAGACTGTTATAAAAAGAAGAGGGGATGCCACACAGTGGGAAACATGGCCTTGTCCCAACTTTTTTGAGATGTGTTGATGCCATGAAATTTTAAATCAACTTATTTTTCCCATAAAATGATACATTTTCTCAGTTTAAACATTTGATATGTCATCTATGTTGTATTTTGAATAAAATATTGAAATTTGAAACTTCCACATCATTGCATTCTGTTTTTACTCACAATTTGTACAGTGTCCCAACTTTTTCTGATTTGGGGTTGTACATATAAATCTTTTTTTGCAGTGTGTCCCTGTATGTGTGTGTGTGTGTGTGTGTGTGTGTGTGTGTGTGTGTGTGTGTGTGTGTGTGTGTGTGTGTAATGCCGTGTGTTTCTCTCTTGTTGATTTACAGTGCAGAACAGATCAGTAATATATGAATAACTGGTAAAGCTCATCTTCAGTCTTGAGTCTTCAGTCTTGAGTCTTCAGTCTTGAGTCTTGAGTCTTCAGTCTTCAGTCTTGAGTCTTGAGTCTTCAGTCTTGAGTCTTCAGTCTTCAGTCTTCAGTCTTGAGTCTTCAGTCTTGAGTCTTGAGTCTTGAGTCTTCAGTCTTGAGTCTTGAGTCTTGAGTCTTGAGTCTTCAGTCTTGAGTCTTCAGTCTTCAGTCTTGAGTCTTCAGTCTTGAGTCTTGAGTCTTCAGTCTTGAGTCTTGAGTCTTCAGTCTTGAGTCTTCAGTCTTCAGTCTTCAGTCTTGAGTCTTCAGTCTTCAGTCTTCAGTCTTGAGTCTTCAGTCTTCAGTCTTGAGTCTTCAGTCTTGAGTCTTCAGTCTTCAGTCTTGAGTCTTGAGTCTTCAGTCTTGAGTCTTCAGTCTTCAGTCTTGAGTCTTCAGTCTTGAGTCTTGAGTCTTCAGTCTTGAGTCTTGAGTCTTGAGTCTTCAGTCTTCAGTCTTGAGTCTTGAGTCTTGAGTCTTGAGTCTTGAGTCTTCAGTCTTGAGTCTTGAGTCTTGAGTCTTCAGTCTTCAGTCTTGAGTCTTGAGTCTTGAGTCTTGAGTCTTGAGTCTTGAGTCTTCAGTCTTCAGTCTTCAGTCTTCAGTCTTGAGTCTTGAGTCTTCAGTCTTCAGTCTTGAGTCTTCAGACACGCGGTCACTGAAGTCATGAACTGAACCCGTGCGGTTCTCCTGAATTGGATCTGCAGGTTTGATTCGTATTTGGAACTGGTGAATCAGTTCACAGACCCGTCTGGACGCTCACTGGATCAGGACCAACCCAGAACTAAAGTTTGATGAAGTTTGATTGAAATATGCAGCTGTCTTTATATTTCAGGAAAGGAATCATCATCATGTTTGCTGGTCCCTAAAGCCTGTTCTCACCGATGAAACTCTCATGTCCGTTCACTGGATCTGAAGGTGTTTCTGAACTCACACGTCACAATGCCTCTTCATTTCAATAGTTTATTTTGTTTCTTGCATGTTTTTCCCTGTGAAGGCGTGTGTGTTTGCAACAGATGTCACATCAGAAGAGCTTCTATTAATACACACGCGTGAGGAAGCCTTCAGAGAACACATCACTGCTCATCACATCCATTCATGTTCTTTATATAATGTAATATAATGCTCATATAAGCTACTTATATGATGCTTCATGGTGTTTATTTGTGTGCATTTTGAATTGAATCAGTCCATCGATCTCACACTAGAAAATGATGATGTTGTTCCTCAGTGTTTCTGTCTTGTTTTCCAGCACAAAAATCTAAACGTTCTTAAAGCTGCAGTCCGTAACTTTTTTTTGGATTAAAAATGATCCAAAATAAATGTTGAGCAAGTACATCACCGGCCAGTGTTCAGAACTCTCTGCTTGCCGTAGCTCGGTTCAAAACCACACCCACATATGACATCATCACCACTGACCAATGGGAGTTCAGAGGAGTTATAATAGAATGACAATGACAAAAATGACAATGACAATGGCTGCAATATCAGCTGTATGTTCACATGTACAGTGATCACTGGCGACTCAGAAACTGGGTTTGTCATTTTAAAAAAAAAAAGAAAATTAAAGTTGGTAACACTCTTTATGCCTGCTCTTCTGAAGGTGCGGACGGAGAAGCGTGTGCTGTATAATAGCAGGATCTTTCCAGAGGATTGGGGGATAAACTGTCTGAATCCTCCAGTCACACACGGTCTTATTTTAGGCAGCAGGTGTGTGTGTGTGTGTGTGTGTGTGTGTGTGTGTGTGTGTGTGTGCTGCTGAAACACAGAGGTCTGATGGGATCTGTCGAGTGTTAAACAGCTCTGGTGTCAGACACACACTGTGTGTTCTCCCATACACACATTTACTTCCATAATTAAATTAGATGCTCTAAATCTGCTGAGATGTGTGTGTGATGTGCGCTGATTCTGTGATGAAGACTGCCCTCAAACACAGAGGAACCGATAGGAACGGGTCAGGTACTGATCACCTCTGAGGCTCTGGTGTTAACATGCGGTTCTGTCGACCCAATCACAAATGGACAACAGCAATACTTCAGGTTTAAACCTGCATCGCTTCTCAAGCGCTTCGAGCTTTCAGAGTCTCAATCACATTAGACTGGATCGCTTTCATGTGGCTGAATGTGTTCAAACAGCTACAAACTATCATACATACATCACACACTCCTGCGATGAGACGCGGTTCTCTCGGGAAACACACGACACACACACTTCTCTGCCGAGGAGAACCAGGCGTGCCTGAGCATTCGGTCCTTCTCAGGGAGGACTCTTGTGACATCACGTCCGGGTTTTGGATCGTGTAGATATGTTTGATCCATACTGTGTTCATCTTTCTGTCGAACCGCACCAGAGGTCGTTCGGGTCTCATGCGTTCACACCTTCTCAAGCATTTAACCATGGTATCTGTAGTAAAACTATGATTATATTATACAAATGGTAATCAATCCGGCAAAAAAAAAAAACGTGGTTAGTTACTATACTTTTACTATAATAAAACAATGTCACTCGAGACTTAAATCTCGTATTTAAGTAATTTTAAGATAAAACAATAAGACATGGTCACTAAAATTAATTTAGAATATGTACAAACAAATTACAATGAGGTGGAGACAGTTCTGTTCATAACAGTAGACATGCTGATGAAGAAGTGACATAGAAAGGTACAAGAACATTAGTGAAAAAAGTAAACACACACACACACACAGATAATGAATCTGTGTCAGATCGTGTGTGTCTGTGTGACTCATGTCTCTGAGCAGCTGTGTCCCTCATCATCTCTCACACACACACACACACACACAGAAGTGAGAGACAGAGAGATATCAGGGAAAATGAGGAGACTGGAAAGGAAAATGGAAGTAAAGCTGCAGTTCAAGAGAGAATTTTCATTTTGTTTTCCGGCTCTACTAGAACAGGTTTTCCTGCTTGAATGTTGATTATTTTCCTCATATTCTCCATTGTTGCGGCTCCTCTCTTCCCAGTCTGTCAGTAACGCTCTGTTTACTTCCTGTCTCTATGAAGCCCCTCCTTCTGAAAAGCACACTGTGCTCTGATTGGTCGGCTGGAGCAGTGTGTTGTGATTGGTCGAGCGCTTCGAGTGTGTTTGGGAAATGTCCCGCCCCTAACCATAACCACCAGTTTAACACACTACTAACTAACTCAACCAGGCCCCGCCCCTTTATTCTGCGCATGAATTATTATAATGAGGAATATTGTGACGTGTTGGTTCAGCGATGAGAACATGCCGTGTCCTCAGACGTGTTTAATAATGAAGCGTCACACCATGAGCCTGAGCTGAAACATGAAGCCAGACTTCCTTCATCTGCTCTCTCCACTGGGAAGGTCACGCACTATGAATAGCCTTGTTATATGAAGACGAGATCTGGGGAGATCGTCAATGAAGACTAACTTTACCATTCAAAGTCACAAACTGATTTACAGCACAGAAAGTGCTCAGAGTCAGCTGGTGTTGAACAGCTGCAAGTCTTCAGTAATGGAGGAGTTTGCAGACGCTTCATCAGGTGTTCATGCAGACGCAAACACTAAACTCTTCTTCATGAGGAAACTGAGCCATGGTTACCGTTGCTAACGCACAAACTCCCACAGGAATCAACTGGAGATCTCCGGACACATGATGACAGAACAGTTCCTGTAGTTTTGCTCCTGCGTGTTTGTTTCATTATTTTTAACAACAATTAACAACAATTAAAAATGTATGCATTATGTGTCAAAACATCAAAACAAGTGGCATTTATTTATTTATTTTGTAAAGAACTACAATCCTATAAACCATTGCAAACAACATAATCCAGTTAAAAACTATGGATACATATAAACCTATTAATTTGAAGTTGTTTGTTATATCTATAGAAACAATATATTTTAAGTTTATTGCAAAATATGTATGTATAGACAAATATTTAGGTTTTTGGGAGTGTAGCGAGACTTGAGTGGGCGGAGCTAAATAACTATTTTTGGCTTGTCGTGACTCTAATTGGTGGGATTTTCTGCACAGCATCATGGGTAATGAACTTTCCAACATGAATTCAGCTTTTAAACATGATCATTTAAAAAATAAATTGAAATAAGGCCGGCTGACGGCTTCATCGATCAACAGCCTCCGGCTCACAGTAGGGCTGTCTTTACTGCTTTATAGGGTCTGTTTCCCTATGGATAAACCTCTATTTCCCTATGGATAAACCTCTATTTCCCTATGGATAAACCTCTGTTTCCCTATGGATAAACCTCTGTTTCCCTATGGATAAACCTCTATTTCCCTATGGATAAACCTCCATTTCCCTATGGATAAACCTCTGTTTCCCTATGGATAAACCTCTATTTCCCGATGGATCTCTGTTTCCCTATGGATAAACCTCTATTTCCCTATGGATAAACCTCTGTTTCCCTATGGATAAACCTCTATTTCCCTATGGATAAACCTCTGTTTCCCTATGGATAAACCTCTATTTCCCTATGGATAAACCTCTATTTCCCTATGGATCTCTGTTTCCCTATGGATAAACCTCTGTTTCCCTATGGATAAACCTCTATTTCCCTATGGATCTCTGTTTCCCTATGGATAAACCTCTGTTTCCCTATGGATAAACCGATATTTCCCTATGGATCTCTGTTTCCCTATGGATAAACCTCTGTTTCCCTATGGATAAACCTCTGTTTCCCTATGGATAAACCTCTATTTCCCTATGGATAAACCTCTGTTTCCCTATGGATAAACCTCTGTTTCCCTATGGATAAACCGATATTTCCCTATGGATAAACCGACTGTTGCTCTCTATACACTATTCCAAAGCAGCTTTACAGAAAATCATGATGTTACAGTTTATAATATTTTAAAATCTTCATGCCATTTTACAGATTTGATGATAATATAATTACATTTTGTGACAAAATGAAAAAGGCAGTTTATATATATCTTAACATGGGTATAAACTGTATGTATGGGACTAAAGTAGGAAGTATTACAGTATATATCCAACTTTCAATATATCACTATAGTTTACATTATTATCCACAGGCACAACTACATTCTGCTCTGGCTCTGAGTTACTCTGTGTCTGTGAAACAATCAGGTCTTATTGTTTTTGGATGGACAGGAACATTAAGTCCAGTCCACATTTACTGTGATCCGGTTAGTTCTTCCACTCCGGTTAGTTACTGTGGTATTATACATCTAAGATTTACCCGTCCCTAAACAGCACTTGACCTGTGATTGGCCAGTTCTCTTGTCAGTCAAACAGGCTCTCAGTGGGCGGTTTATGCAGAGAATAAGATGCAGATCTCATGCTGATGAGAAGCTTGACCATAGTCCGGTCTGTATGGTAGGAGTGTGAAGATATCAACATTTCATTCTCATGATGTCAAAGTTCAGTTGTTCACGCAGCGCAGACTCACATGCAGGCCAACACCACCGGAGCCGTCTTGAGCCGTTAATAACCCGATGGATTGTTATGAATGTGGACGCCTGGGTTCGAGAGCGTGGGAGCCGATCTCTGCGATGATGTCATCCATAGGAAGTGCTGATGTCATCCACAGGAAGTGCTCTCCAAGGACCCGGGTCTGGGTCACATGTCTGGGATTCCTCCGGATCGGCCTTGGCTCTCCTCTCAGGAACACACTGGCCAATTAGACACGCCGTCTCAGATTCCAGGTCGGAGTCTTGCTTGTGAAACTGAGAGGCGTAACCTTGGCCATCCGCTCGACGCTTCCTGAATTCCCTGAATACTTCTGCCGAAAATCACACGGATGAAGGAACGCTGTTAAATTAAGCTTCAAATTTCAATTAAAGACAACATTTATTTGCAGAGAAACACATTTGCAGCTGTTTCAAAGTATACAATTTGAAAGTGAAGATGTGAATCTTGAAGTGTATCATTACAGTCAATCCTCAAACACACACACATTCGGTCATCAATCACACTCAGCCGAGCAGCCAGTGCACAAGAAGCTCTGAAACCACACGGGAAACCACACGGGTTTGGAATGAGTAAAGGATGACAGAATGGTTTGGAAATCTATTCCTTTAACACCCATTAACTTAAGGGATTCTGTCTTTTTTATTTTTAGTCTTTACTAAATAGTAAAAGAAGTAAATGCCCTCAAACCTCCTACAGCTCTAGATGAGATGACCTCGGCGGTGTGTGAGAGATCCGGCCGCTCGTGACCCGGGCCGGCGACGCATGAGCGCAGTCGTGTGCGATTACAGCTCCGGAAACAGCCGTTCCTCTCGCTCGTCCAGTTCATGAGCGCAGGAGTCGGGTTTACGGCTCTCCCAGGACACTAACACACCACCGGTGCCAGATCTGCACTCAACCCATTAACAGAAGATCGAGAAGACTTAAATATTCATCAGTTTTGTTCTATGGAGAGACCTAAACGTTGGTCGTATTTCTAGTAAGAGATTTTTAAGAGGTTAAGGGTGAGTTGACACTTGGCAGGTTTGGTTTCGATTAACTCACACACGGTTGTGATCGCTGTGTTAGTGCGGTTCATTTGAATAAGAGCGCAACAAACAAGAGGACCAAGACTTCCAAACTTCACTGAAATATGAACGCAACATGGACAAAAAACACAGAATGCTCAAGCGTAGCTGGGTTTTCTCGTGATAGTTGTGACGTTGTCCAGTTCATCGTCTCCTCACGGCAGAGCTGAGTCCGTCATCCTAACCCAGACTTTCATTCAGCATCTCTGATTTCAGGCAGGGTTACTATATTTTTATGTCTATCCTTACTAAGGTTGAAAAGGACATACTGAGGCAAAGATTTTGGTTGAAAATGAATCAAAGTGCCCCTACAATTCTTTTTTTATATATTATATTTCATGTAGTGTGTAATAAAGCTATTTGTGAATATAAAAGCTCTGCAGAGTTTCACAGATCAGAGATAAATGGAGTTTTTGTCACGTGATTCTGAACTGAAACGAGTCGTCAGTAATTCAGTCTCACTTCCTGCTGTAGGTGTGTAACTAATTTGCATAATCCCCACCTGTGGTGTTGATTGGCTGAGCAGCGTCTCTTAGCTCCGCCCTCAAACACTGTAGTGTATCTGAGACTGGAAGAGTTTGGTTCGTGTTGTTCGTGTGGAGAAGACGCTGTTTTCTGAGATTGATACGGTAAAACCCACGCCATCGTCACTGTTCGTATCACTGTGAGATTCAGATATGATAATGAGCGTTTGCTTTCTGACCAATCAGAGCAGAGCAGCTCTCAGAGAGGCGGAGCTTAGAGAGACTGAATCTCCGATGGAAGCGTTTCAGACACTGAGAGGAAAGAGCTGATGTGCAGTGGAGATTATGAGAGAATTACAGTGTTTTTGACCTTGGATGAATGTGAAGCTGTTGTAGGAGACAAAATTAGGAGCCTAAAATTTAAGATCATGGTAAACACTTTAAGATCATGGTAAAGATTGTGTTCATATCCTCTAAGTAATTTAAACAGGGAGCTACTCAACACATAATAATTTAGAACCTAGATTTAGTTTAATTATGTATAATTTCTTCAGCCAGGTGATAACATCACAAGCTCCTGCGTCACCTTCATGTTTTAAACACATGTTGATGGCCCTGTAATGTTCCAACTCTACGAGAAGTGAATAAAAAATAATATTAGGACCCAAATCACATCAAAAGAATAAATGCGATTGCTGGAAAAATAAAGGATCTACTGTTGCTTCAGTCACTTACATTTTCCATTTGCAGATATTCGACTGCAGAACCACATTTAGATCGGCCTCAATCGTCTATCTCCCGTGGCCGAGGCATGATAATATCACTTCTTAAACTATAAAGCAAACATGGATCTAATAAAGACTCTATTTGAGGCGTAACTGAAAAGGAGCGCTTTGTCCTTGAACGTGTGTGTGTGTGTGTGTGTGTGTGTGAGTCACATCTGCTATAACGTTATTCTGCCATCCATCAATGATTTAAAAGCTCTCTGGTTTCTAACACTTACTGTCAGAACACCAGCCATCACGTCCAATTACAGCGGCCGAACCGTGACGTAACCCGGCTCTCCATCGACCCGGCGCGCGCGAGGAGCATCTCCTGCTTTTATAGGGCTGATGTGATATGAAAGTTGCCTTTAAAACAATATTGCACATAACCAGAGCATCATAAACATCATCCTAATGAGACAATGCAGGAAAATCAATAGTTTCCAGTTACTCTGAGAGCCTGAGTGGTGTTTTCTGGAGAGAGCGAGGAAGACTCGGGGGAACGAGGCGAAGGTGCTGGAACCGGATCACCAGCAAACAAGTCTTTAATACTGAGCCCGTTACATTTCAGGCTTCGTCTACATCAATCCGGATACATCTGAAAACGGCGTTCTCGTTTAGAAACGCTCTCCGTCCACACTGGCGTTTCAGGCGTTTCAGTGCGGATGAGAAACGTTCGGAAAACGCCTGAAAACGCTAAATTCCCCTTTACTGCGCGTGCGTAAACCCTCACTAAAGCTCACTGAGACGATACAGACGGAGAAATAAATAATAAAGTTATCGCTCAATTCTTCTGACAGGATCATTTTATTGAGCAGAATATCTCCTCATTCACTGATGGTCCAGGTCGCTCTCACTCACTATTATATGTTTGGTGTAAAACGCTAAAACTGCTCATGTTTCACCGCAGGACAGCAGATGTGAGTGTATTCTGTCATCTCTGCAGGACTGTGATATGAAGAGTGTGTGAAGTCACATATTTCAGCAACAGTGTGAGAGTGAATAGCAGATAACAGGCACAACACCGCTATAAACATCAATATCTATATAATGTGTCACATGACTAAACTTACGTCATCGTTTTCACACTACAACAAGAAAACAGTGTTTTCAACCAGCTTCGTTTTCATTAATTAAAACGGCGTCTCAGTGTCGACGGAAAACAACACGGAGAGAAAAAGATGCGTTTCCAAACGAAACCGTGTCAGTGTGGACGAGGCCGGAGACAGCATCCACAACACTGATCTTGGGTTTTTCTGCCAGTAAAAAGTTTGAAGTTATATATAAGTTATATAAAAAGAAGATTGGGTAGTTTGGGGAAAATATCAGGATATAAAATAAACATGCAAAAAAGTGAACTTATGCCGATTAACACTGCAGCCAGACTATCACATTTAACTCCTTACCATTTAAATTGAGTAAAGATAAATTTAAGTATTTAGGTATATGGGTTACTAATAATTACAAGAACCTCTATAAAACAAATTTTATTTCATTGATAGATTCTATAAAACAAGATTTTGAGCGTTGGGGTACACTACCGCTATCACTAGGAGGCAGGATAAACACCGTCAAGATGAATATCCTACCTAGATTTCTATATCTGTTCCAGTGTATCCCGATATTTTTAACCAAATCGTTTTTCCTATTGATAGACAAGCTGGTATCAGCTTTTATATGGAATGGGAAAAATGCACGCATCCGTAAAAGTGTTCTGTGGCGACACCGAGAGCATGGAGGACTATCATTACCCAATTTTCAGTACTATTATTGGGAAGCCAATGCTCGTTCTATGTTATATTGGTTTGTTTCGCATGCTGGTGGTCCTAAGTGGCTGACCCTTGAAAACTTGTCATCCCATCCTGCTTCTTTACATGCATTGCTCTGCTCAACATTGCCATCACCTCATCCAATATATAAATACTCTCTGAGTCCAGTGGTTAAGCACTCCTTCAAAATATGGGGACAGTTTAGAAGACATTTTTCACTTAAAGGGATAGTTCACTTTGAAATTAAATTTTGGTATGTTTTAGCTTACCTCAAGGGCATCCAAGATGTAGGTGTCTTTTTTACCGCCGTAGTTTCAATTTTGATATTTTTAGGTCAAACCGTTCTTGTCTGTCAGTCGTATAATGCAGGTCTGTGGTCACTGTCTCAAAGAGCATGCACAGAGTCCAAATTAAACAATTCCCCATCGTAAGTACACATTGATGGCCTAAGACACGAAACGAGCGGTTTGTGTGAGAAAACGAACAGTATTTATATCGTTTTTACCTCTTATACACAGCCACGTCCAAGTGATCTGAGGGCGCGAGCGCTTCCTGGTGTGTGACGTGTACGCAGACTGGTGCATAGATATATATACACTAGATGTCGCATTAAAGACATTCGTTCCAATGAACTGCCGTAGACAAGGCGACATCTAGTGTATATATATCTATGCACCAGTCTGCGTACACGTCACACACCAGGAAGCGCGCGCGCCCTCAGATCACTTGGACGTGGCTGTGTATAAGAGGTAAAAACGATATAAATACTGTTCGTTTTCTCACACAAACCGCTCGTTTCGTGTCTTAGGCCATCAATGTGTACTTACGATGGGGAATTGTTTAATTTGGACGATGGGGAATTGTTTAATTTGGACTCTGTGCATGCTCTTTGAGACAGTGACCATAGACCTGCATTATATGACTGACAGACAAGAACGGTTTGACCTAAAAATATCAAAATTGAAACTACTGCGGAAACAAAGACACCTACATCTTGGATGCCCAAGAGGGAAGCTAAAACATACCAAAATTTAATTTCAAAGTGAACTATCCCTTTAATGATGTATCAGTCTATGCTCCCATAGTAAGAAATCACATGTTTACCCCTTCTATTATAGATGACTCTTTTGGTGTCTGGTATATTGATATAGGGTTATATATAAAGGATATGTATATTGAAGGTACTTTTGCAACCTTTCAGCAAGTGAAAACTAAATTCCAAATTCCCAACACTCACTTCTTTAAATATCTTCAACTTCGCAGTTTTGTAGCATCATCTGTTAGTCACTTCCCCTCATTACCACCTGAGACACTTCTCGAGACTGTTCTAAAAGTGAATCCATACTCTAAGGGGGCCATTGGTAAAATCTATAGTGCAATGAATACTCTGGCTCACGTGAAAAGATTGTGGGAAGAGGAACTGGCTATAGGAATCTCTGAGGATGTATGGGAATTTGTATTGAAAAACATTCACTCATCGTCAATATGTCAAAGACATCGAGTGATCCAATTTAAAGTTGTTCATAGATTGCATTGGTCTAAAGTAAAACTGGCAAAATTTAAATCAGACATAGATCCTCACTGTGATAGATGTGAAGCCGAACCAGGCACTCTGTCTCACATGTTTTGGTTCTGTCCAAAACTTGAGGATTTTTGGAAGTCTATATTTAAATTTATTTCCGACACATTGGGGACAGTCGTAGAGCCTGATGCCATGATCTCTGTATTCGGCATTGTACCGCAGCACTTTCACTTAAATCAAAACAACAAAAGCCTCATAGCATTTACCACTCTTTTAGCTCGACGGCAGATACTGTTTAAATGGAAAGATAAGTCTCCTCCAACTTTTAAAATGTGGCTCATTGATCTTTTATACAATCTGACCATGGATAAAATAAGGTATGCTACAGCAGGCTGTGCCAATACATGTTTTGATATATGGCAACCGGTTCTGGACCAAATTAGGAAGGTGGATCCCTCTCTAATCTCAATTTCAGAGGAGTAATATACTGTACGTACTTGTGCTTTCTTCTCTAAAACATGTTAATGATTGTTTTTTGTTTTTTCAAATTAATATGTGTATTGGTGCAACAGGTGGGGATTGTTCTTGGGTGGGTTGGTTAACATAAAAAGAAAATGTATTGTAAAGTCTATCTTATGTTTGATAAGATGTCCAATAAAAACACTGAGAAAAAAAAAGAAAAGAAGATTATTGGAGTATGTTTTGCTAGAAAATACAATTTCAGTTTTTCGGTTTCACTTTACAATAAGGTTTCATTTGTTAATATTAGTTAATGCATTAACTATCATGAACTAACCACGAGCAACACATGTGTTACTGTTTTTGTTCATCTTTGTTAATGTTAGCTAAAAAAAATACAGCTGTTCATTGTTTGTTCATGTTTAATTCACAGTGCATTAACTAATGTTAACTAATAAAAAAATATATTTTAATAATGTATTAGTAA
>NC_137143.1:562500-577500 GCF_949319135.1 Squalius cephalus
TTTTAACCCAGCTTTATTGAGCAATCTTGCGCCACTCCCAGTCACAGCTCGAAGCCGCTGACCTGCTTTTCCTCTGATAAGAACGCGGTCGTTGGAACAAACAACAGTTTAAAACCAGCATGAAGTGTGAGTAACCTTCCACTCCTCGATATTCCCCAGTCTCCGCCAAGTGTGATGATGAAAGCTGTATTGAAGGAAGTTCATTCATCAAACACACACAGATAATAGCGTGGGCGAGACTGTGAAACGGGTTCAGACTGGTTTGTCCTCTTCTTCCACCATTATCATGATGTCTCACTAGAGATTCTCACGTTCTCTGAAGAAAATACGCGTGACGCTTGCTCGTCACCAACATGATGCTGGGGTTTTGTGGATGGTTGCCAGGGTGTAGTTATGTGGTTGCTAGGTGTTTTCTTCCTGTCTGGTGTCCAAGAGTCTCTGTGATCTTGACTTGAGATGTGAGTTGGTTAGTTTGAATGAAATTCAGACATACTACATCCGCCGTGTCGTCATGTCATGTGACCCATGGAGTCCGTTGCATCGCTTCACTGTCACTCACAAATCCTCTCCCGTGGCCTTATGGGATAGTAAAGTGTCCATCGTACACACTCTTCAGAAACTCGTCTGAAAAAGAAGTTAATCTGTGTACTTTCGCCTTCAGTTTTATGAGTACTGTGTGTTTGGAAAGAATGTGTATGCAAGAGTAGTTCCCTCTGTTTAAAACACACACGATTCGAGGAATCATTATGTTGGTTTGACAAAACTGGGACAAACCAGCAGCATGTTAAAACATGACAGTATCTGTAACAATCTCAGCATTATTTGTGCATGGAATTTGAACGTTACAGTTTTTCTCGACTGCTTAAACACATTTCTTGAAACTATGCCTCGTATTCTCAAAACTATAAACACAAATCCGTAACGTCTCACACAATTCCCCAAACATCCTATTTTCAGGTCAGAATGAAGCTCTACACTCAAAACCGTTCACTCTTGCTGAAAAACCAAACTTTGCCCTCAGTCAGGACACACAAGCCCTCAAAATCACACACACTACAACATAGTCTAACACACTGGTTCAATAAATTCAAAACAACATTTCCAAAACTGGTAAGTTATGTTGCTTGTGGTCCCCCATCCCCCCCTCCCCCACAAACCTTTTCACATGATGAACACAAAAGACACAAATACATTGGCACATTTTTATTCATACACAGAAAACACACACACACAAAAACATTTTTCTTTTTCCTGTTTTACTCTTTTTTTTTTTTACTCTTTTTACTCTCTCCTCTAATTTTTTTTTTATATTTACTTACAGTAAGATGTGTGTGACCAACATATGACAGTAAAAGAGCACACAAACCTTATTCTAATATGGAATTGTATTGGAATGGTAAAGAGTGTTGGTCGTGACAGGAGGGCCTCCACTCAAGGATATGATGGACACGTCTAAGAATGTTCCACATATGGTTGAAATACCATCATTTGCCTAGAAAGATAACATTCTGGGAGTCAAGACTATAAAGGAGAAAGGATGCCTTCACTGTCACACTCTGTGTCGCTCTGTCTGACTGTACGACTGCTGGCCTTTTCTTGCAAGAAAATACACCTCATCAAAGACTATTGGAAATGTTTGTCTCTTATTCAGTGATAGAATTGTGTTTATCACCACACCTCCCTGAAGGTTCTCGAGGCGACGGTGAAGCGACTCAAATTTGGCCTTACTCGTAGCCCAGCCTCCCTCATAGTCATACCATTGATAAAGACATGGGCAACTAGAGTGGCTTGAATTTCATCTGAGACTGCTTGTCTTCTTGTCCTTGCCAAGTCCTCCTCATTCTTATCCCTCTTCCTTCATGTCTTTCTGGATCCATTGTTCCAAAACTCAATAAACTGATTTGGGCCCTTTTATCTATCTATTGAAGGTTCTGATTGATGTGTGTTAAAGTTTGACTCTTAGTGTTTCCACCTGGGTAATTGTGTGCTAACTGAGCTGAAGCTGTGCTGACTTGAGTGAACAATATTGAATGCTAGTGCTTTCTAAATGACAACATGGTCTAGGCAATGAGAAATGAAGGGATTTGTGTGTAGAGTTTTGCAGTGACAGTTCAACAAATCTGACTCATGTGTCAAAACAGGGAATAGTGTTTATAGTTTAGTGAAATGGGTTTGCTTTTTGATAAATGGCGTTATGTTTTTGAAATTTTAGTTCAAAAGCCTGGTTATAGTGTTTAAGCAATCGAGAAAAACTGTAATACTCATCCCTCTGGAGAGCCAGCACAACACTGTTTTCTAGCCGTAAAACCAGTTCATCTATACACTACTGGAGTAAAGTGTTGAGAAGTGAGGGATACATTTCTGAGCTTCAGTTTTTAGTGTTTCCTGACGTTGAAAAGCCTCTGAGAGCCAATGGCTTGATGGAGAAGATGAGGGAAACACGGGAAAACACACATCTCATGCCTGGAGCCTCGGATAGTATCCCAACTCCTCCTGTCAAAAGCTTTCTCCATTATTCCCCTGATAATCTCCACAAGGAACAGTTGTGTGTGCTGTCGGCCATACACACTCACACATCAGGCCAATCAACACTGGAACTGATAGATAATACCAGACTAACCCAGCTGATTGAGTACATGTTTTTTGTATAACAATGTAATGTTGAAATATGCAAATAGGCATTTGCTAATTAATTATGCACTAATTTGCATACATTTTCAGAACAAGTCAGGTTCGAAATTCCTCTTTGATTTTGTTGACATGTTAAAAAACCTGCGCTGCACATGTGTGTGTGTGAAGCTGAGGTGTATATGAGCAAACCTGCGCTGCACATGTGTGTGTGTGTGTGTGTGTGTGTGTGTGTGTGTGTGTGTGTGTGTGTGTGAGGTGTGCCCTTGTTTATATTACATTGTGGGGACCAAATGTCCCCATAAGAATAGTAAAACCTGAGATCACCAGCCAGCGGTCCCCACTTTTCAAAAGGCTTATAAATCACACAGGATGAGTTGTTTTGAGAAAGTAAAAATGCAGAATGTTTCCTGTGATGGGCAGGTTTAGGGGCAGGGGCAGTGTAAGGGGATAGAATGTACAGTTTGTACGGTATAAAAACCATTACGTCTATGGAGAGTCCCCACAAAGATAGTGAACCAGACGTGTGTGTGTGTGTGTGTGTGTGTGTGTGTGTGTGTGTGTGTGTGTGTGTGTGTGTGTGTGTGTGTGTGAATCTGCTGCAGTCTTCTGGGCTCAGTGCTGGAGAAAAAACTCATTTTGGATGTTTTCTTTCCAATAGTCTGAAACAACATGTTTTGAAAAGCCAAATATTCCAAAACCTCAAAACTGATAGTGCGTGAAAAGAACAGTTTTGAACAAACCCGTGTCTCGACATGCACAGTTATAGTGACTATACAAGACCATTTCATGAGCCTCTTCCTCAGTGTTTCTGTCCTGCTTTCCAGCACTAAACATTCCTAAATCACGATACACTTACTGGGGAAGCAACATGACTTCTGAATCAATCAAGGTTTTGCTGAAAATAAACAAAAAACAAATATCCGCTAATGGGGTCAGAAAAATAATCTTGATTTCCCTTTGAATTAAGTTTTACTCCACAGGCAGATATTTGTTCTTGTTTAAGCAATGACAAATTTGGCACATTTACACTGATTTAACCAGCAGATATTCAGTTTCACTTTCCCCGGCTGTTCAAGGCCAGAACTAATGTCTTATTCAAAAAGAGGAATGACGACACAATCAAACACACGTCAAATATGATCCAACTTGTCTTGGCTACCTGAACATTTCAGCAATGCAGGAAACCCCCGGCACAACTGTAACAGGACCACACAGAAAGTACAGTAAATAAACCGGAGAATAAGGAACAACGGGGTGTTGAGGGATTACCAGTGCCATAGGTGTCACTGTGAAACTGGAAGCTGGTAATCCCCGTGATCCTTCCAACATTCAGGGAATTGGGTTTTCTAGGAGTCCTTCGGCTCAGAGTTGGACGTTCTTACGGTCCACCAGCGAAACTGGCTCGTTATGTTGTGGTTTTAAACGAGTGCTGCATGCAAACATTACAGTCCGTGCCGTCAGTGGGGATGTAGAGCACGTCTGGGCTTTACTTGTGAGCGCTCGACACATCTGCCCACTCTCGAGCGGATAGGGTGGATGTGCGGAGAGCGAAGCAAACCGGAGAGACGGCGGATCTCTATAGCAGTGACTCAGGGATGACAGAAGCTCTAGATTACAGGCTTTAGGCCTGCACTTCCCTTCACACAACAAGCGTCGCCCACGCGGGGTGTGTGTGTGTGTGTGTGTGGGATCTGACAGCACTAAAAATGGAGCCCAGAGAACAGGATTTCACCATTTCAGCTTGAGAAAAGATGAAGTGAGTTCACAGTTCACAGTGTGAGAGAGTCATGAATCTGTCAGATGTCCACTGGTGTTTACAGCAGTCACCAACACTGAAGAATTTTAGAGAGATTGTTCACTCATTTATTCACCTTTATGTTGTTTGGCTTGATTTCTTAGTCATGAAACACAAAAGCAGATGATTATCAGAATGGTCATGCCGCTTTTTTCCGGAACGGAGTGAAAGCGGGTTACGCTTCATTTAAAGGTGAAGTTGTTACAGTGTAATTATTCAATTCACATGTATTTGTATAGCGTTTTTCACAATACACATCGTTTCAAAGAAGCTTCACAGAGAATGCATGTTAATTACACACATATGTATTGAGTAATATTAAGGAGCTGCATGTACTTTAGGGTTAGGGTTTGGTTTAGGGTTAGTTGCCTGTAATTATGCATAATTTACTGTTATTACTATAGTAAATACATGAAACGTATAACTACATCACCTCAAAATAAAGCGTTTCCTGAAAATGAGTTTCATTCGCTACTGAAAAACTGTGACTAAGCACTAAGTAACAACAGAAGTATCTTACCTGGAATTAACAGAACCTGTTCTGATAGTAATTACGCATTACTGTAGAATGGACTTTCCATTGTGGAAGTGACCGGAGGAAGTCGATTCATAGCCATCACACTATTTCACAACAATGTCTCAAAGACTTTGCTAATTTTCAACAACAACATTTAATAATGCAGAATGATCTAATTTCCACAACAATAGGTCCGACTCTGTCAAATATCAATAATTAGGAGGGATCAACTTCCAGTTTTCTGAGATCATTTGTTCTGCAATTACTATTTATTCCTCTTTTACAGTGAAGTGGTTTACTGGGGAACATAACTATAAATAACACATTATCTTGAGAAATATGAGTCAGAAACGTAGTTAAGTTAGTCTTCCCCTTTCCACGGATTTGAGACTAGCGTGGAGTTTTCTCCCTCAAACCCCTGACCGCTGCTTCTGACCGCTTTCAGAGGGAAAAGCTGTCTATAACTGCTGGTCTAGGATCAATTTTCTCCGTAATAATAGCATATTGGTGAAACATTTGGCAAATGATCCGGTGTGTATCTGTGTTTTGTGCATATCTCAAGAACTGCATTACTCCGATTTCTCAGTGAATCTTTCAGTTTTGTGAACCAGACCAGCCGACCTTGGGCAGAGTTTGAGTGAATAACAAATTTCAGTGAATAAAAAACAAATCCATTGAATGCCATTGAGAGATCATTAAATCGTTGTGATAGTTTTATGATGCTTTCTCATCCATTTTGAAGCTTGAAAGCCACTCATGCTTAATGAATGGAAAAGAGCGACCGGCACAGTCTTCACAATCTGAACCTTTCATGTCCCACAGAAGAAAGAAACTCGTACGGATTGTTGCACGAGGAATAATAAAAGCATGAGAGCTCAGCGTTTTACTTCTACAGCAGCATATGGCTCATCTTTATTTTATAAATGAAAAGCCCAGCACTTTCATGAAGCATGCATAAGGCTCTCAAAGGCGCAGTGTAACACTTTCTGAGAATTCGCTGATGATATTGAATGTTTATGTGTGTCAAATGAAGTAATTATGTACAAGACATTTTTGCATTCATAAATAGCTGGCCTGTGAGATGCAAACAAACGCAGAAAACTCTTCAATGTTCTTCAACTCTTCGTTTTGTTCTTCTTTTTTTTTCCAGTAGCTTTTTGCTGACAAATTTGTCAATGTGCTCTATATGCATTGCTTGTTTTTTTGTTTTGTTTTGTATTTCACACAAGGGAAG
The DNA here is from genome assembly GCF_949319135.1 of Squalius cephalus. Classification (NCBI taxonomy): domain Eukaryota; kingdom Metazoa; phylum Chordata; class Actinopteri; order Cypriniformes; family Leuciscidae; genus Squalius; species Squalius cephalus. Next base: position 568,678 of record NC_137143.1, read on the forward strand.
CTGAAACACTGTTAGACGTGCTGCTGCTGGCTGAAACACAGCTCATCTCAGCTCACTGTGATTGTGGAGGAGACGCTCTGACACGCAAACAGGGAAACCTCCAGAGAAGCAGCTGGAGACACAAATACATCACTCTGTCTTACAATAAAACCAGCTGGAGACGTGAGAAGCTTATGTTAGACTATATGTACAAGCAAAGATATTTGAGCGGTTTCTCAATATGCGTTCTCGTACTGTGTCATTATCAACCATCAAAGTCAATTTCCAATACTCAAGAGTGCAAGTACAGAGAACGCATGAAAGTAACTGGATGTGTTCTTGATATTGAGGATGGATTGAGAAAATCAAACCGTTAAAAATCCCAGAAGTCATCACTGCATCCCAGATAGCTTAGAAGAACTCGATGTTGCAACAGAAACTATTGACTCTCTCTTTTCCAGCACTTTAGACACAGTTGATCCTTTGCGCTTAAAGAAGATTAAAGAAAATAGTCCAACGCCGTGGTACAACGAGCACACTCAGGCCCTTAAGAGAGCAGCCAGAGAGATGGAGCGCAACTGGAAGAAAACACAACTAGAGGTATTTCGCATTTCATGGAAGGAGAGCTCGATTGCTTACAGAGAGGCTTTAAAAGCTGCTAGATCTGCTTATTTTTCAACCCTATTAGAAGAAAATAAACAAAACCCTAGGTATTTATTTGAAACAGTGGCTAAACTAACGAAAAATAAAGCTTCAACTTCTGAAGTTTCCAAGCAACACAGCAGTAATGATTTTATGAACTTCTTCACTTCTTCACAAGATTGATTATATCCGGGAGAAAATTACAGTATTGCATCAGGCAGTGCATTGTAGCCTCCCTGAGGAAAAATTCTATTCATTCGTTGCTATAGGAGAGGATGAATTTTCTAAATTCATTAAATCATCTGAATCAACAACATGTATGTTAGACCCTATACCGACTAAGCTACTGAAAGAGATGCTTCCAGAGGTCATAGATCCTCTTCTTAATATCATTAATTCACCTTTGTCATTAGGATACAAACCAAAAACCTTTAAGCTGGCTATGATTAAACCGCTTGTTAAAAAAACGCAACTTGATCCTACAGAATTAGTCAATTACAGGCAGATCTCGAATCTACCTTTTCTGTCAAAGATATTAGAAAAGGCGGTATCTTCACAACTATTTAAATAAATAAATGCTTTTATCATCCGATCGTGGTTGTGTCTCTCTATTAGTGTTACTCGATCTTAGTGCTGCATTTGATACTATTGACCACAACATTCTTTGAAAAAGACTCGAACATTATGTTGGCATTAGTGGAATTGCACTAGCATGGTTTAAATCATACTTATCTGACCGTTATCAGTTTGTAGCAGTAAATGAAGAGATGTCTCATCGATCACAAGTTCAGTATGGCGTACCACAAGGCTCAGTACTAGGACCGTTGCTGTTCACTCTGTACATGCTACCCTCACACACACACACACACACACACACACACACACACACACACACACACACACACACACACACACACACACACACACACACACACACACATACACACTCTGTACATGCTATACACATGTGTGTGTGTGTGTGTGTGTGTGTGTGCTCTTTGATACCAATCTTTCATCTGAAAGTCACGTGTCTAGTATCTGTAAAACCACATTTTTCCATCTTAAAAATATATCTAAATTACGCCATATGCTCTCATTGACAAATGCGGAACAATTAGTTCATGCGTTCATGACCTCAAGGCTAGATTATTGTAATGCTCTACTGGGTGGTTGCCCTGCACGCTTAATAAACAAACTACAGCTGGGCCAAAACGCAGCAGCTCGAGTTCTTGAGTTCTTACCAGAACCAGGAAGTATGACCATATTAGCCCGGTTCTGTCAACACTGCATTGGCTCCCTATTAAACATCGTATACATTTTAAAATATTGCTGATTACTTACAAAGCACTAAATGGTTTAGCTCCGCAGTGCTTGAGCGAGCTCTTAACGCATTATAGTCCTTCACGTCTATTGCCATCTCAAAATTCCGGCCAGTTGATAATACCTAGAATATCTAAATCGACTGCTGGCGGTAGATCCTTCTCCTATTTAGCACCAAAACTCTGGAACAGTCTTCCTACCATTGTCCGGGAAGCAGACACACTCTGTCAGTTCAAAGCTAGACTAAAAACACATCTCTTTGACCTAGCATACACATAACACATTATAGACTTCTATAATTCAGTGTTAGGCTGCATAGATTAGGTCGGCCGGAACCGGGAACACTTGAAGGTGAAGGTGACTTGAATTGTACGAATTGTCTTGACTTGAATTGTCAACTAAATGAAGGTGACTTGAATTGTACCCGCTGTCGATGGCGAGGAACTTACAGCTCTGTCACAGTGTTCTCCAAGCTGGACCGAGAGCCGTATCTACAGGTGCTCTCACACACTCTAAACACAAGAGATGCTGACAGGGACTTTCTGTCTCCTGGTGAGCAGAAGAGACTGTCCAGCCCCAAACCTCTGAACGGCAGTGTACGTTATTCAGTAAGAATGTCTTGTTTACTGTTGCGTACAAGCAACATGACACACACACACACACACACACACACACACACACACACACACACACACACACACACACACACACGTGCTGTTGGTGTGAATGTGAGTCATGTGATCACCTGTGGTCTCGTGTCTACAGCTGTGATCATGTTCATGTTATATAGATCTACAACCTGAAGGCTTTTCCCCATGACCCAGAACAAGCTCAGTGTTAGTGAGCGATCATGAACACATAGATGTGTGTGTCACACACGTCACATGTGCTCGCCCAGAGCAAACGTGAGAGATAAAAGCACCTTTACGACCTCAGCAGCCGAACGTGTGTGTGTGTGTGTGGAGAAACACGTCAACATGAATGAACTCTCTTCCCTCCCAACACGTTATTTATTGTTTTTTCCCCCCACAATTCTTAGTTGCACATTATTCCACAGGGTTACACTTTATTTTTTTTACATTATTTACTATGTAATTATTTGTGAAATTTACTAGCATTTTCTTGCACCAGGAAATCCAACATGCATTCATTCATTCAGAGAGGCAGAGATGTGTGATTTGTGAATGAATGTCTTTTTTGAATCAGATCTGGTCTAGTTTGGATTAATTGTAAAGCATGAGCATTTATCTTTTGGTTGAACACTACGCTTCCTCTTGTGATGCTTTAGCATTAGCATCTCTTGTGTCTCAGTAAAGGCCGGAGGGAGTGGAAGCTGTCGGATCAGGAGTATTGCAGCACAGTTAGTCATGCAGCGCCGCAGTGAACCCATTGAGCTCCGGAACAACCGGAAATCATTCAGCGAGAGAGAGATGGATTACATCACCGAGAGAGAGAGAGAGAGAGGGAGGGAGAGTGAGAGGGGGGGGGGGAGAGAGGGAGCGAAAGGGAGAGAGAGAGAGAGGGGGAGAGAGGGAGAGAGAGGGAGAGAGAGAGAGAGAGAGAGAGAGAGAGAGAGAGAGAGGGAGAGAGGGAGAGAGATGGAGAGAGAGAGAGAGAGAGAGAGAGAGAGAGAGAGAGATGGATTACATCACCACACACTGAGAGAGAGAGAGAGAGAGAGAGAGAGAGAGATTTAATCAATGCACACGTTTACGCCCCATTTATCAGCCTGCTATGAATGGAGCTGTGTGGCAGGGTCACATGACCATTCTGGGTCACATGACCAGAGGCAGGGTCACATGACCACTCTGATGAAGCCCCCGCCACATTTAACACGGCTTAAGCGGATCTAGATGTAACCGGTTCAAGGGAAAAGGCAGATTCAGATGCAGAGATCAGTTAAACACAAGTCAATAAATGCTCAACTGATGTGTTTCTGTTACATGCCAAAGCTGCGGAATATCATTAACAAAACTCACTGCTGTTGTGCAACATTGCAAGGTATTAAAGAGCACATGTTGTGCACTTTCACAAAGTCTTGATGTTGTTTTCGGGCTTTACTGTTACAAAGATGAAGATGAGAAAACAGGTTCCAATTCCATGGTATTCTACTGTAATAATAAAATAAGCTCAGGTAAATCCCACAGGCATAACAGTATGAACGTGACACAAAAGACAACCGAAGTGTGAAGAAGGCAGAACTAAACAGAACCGTGACAAGAACAGGTTTTCATGCTTCATTTTTTGCATGTTCATTATTTTCCCCATATTTGACATTGTTATATGGGGACACAGAAATATTGTGATGTGTTCGTTTCCGGAAGAAACTCAAGACTCGTTTCAGGAGTTCAGAAACACTGACACTGATATAGAGAAGAACTGGAGCTTTTACATGATCGAACAGCAACATTACACACTAAACATAGACGAAAATGGACACGAGCACAGCCGGGCCTCGTTAACCCTTTCGTGCACAGAGGTCACTACAGGGGACAGCTATTAAAAAAGCATTTTCTTGAATTTGCACGGGTTTTGATGGCATAGATGCACATCAACCTCTACATCATCCTGGTGCATCATCCTATACATTGCCACCAAGTGGCAAGCCGTTGTGCGTCGATTTTTCCCCCTCCAAACCAAGATGGCCAATGGTCAGTCAGAGTTGCTCCAGAATATCCACCCATTCCTTCTATCCTAGGAGATTCTTGTAGGTAAAAAAAAATATTGCAGCATCAAGCAATATCCAATGAGTCATATCACACATAAAACAATTTTCCAAGTTTTGATTTTAGATTGGGAGAAAATTCTGATATTAATCATCTGTCCACTATAGTGGACCTCATGCATCAATGGCTATATTTCATCTACAATTCATACTTATACTGTGAATGTTGTTTTTGAAAATACTTAATCTGCAGTAACTTTTTTTGACTGTAAATAAATGTATTTGTATTATTAGAATGTAGTTTTCATTGACATCAAAAAAGTAATGTGATTACATAATGCATGTTACTTGTAATACATTACTCGTAACATTTTAAAAAATCTGATTATGTAATGCACGTTACTTGTGATACATTACTTGTAACATCAAAAAAGTAATCTGATTACGTAATGCACGTTACTTGTGATACATTACTTGTAACATCAAAAAAGTAATCTGATTACGTAATGCACGTTACTTGTGATACATTACTTGTAACATCAAAAAAGTAATCTGATTACGTAATGCGCGTTACTTGTGATACATTACTTGTAACATCAAAAAAGTAATCTGATTACGTAATGCACGTTACTTGTGATACATTACTCGTAACATCAAAAAAGTAATCTGATTACGTAATGCACGTTACTTGTGATACATTACTCGTAACATCAAAAAAGTAATCTGATTACGTGATGCACGTTACTTGTGACACATTACTCGTAACATCAAAAAAGTAACCTGATTGCGTGATGCACGTTACTTGTGACACATTACTCGTAACATCAAAAAAGTAATCTGATTGCGTGATGCACGTTACTTGTGACACATTACTCGTAACATCAAAAAAGTAATCTGATTACGTAATGCGCGTTACTTGTGATACATTACTTGTAACATCAAAAAAGTAATCTGATTACGTAATGCACGTTACTTGTGATACATTACTCGTAACATCAAAAAAGTAATCTGATTACGTAATGCACGTTACTTGTGATACATTACTCGTAACATCAAAAAAGTAATCTGATTACGTGATGCACGTTACTTGTGACACATTACTCGTAACATCAAAAAAGTAACCTGATTGCGTGATGCACGTTACTTGTGACACATTACTCGTAACATCAAAAAAGTAATCTGATTGCGTGATGCACGTTACTTGTGACACATTACTCGTAACATCAAAAAAGTAATCTAATTGATGCACGTTACTTGTGATACATTACTCGTAACATCAAAAAAGTAATCTGATTGCGTGATGCACGTTACTTGTGATACATTACTCGTAACATCAAAAAAGTAATCTGATTACGTAATGCACGTTACTTGTGATACATTACTCGTAACATCAAAAAAGTAATCTGATTACGTAATGCACGTTACTTGTGATACATTACTCGTAACATCAAAAAAGTAATCTGATTACGTAATGCACGTTACTTGTGATACATTACTCGTAACATCAAAAAAGTAATCTGATTACGTAATGCACGTTACTTGTGATACATTACTCGTAACATCAAAAAAGTAATCTGATTACGTAATGCACGTTACTTGTGATACATTACTTGTAACATCAAAAAGGTAATCTGATTACGTAATGCACGTTACTTGTGATACATTACTCGTAACAGTAACATTACTCGTAACATCAAAAAAGTAATCTGATTACGTAATGCACGTTACTTGTGATACATTACTCGTAACATCAAAAAAGTAATCTGATTACGTAATGCACGTTACTTGTAATACATTACTCGTAACATCAAAAAAGTAATCTGATTACGTAATGCACGTTACTTGTGATACATTACTCGTAACATCAAAAAAGTAATCTGATTACGTGATGCACGTTACTTGTGACACATTACTCGTAACATCAAAAAAGTAACCTGATTGCGTGATGCACGTTACTTGTGACACATTACTCGTAACATCAAAAAAGTAATCTGATTGCGTGATGCACGTTACTTGTGACACATTACTCGTAACATCAAAAAAGTAATCTGATTGCGTGATGCACGTTACTTGTGACACATTACTCGTAACATCAAAAAAGTAATCTAATTGCGTGATGCACGTTACTTGTGATACATTACTCGTAACATCAAAAAAGTAATCTGATTGCGTGATGCACGTTACTTGTGATACATTACTCGTAACATCAAAAAAGTAATCTGATTACGTAATGCACGTTACTTGTGATACATTACTCGTAACATCAAAAAAGTAATCTGATTACGTAATGCACGTTACTTGTGATACATTACTCGTAACATCAAAAAAGTAATCTGATTACGTAATGCACGTTACTTGTGATACATTACTCGTAACATCAAAAAAGTAATCTGATTACGTAATGCACGTTACTTGTGATACATTACTCGTAACATCAAAAAAGTAATCTGATTACGTAATGCACGTTACTTGTGATACATTACTTGTAACATCAAAAAGGTAATCTGATTACGTAATGCACGTTACTTGTGATACATTACTCGTAACAGTAACATTACTCGTAACATCAAAAAAGTAATCTGATTACGTAATGCACGTTACTTGTGATACATTACTCGTAACATCAAAAAAAGTAATCTGATTACGTAATGCACGTTACTTGTGATACATTACTCGTAACATCAAAAAAGTAATCTGATTACGTAATGCACGTTACTTGTAATACATTACTCGTAACATCAAAAAAGTAATCTGATTACGTAATGCACGTTACTTGTAATACATTACTCGTAACATCAAAAAAGTAATCTGATTGCGTGATGCACGTTACTTGTAATACATTACTCGTAACATCAAAAAAGTAATCTGATTACGTAATGCACGTTACTTGTGATACATTACTTGTAACATCAAAAAAGTAATCTGATTGCGTAATGCACGTTACTTGTAATGTGTTACCCCCAACACTGCTCATTTCAGATGAGATTGAAAACCCCTGATCTCTAGGTTTTCTCAGAGGAGGGCTGTGCTAAAAATGTGTCCATCTTGAATATAATCAGAATTATCAGCTAATAAGGGTAAACTGGAGGAAGCGTCTGAGTGGTTTCCACAGTTGCACCGACAGGATGTAGAAATTTCTGATGGAATCACATCCTCATGTTCTGATATCAACGAAGTTCAACTTGTATGAAGTTCAGTTGCCTTTGCAATATTGTGCATTTATATTTTTTGTATATATTTTATAGTTTTCACATGATTTGATATAATTGTATTGATTGGTTTGTTAAATACACACACTATGGGCCCTATTTTAACGATCTGAAACGCAAGTATCAAGTGCAAAACGCAAGTTACTTTGTGGGCGGGTCTTGGGGCGCTGTTGCTATTATACCGGCGGGATAAATGACTCTTGCGCCCGACGCAAATCTAAAATGGGTTGCTCTGAAGTCGCTTCATTACTCATAGGTGTGGTTTGGGCGTAACGTGAAATAAACCAATCAGAGCGTCATCTCACATTCCCTTTAAGAGCAGGCGCGCTTGTTCCATGGCGGATTGCTATTATAATGGCGGATTTGCCAGGAGCGGTTCACAGCCGAGGAGACCGACGTTCCCGTCAGGGCCGTAAAACACAGAGAAGTGACATTGGGGATGGAGAAACACACCCAGATTAGCTTCGGTTAAACAGGCGCATGATAATTTGGGTAAATGTGTAAGCTAGATTTATGCTTTTATAGTAAACTGTCTATCTATCTATCTATCTATCTATCTATCTATCTATCTATCTATCTATCTATCTATCTATCTATCTATCTATCTATCTATCATAATAATGTATGATTTGCAAAAATGAAAATTGCTGCTTCTGTGTAGATGAGAGAATCAAAGTGTATGCACGTTGTGCACACTCTACATTGATTATGGCCAAGCATGCGCCCTTAAAATAGCATATGAATAACATGCGCAACGCGCCACTGACTTTAAGGGCCCTATCTTGCACCCAGCGCAATTGACTTTGTACACCGACGCATGTATCATTCCTATTTTGCACCCGCGCACAGCGGACTTTTTCCTCCACAGACGCACGTCGGTTAACTAAGAAATACACTTGCGCTCGCGGGGGCGGTTCAGCGCAAAGAGGAGACGTGTTCCGGCGCAAACGTTCCCTGGAGCTATTTTGCAGTTTCAGAAAACAATTCCGCCACTAACCGAAAAAAAAC
>NC_137143.1:585000-690000 GCF_949319135.1 Squalius cephalus
AAAAGGTAGAAACTAAAAGTACATACTGTAATTCAAACAAATAACTGAGGGGCTAATCCTGCCTCTCTCTAGCATCAACATCAGTTCCCATCAAAACCCGTCTTCCTGGTTCCATTTCCAAAATTAGTCTTTCTGAGCTCTAACTATATATATCTATATCTATATATATGTGTGTGTGTGTGTGTTCACTAAGTCTAAAACAAGACCCCTGCTTAGCCTTTCAGCTGAGATTGCAGTCAGCAGTGTTTGAAAGGCACAAGGCTGAATCTATTCGGTTTTGAATGTGTGGTTCACAGTTTTGACAGCAGTGTGTTAGCATTTGAACAAAGTGCTGTAAATCCACAGTGTTGTGCAGGTTGTGGTTAAAGTCATGGGATAAGTGTGTAGAGTTTTGAAAACTGTGTTCAAGCAATGAGAAACGAACTAGAGTTTGGTCCACATGAACTGCTGCTGTGCAGACTGGAGTTAGAGTTTTGCACATGTGACTCCAGTTGTGCTCACTGTCGTTTAGCAATCGAAAAAAACTGTATATATTAAATTGAATCCGCCAGTAGGTGGCGGCAAGTCACGGCCTTTATGAGCGAGTCATTCATTCATCAGTAACGAAGCTGTGGCGGTAATTATGCATGAACCATTGACTGTCACGGTTCGTTCAAAGCCGCAGATCCGTCCACAAACACTGCTGTGGCTCTCGCTGGAGATGTTGTGTTGCTCAGACAAGCAGTTTACTGAGGGTGGGTTTGTAAAGAAGGACACACATTCAATCGCGCATACCTTTGGGCTGAACACCTAATGCGCATGTGCACGCCGTCAGCGCTTCAGGAACACGAACCGATGTGGGCGGGGCTTGATTGTGTCTGTGGGGAATTGATTGGATGGTTGTGGTTTGCTATTGGCTGATCTCCTGTGAGTGACAGGTTATAGCCCCGCCCACATCATCAGAGATGCTGCAAGAAGAACTTATTCTCATTCAACATTATTAACACAATATTCGGTGTCTGTTCCCATGACCGGTGCGTCTTCAGTCCTCTCAGGCCCACAGGAATGACATGAAAGTGCTTTGATCCGCTTGTTCCTGTAATAGAATAAACCACGAGTTTAACAGAGGCTGTTCGGTGTCTATAGTCAGTCCACTGAGTCCCAGCAAGGCAAGGCTATAGCAGCCAGTCTGATTGTTTGGGCTTCACTGGAGAATGCCTGAGATTTGAGAGGAGAAACACAGCCATATCTCCATAAGAGCTCAATATCTGAAATAATCTCTCAGTCATTCTCAGATCACTGCGGCCTGGGTGTATTATAGGTTACTTTGGGAAATATAGATACAAAACATGCATATAAATGTAAATATGTACATTTGTTGGCAGTGGCCTTCATCTCTACATCACTTAGTAAGTCTACTTCTCTTCATAAATACGAAGCATTTACTGAAGGGAGCTGCTTCTCTCACCTCACGTGATCTCTGTTCCAGAAGGCGGATATGACGTGTGTTTACAGTGACATCTACCGGTCACTTCGCTCTACTACATTACGTGTAGTTCAATTACATACAATTTACCATGGTAATCATAGTTTCAAAATAACACACTTACTATTCTTATATTTTCATTTTATGTGGGTGTGTGAGTTTTATTATTATTATTATTATTATTATTATTATTATTATTATTATTATTGGATAATGGTGGGTCAAGTTACTTTCAATAACTTTACACTAGTATGGTAGCATTTAATGTTTCATTTTGGACTTTTTAAAAAGCTATATTCACATTTTCGGCACATAAGGGAAAAAAATATTTTCGTAAATAATAATTATGACAAAAAAAAAAAGTCGAAAGTCGAAATTGTGACACACAATGTTGGCCTAAATGCATAGGGTTATCGTCCAGTCCTCATTAGTATAGTGGACAGCATCTCCGCGGACTGTTCCCATGTTCCCTGCCGGAGGAATGATCTACTCAACCAGAGATGCTGAGTGCGCAGGACACGGCCGAAGACGCTTCTCTTTCAGCAGCACTTGATCCAATAATACAAACACTTTCTCTTCCATTCTATTCTATATATATATATATAATTACGTTACTGCGTTAGATTAAACTGAGAAGGGTCATAGGCAGCACTTACATATTATTGTCTTCTGTGTCATATCATTTACAAAAGCATGATAGTTTTTCTTATGTGTTGTATGGGATTCCATAGTTTTCAGAATTAAATGTGAAATAAAATGATGTGTGATACTAAAATTGTGTTTGTTTACATGTGTTTTCGGAACTTCACATCCGGTGACGGGGACTCTTATCTCCCACAATGCCTTGCTGTCTCTCTCTCTTCCGGTTGTCGTGCGCTTCGTGTGACAGGTATTGAGTTTGTCTCCGTATCAAAATGAAATCTAAATGAATCCTCCTAAATGCGAACTCCTACTGGAGCCTCAGTCCAGTATGGTGTGCAGTGACGGCCATTAAGCAGCACTAGTGCAGTATTGAGCGCGAGCGGGCCGGTGTTGCGGAGTTTAGAGTTTAGTTAGCCGTTAGCCGTTAGCATAGCGTCCTGAGGAGACTTAGCTAGTGTAAAGTTCACTGTAATGTCCTGCAGATCTGTGTTACTTCTGTTCTCTAAACTGCTGTTCTTCTGTTAGCAGACACTGATCAGACATGGCCAAGTCGAAGAATCACACCACACACAACCAGTGTAAGTGTTCGCCCGGTGTGTGTGTGTGTGTGTGTGTGTGAGATGCTGTGGAAGTTTTATTGACTCTGTTCTGTGGATGTTTGTGTGTGTGTGAGAGAGTGAGTGAGTGATGCTGTTTGAATGTGTGTGTGTGTGTGTGTGAGAGTGAGTGATGCTGTTTTAAATGTGTGTGTGTGTGTGTGTGTGAGAGAGAAGCTGCGGATGTTTGTGTGTGTGTGTGTGTGATGCTGTTGATTTTTGAATGTGTGTGTGTGTGAGATGCTGTGGATGTTTTAGTGACTCTCGCTCTCTGTGTGTGTGTGTGTGTGAGAGTGAGTGATGCTGTTTTAAATGTGTGTGTGTGTGTGTGAGAGAGAAGCTGCGGATGTTTGTGTGTGTGTGTGTGTGATGCTGTTGATTTTTGAATGTGTGTGTGTGTGAGATGCTGTGGATGTTTTAGTGACTCTCGCTCTCTGTGTGTGTGTGTGTGTGTGAGAGTGAGTGATGCTGTTTTAAATGTGTGTGTGTGTGTGAGAGAGAAGCTGCGGATGTTTGTGTGTGTGTGTGATGCTGTTGATTTTTGAATGTGTGTGTGTGTGTGTGTGTGAGAGATGCTGTGGATGTTTTAGTGACTCTCGCTCTCTGTGTGTGTGTGTGTGTGTGTGTGTGTGTGTGTGTGAGTGATGCTGTTGGTTTTTGAATGTGTGTGTGTGTGTGAGATGCTGTGGATGTTTTAGTGACTCTCTCTGTGTGTGTGTGTGTGTGTGTGTGTGTGTGTGTGTGTGTGTGTGTGTGTGTGTGTGTGTGTGATGCTGTTGATTTTTGAATGTGTGTGTGTGAGATGCTGTGGATGTTTTAGTGACTCTCGCTCTCTGTGTGTGTGAGAGTGAGTGAGTGATGCTGTTTTGAGTGTGTGTGTGTGTTTGTGTGATGTGATGCTGTGGACATTTTATTGATTTTGTGTGTGTTCTGTGGCTGTTTGAGTGTGTGTGAGAGAGAAGCTGCGGATGTTTGTGTGTGTGATGCTGTTGATTTTTGAGTGTGTGTGTGTGTGTGATGCTGTTGATTTTTGAATGTGTGTGTGAGAGATGCTGTGGATGTTTTAACGACTCTGTCTCTGTCTCTCTCTCTCTGTGTGTGTGTGTGTGCAGCTCGTAAGTGGCACAGGAACGGCATCAAGAAGCCTCGGTCTCAGCGCTACGAGTCTCTGAAAGGGGTAAGATGATGATGATGATGATGATGATGATGATGATGAAGATGATGATGATCACATCTGTAAGGCCGTCAGTGTTTATGCTGGAGATCCTGATGCTCAAAACGGGCAACTTTATTTATTTTTAGTATTAGTGTCATATATGTGTTCTAGATGTATAGTTGAAGTATATAATAGTACAGATATATTAATATAATAGATATAATAGGTGTAGAAGTGCAGTAGTTCGTGTTGCTCGAACAGTAGGTCATGGAGCTTGCAACGCCGCGTCATGGGTTCGAGTCTCAGGCGATGCATGAGTGTGTTCATGCTCGGCTTCATCTGACGGCACACACTCGAGTGTTGTTACACTGAAGGAAACATAATAGAACATTGAAACAAGACGTGCACTTGCTTTCTAATTAGACTAATGCTATAAATGTAAATATAAATGTAAATATAAAAGCACATGGTAAAGCAGGGTTTCTCCTGGCTCAAACTGAGGCGGAGCTCGTAAAATCCTAATAACGTATTTTAATAAGATAATTAGAATTGTATTTTTTGTAGATCATCATAAAGCCTGATGTGTTTCCCACAGTATTTTAGTGGGTGGAGCTCGGTACCCGTCGGGGGGGCGTGCTCCTCGAAGACAATTTTGTACATTTTAAAGATAAGTTGATTAATCTGGTGCACTTTGAGTCTCCCGAATCCGCTATTAAAAATAATCCACCCGCAAACCGCCCATAGATATCTGCATCTGATCATCATTACAGTTATTCAGATTCTCCGTGTTAAGCATGATAGTATGTTAACATATCACACTGAAGTTGGCTAATTTAAAATGAACATTTATTTCAAATAAAAGTTCTTCTTTTGGCAAAATTACATTTCCTTAATAGCCTAACCAGAGGCTTTACTCCCTTCAAACTTACATTGTCAATGTTTCATTACATCACTGTTGGAAAACACTCATTTGTTGTATCTTTATAAAGGGCATTTCCCCCTAGTTTTATTAAATGTGCTCCATCTTTCATTTCAAATTCTTAAATTTGATCAATATATTCAATTAAAATAAGACACTAGGCTGTTACCAATCAAATTAAATCATTTACATTGAAAAAGTATAACTGTATTAAATTAGATTATTTTAAATATTTTTGAATATACAAATAAGGAATGTTGAAAAGAATGATGAAAGTAAAGCGCCAGTAGGAGCGCAGGCGACCGTCTTAATGAGCGAGTCATTGAGTCATTCATTCAAACGATTCGTTCAAACGGCTGATTCATTCAGAATGAGGCAGTTTATGAATAGGTAATTGAATCTTTGACTCAACCGATTCGTTCAGAACGCTGAATCATTCAGTAATGAAGCACGGCTGAGTGTTGCTCTGAGATGTGTGGTGGTTCTGCTGTGATCTTCGTTTTCGCTGCTGAAACAGAACAAAAACAGTCATTGTGTCTAAAATGTAAGTGACTTAATTTGAACTGTTTGTTATTGAACTGTTATGAAATCAGTCTCGGTTTCAATCTTGATGGCATTCAGGAAAACATCTCTCTGGTCGTGTGTAGCCTAGGCTATTGTTTCATAACTGTAATATGTTATAAATAACAGCGCAGCATTGTTAGCGTCAGTACATTAGGCAGGCCTATATTATTATCAGCTATAGGCTATCAATCGATCTGCTTCTCAGAGGCGTTTCATCAGGAGATCTGGACGGCCCGAGAGGGGTCAGAGTTCACCGTTCTGAAACTACAACAGAAACTCTTTAGTGTCAGCCGATCCGATATCAGCAGTTTCTTATAATCAGTGTAGAGCAGGGTTCACCAATCTCGGTCCTGGAGGGCCGCTGTCCTGCAGAGTTTAGCTCCAACACACCTGTTTGAAAGTTTCTAGTATGCCTAATGAGACCTTGATTAGCTGGTTCAGGTGTGTTTAATTGGGGTTGGAGCTAAACTCTGCAGGACACCGGCCCTCCAGGACCGAGATTGGTGAACCCTGGTGTAGAGTTTCTATACCTGTGATGAACTGATGATTACTCTTGTGTGTTAAACATCATTATAAAGAAAAACAAGAATAATATGATCATAATCTGTCAAAATACTATTATCAACTAGTTGAACTTCAGCAAAAGTTACTCTAGTAAAATCACGAGCACAATTGTACAAAATCTGCACATTTAGTGAAAAAACATTATTTAGTGGAGATGGAGAACAAGTAAAAGTGAACAAGTGTTGCACTAAACCTGTTACTCATTGCTCTTTATTTTGTTGTAAAATACATTCATGAAAAACAAATATATTTATAATATATACTGTAAAATGAAAAGGCATTTATTGTACATGTGTAGCGCAGCTGATGATAAAACAGAACACGGCTGTTGATAATCTTTCATTGCCTGAAAGTATTGCAGTATGAAAGGCTCGAACACTGCATCCGAGCGCAGAGATCTGGAGAACCGGTTTAAATGTGCGTGAAGAACAAGCGCTCTCTCCTCCAGCGATCCGACACACCGGGAGAGATGCACACCATACACCTCCACCTTTACCTGTCCGAGCGGGTAAAGCCTAACTCTCGCCGAAATCCAACCTAGGGTCTTTTTGTTAATCTACTCGAGGCAAACTTTCCTTTAAAAATGTGATTAGAATGGAAACGCCACTTTTATGTTTGACTGTATTTTCGTTTTCCCTTGTGAATGGGGGTTAGGGTTAACCCTTGTGAATGGGAGTTAGGGTTAACCCTTGTGAATGGGGGTTAGGGTTAACCCTTGTGAATGGGGGTTAGGGTTAACCCTTGTGAATGGGAGTTGGGGTTAACCCTTGTGAATGGGGGTTAGGGTTAACCCTTGTGAATGGGGGTTAGGGTTAACCCTTGTGAATGGGGGTTAGGGTTAACCCTTGTGAATGGGGGTTAGGGTTAACCCTTGTGAATGGGGGTTAGGGTTAACCCTTGTGAATGGGGGTTAGGGTTAACTCTTGTGAATGGGGGTTAGGGTTAACCCTTGTGAATGGGAGTACTTAAAAATCGCTATTTCTAAAACACTAATGCGGCTCGACACAACATGAAACTGTGCTGGAAGTGTCACCAGCGGCTCTACACATGAACTCCAGCACTGAGAACAGTGTGTGTGTACACAGAGTTTACTAAAGAGAAAGGTTTTGAACAACTCACTGTGTTTCCGGCTGCCGGTGTTTTGACAGTCAAAAATAGTCGATCTCCGAATGCAGCGTAACACAGAGGAGAGTAAAGATGGAAAGCTCCTAAAGCTTAGTTACATATAAATTCACGGCTAATTTGTTGTTTTCTCATTAGTGATAATCAATATTGACCCTATATTTGAAAAAGGATCATCATATAAGAAACAATACTAAAATTCAGAGTCAGTTCATTCGCATTCGGAGATCGACTATTTTTGACTGTCAAAATGCCGGCGGACGGAAACACAGTGAGTCGTACAGAACCTTCCTCTTTAGTAAACTGTGTACACACACACTGTTCTCAGTGCTGGAGTTCATGTGTAGAGCTGCTGGTGACACTTCCAGCACAGTTTCATGTTGTGTCGAGCCGCATTAGTGTTTTAAAAATAGTGATGTTGATGCTATCACTGCAGTGGCCCAAGCACTCCCATTCACAAGGGTTAACCCTAACCCCCATTCACAAGGGTTAACCCTAACCCCCATTCACAAGGGTTAACCCTAACCCCCATTCACAAGGGCTAACCCTAACCCCCATTCACAAGGGCTAACCCTAACCCCCATTCACAAGGGTTAACCCCAGAGCCGCCTTAACCTAATGTTAGGCCCCGGGGCTGAGAGGTTTTGTAGGCCCCCCATCCCCTCGATTTATAGAGTCTCATTTTAAAAAAGTGTAATATCTAGGTAATCTACATCACATAATGCATTAGTTTCTTTCAAGACAACAGTGAGTTTTTTTTTTTTTTTTTTATAT
The DNA here is from genome assembly GCF_949319135.1 of Squalius cephalus. NCBI lineage: Eukaryota > Metazoa > Chordata > Actinopteri > Cypriniformes > Leuciscidae > Squalius > Squalius cephalus. The sequence continues at coordinate 592,803 of NC_137143.1, forward strand.
TGTTTTCAATTTTAATATTGTTATTAACATATCACTGAGCAAATAAACACAAGAAACTTTATTTAACAACCACACACAGCAACTAAATTTCAACTTTATGCAAATGAGAAGCGATTTTCGCGAGCGACAACCAATAGGAAAGAAGCCTTAAGTGGAGCTCAGCTCCCGTCACCGTCTCGAGTGCAGGAGAGACAGAAGAGTTCGAGGGCGATTTCACTGTTTTATATGATTTGACAGTAACTAACCACAAACATGGATATAATAAAATGATGTATGGAAAAGAAACTGTCGACAGTCAGTGAGTTTATTCTGGATTTAGTGCGTAAATCATTTTGTTTACAAATGAGATGCTTTGCAGTTGTTATATAGCCTACATGTTAAAGATTTTATTTTGGATGTGTTCATTGTGATTATATTGGCTGGGTTTATAAAAGTTTATAAAATTGAAAGGATCATTGCTTGGTGCATTTGGAAACAAAGCTTGTCTATTTCTAAATGTAATCGCGTGCATCGCTGATGATTATAGGCTACTGTGTGTTGAAAAAAAACGTCGATTAAACACTCGCAACAGACACCCCAAAGCGGAGACGTTAGTGGCACTGAGCGGACACGAACCGCAACGCCTCATTCGCGCCGCGGGACCTCTAGACGCGCGTAAACTTGTCTTTGCATAGACTTAACATTGAAATCACTCGCGCCAGACGCTCTTTTCGCGTTTGGTGTGAACGCACCATAACAATAACATTAGAGCGACAGCACTACCAACGTCCACTAGCGACATACAACGACAAAATCTGACAAGTTAAAACAATATGACCTTTTCAGCTCATCATAAACCTGAACATGGGAGGCCCCTGAACTTGGGAGGCCCCTGGGCTTCAGCCCAGGTAAGCCCGTGCATTAAGGCGGCCTTGGTTAACCCTAACCCCCATTCACAAGGGTTAACCCCAACTCCCATTCACAAGGGTTAACCCTAACTCCCATTCACAAGGGAAAACGAAAATACAGTCAAACTTAAGTGGCGTTTCCATTCTAATCATGTTTTTAAAGGAAAGTTTGCCTCGAGTAGATTAACAAAAAGACACTAGGTTGCATTTTGTCGACAGTTACACTTTAACACTGTGCGCGTGTGTTTGTGCATCTGTGTGTGTGTTTGTGCATCTGTGTGTGTGTTTGTGCATCTGTGTGTGTGTGTTCGTCTGTGTTCAGGAGCTTTAATGCATGTTTCTGTCACAGGTGGATCAGAAGTTTCTGAGGAACATGCGCTTTGCCAAGAAACACAACAAGAAGGGGGCGAAGACTATCGCACGCAAGGCGGCGGCGGCGGCGGCGAAATAGAGTCGAGGAGTGCAGATGTTCTCATGAAGACTTTACACCAGACACAATAAAGCCATGCTTTGAGAACGCAGCGTCTCTGTCTCTGTGTATGAACACACACTCGTCTCTGTATGAACACACACTCGTCTCTCTCCTGTATCTGGATCTTTCTCATGTTGATAGTCTGCTGTTCTCATGGAGCCTCGTAGAAGATTAAGTGTTTGATTCGAGATAACGAGGCACAAGAATTAGCAAAAAATGATGTACATGGATTAATCATTTATAATAAACTACAATATTCTTACAAAACATACTGAGAGACTGATTATGTTGGTCTAAAGAAAGAGATGTCAAATTTGCAGTCACTCCCTCTCATTTTCCAAAACCTTTTTAAAAATGTTTTCTTGGTTATGTGAAGGTTAAGGGAACATTACATGAGGTTTTATTAGAGTTCGGGAGGAGCACGTGCAGATAATTAACACGAGTGGAGAGCACTCAGCAATCACCGATGAGAGGTGTGTGTATATTCAGCAGTCTCACCTCAGTCCATTGACAGTTTACCCCCTCCCTCCACTCCACACTTCAGTCGTAACACACACGGGGGACTCTGGGTTCAGGCCGAATATGTAAGTGTGAACTCGTGAAATTGTATCAATCTTCAAACATGGGAACGTTATTTTTGCACGTTCTGAAACCGGTAGCAACCATTTTTAAAGAATGTTTCAGTTAAAGAGGGTTGGTATAAATGTTTTTGTGTAAATCTTTAGAGAACATTAATAGAACATCCCTTCAATTAACTGTTCTTTAATGTTACTGGTTAAAATCTTTGAGAGAACCTTGACAGAACGTTCCCTGTTTGCAGGGATAATTTTATAGATGTTTATGAAATTTGAAAATGTGTATAGATAGATAAGATAGACAGACAGACAGATAGATAAATAGATAGATTTGCAATGTTAGTAACTGGAAACTTGTAACAGTCTCTGAAGAGTCTACTCCAGATCACAGGCCCAGCTGGAGAAGGGAATAGAAGTGAGCACAGTAAAAACCCCTCGTCAGCTCTTTGATTGGGTATCCGGGATCTGGCTCGTTTAAAATTTGGATGTAATTAGAGAAGCAGCACTACTATAATGGGCTCATGTCCACTTTAACGCACCCTCTGAGGCTGCCGTGAAACAGCGCCGCGAAATGGACAGAAATGCATTAGGCGGCTCTTTGTGCACAGTGTAATGTCAAGTTCAAAGCTTCATAAAAAAATAATTCCACAGTAAAAACTGCTTAAAATTAGGATTTTATTTAAAGGAGTAGCTGTACTATAATGGGCTCATGTGCACTTAAAGGGATAGTTCGGAGTAAAATCAGCCTAGGGTCCTTTGCACCATGACCTCGAGCCAAACCCTCGAATCAATTTAGAATCAAATATAATTCTTTTGAAGTATTGGTGATTTTTGTAACACTATCTAGTGTAAATGATAAATCAGGTTTGAGATGTGTGCTGGCTACTGTATACAGGCCACCAGGGCACCATACAGACTTTATCACCGAATTTGCTGAGTTTCTATCAGAGTTAGTATTGGCTGCAGATAAAGCCCTAATTGTTGGTGATTTTAATATTCACATCGATAATGAAAAAGACGCATTGGGTTTGGCATTTAAAGACATTGTAAACTCTACTGGAGTTAGACAACACGTGTCAGGACCTACTCATCATCGTAATCATACTCTAGATCTAATATTATCACACGGAATAGATGTTGATGCCGTTGAAATTCTGCAGCAGAGCGATGACATCTCAGATCATTATCTAGTCTCGTGTAAACTTCATTTAGCCAAGGCTGCAAAGCCGACTCCGTGTTTCAAATATGTTAGACCTATCACTTCTGCCACTAAAGATTGCTTTATTAATAATCTTCCTGATCAGTTTCATCATTTTAGCATCCCGGATAGCTTAGAAGAACTCGATATTGCAACAGAAACTTTTAACTCTCTCTTTTCCAGCACTTTAGACACAGTTGCTCCTTTGCGCTTAAAGAAGATTAAAGAAAATAGTCCAACGCCGTGGTACAACGAGCACACTCGGGCCCTTAAGAGAGCAGCCAGAGGAATGGAGCGCAACTGGAAGAAAACACAACTAGAGGTATTTCGCATCTCATGGAAAGAGAGCTCGATTGCAGGCCTTAAAAACTGCTAGATCTGCTTATTTTTCAACCCTATTAGAAGAAAATAAACAAAACTCTAGGTATTTATTTGAAACAGTGGCTAAACTAACGAAAAATAAAGCTTCAACTTCTGAAGTTTCCAAGCAACACAGCAGTAATGACTTTATGAACTTCTTCACTTGCAAGATTGATAATATTAGGGAGAAAATTATAACTATGCAACCGTCTACTACAGTATCGCATCAGGGAGTGGAAAAAAGAAGAAAAGAATTGATTGATTCATGGCTATGGGAGAGGAAGAATTCGTTAAACTCGTTAAATCATCAAAATCAACAACGTGTGTTAGACCCTATACCAGGGTTTCCCAAACTCGGTTCTGGAGGGCCACTGTCCTGCACAGTTTAGCTCCAACCCTGATCAAACACACCTAGCTGTGAGTTTCTAGTGATCCTGAAGACATTGATTAGCTTGCTCAGGTATGTTTGATCAGGGTTGGAGCTAAACTGTGCAGGACAGTGGCCCTCCAGGACCGAGTTTGAGAAACCTTGCCCTATACCGACTAAGCTACTGAAAGAGATGCTTCCAGAGGTCCTAGATCCTCTTCTTAATATCGTTAATTCATCTTTGTCTCTAGGATACGTACCAAAAACCTTTAAGCTGGCTATGATTAAACCGCTTGTAAAAAAAACGCAACTTGATCCTTCAGAATTAGTCAATTACAAGCCGATCTCGAAGCTACCTTTTCTGTCAAAGATACTAGAAAAGGCAGTATCCTCACAACTATTTGTGCATTTGACACTATTGACCACAGCATTCTTTTGAATAGACTCCAAAATTATGTTGGCATTAGTGGAATTGAATTAGCATGCTTTAAATCATACTTATCTGACCATTATTTTAAGTGATTAAAAAAAACAGTCTGTATGGTGTTTACCAAACAAAATATGAAGGTGTCACATTCTAATGTGTTCCTTAGAGGACAGGAGCTTGATATTGTTGATGAATTCTAGTATTTAGTATTTACATATATGACTCCACCCTAACATTCAAACGTCATGGAAAAAAGGTGGAAAATAAAGCTAAATTCAATCTGCAGAATTTTAAACAAGTAATGCCATTTCTTGACACCAAAGCTGCCAAGTTGTTCTTACATACTATGGTTTTTTCACACATTGAGTATTGTTTTATAAATTTGTCATTAACTAGCATATCTACTTTTAAAAGCATTGAATATCTATTTAAGAAAGCCATAAAAACTTTTGATAAAAAGGCATTGTCATTTCACCATTGCGATGTTTTAGAGAGACATACATTTTTAAGCTTTGACAATTTCAAATGTTTCAAGTATGCTTGTTTGGTATATAAAGTGTTACATAATCTTGCCCCTCCTCCGCTGCATGGCTTTTTCCAAATAGTACACAGGTCTCTGTAAAAGGGGACTGTGTGATACCATTTATACGCACCACTTTTGGACAAGACGTATTGTCAATAATAGGCGGTAAACTGTGGAAGAGCTTGCCCCTTCCAATAAGAGAGTGTCCTACATTCAACACCTTTAAAACTCGCTTAAAACAGTGGCTCTTAGAGAACCAGAGATCTACTCACTGTTAACTGTCACACATTTATCACCCAATACACTTTCACTGTTAAATTAAATGCAGTATAGAGGTGGGTGAGCAATGTCTTTGTCATCATGCATTTTTGTTTGTTTGTTTTGTCAATGTATACAATATTGTTTTGTTATAGTGAATGAGTGCTGTATGATTGAGTGCTGAGTATCATCACTGTTTTGCCGACGATACTCAGCTCTATATTTCTTCACGCCCAGACGAAACTTACCAATTCACAAAATTAACGGAATGCACAGCTGATATAAAAAACTGGATGACTCGTAATTTCCTACTTCTTAATTCTGAAAAAACAGAGATTCTAATTATTGGACAAAAAACTTCCTCATGTAATAACCTAGAATACTGTCTAACACTTGATGGCTGCTCTGTTAAGTCTTCGTCGTCGGTTAGGAACCTGGGTGTGTGTGTGTGTGTGTGTGTGTGTGTGTGTGTGTGTGTGTGTGTGTGAGCTCTTTGATACCAATCTTTCATTTGAAAGTCATGTGTCTAGTATCTGTAAAGCCGCATTTTTCCATCTTAAAAATATATCTAAATTACGCCATATGCTCTCATTGACAAATGCGGAACAATTAGTTCATGCGTTCATGATCTCAAGGCTAGATTATTGTAATGCTCTACTGGGTGGTTGCCCTGCACGCTTAATAAACAAACTACAGCTGGTCCAAAACGCAGCAGCTCGAGTTCTTACCAGAACCAGGAAGTATGACCATATTAGCTCGGTTCTGTCAAAACTGCACTGGCTCCCTATTAAACATCGTATACATTTTAAATATTGCTGATTACTTACAAAGCACTAAATGGTTTAGCTCCGCAGTACTTGAGCGAGCTCTTAACGCATTATAGTCCTTCACGTCTATTGCGATCTCAAAATTCCGGCCAGTTGATAATACCTAGAATATCAAAATCGACTGCTGGCGGTAGATCCTTCTCCTATTTAGCACCAAAACTCTGAAACAGTCTTCCTAACATTGTCCGGGAAGCAGACACACTCTGTCAGTTCAAAGCTAGACTAAAGACACATCTCTTTGACCTTGCATTCACATAACACATTATAGACTTCTATAATTCAGTGTTAGGCTGCATAGATCAGGTCAGCCGGAACCGGGAACACTTCCCATAAATCCTGATGTACTTGTTACATCATAAGAAGAATGGAATCTACGCTAATTTTAGTGTCTTTGTTTATCCCGAGATTTTCCCGCAGCCTGCCGGATCCAGATCTGACGAGGGACCTTCGCCTGGACCCGATGACAACGCAGTGCTGAAGTGCCAACTAGTCTCTCCCTATGGAGGATCCCTTTACCACTCTACAGATAAAGCGTCGTCGGGAAAATTCGTTTCGCTTACCTACCCCAAAGTCCATCCATCCATCCATCTTCCTCCGCTTATCCGGGGCCGGGTCGCGGGGGCAGCAGTCCAAGCAGAGATGCCCAGACTTCCCTCTCCCCGGACACTTCCTCCAGCTCTTCCGGGGGGACACCGAGGCGTTCCCAGGCCAGCCGGGAGACATAGTCTCTCCAGCGTGACCTAGGTCTTCCCCGGGGTCTCCTCCCAGTGGGACGCGCCCGGAACACCTTCCCGGGAAGGCGTCCAGGAGGCATCCGAAACAGATGCCCGAGCCACCTCAGCTGACCCCTCTCGATGTGGAGGAGCAGCGGCTCTACTCTGAGCTCCTCCCGAGTGACCGAGCTTCTCACCCTATCGCCCAGCCACCCTGCGGAGAAAGCTCATTTCGGCCGCCTGTATCCGGGATCTTGTCCTTTCGGTCATGACCCACAGCTCATGACCATAGGTGAGAGTAGGAACGTAGATTGACCGGTAAATCGAGAGCTTCGCCTTGCGGCTCAGCTCTTTCTTCAACACGACAGACCGGTACATCGACCGCATTACTGCAGAAGCTGCACCGATCCGTCTGTCAATCTCCCGTTCCATCCTTCCCTCACTCGTGAACAAAACCCCAAGATACTTGAACTCCTCCACTTGAGGCAGGAACTCTCCACCAACCTGAAGTGAGCAAGCCACCCTTTTCCGACTGAGGACCATGGCCTCGGATTTGGAGGTGCTGATTCTCATCCCAGCCGCTTCACACTCGGCTGCAAACCATCCCAGTGCATGCTGAAGGTCCTGATTTGATGAGACCAACACGACAACATCATCCGCAAAGAGCAGAGATGAAATCGTGTGGTCCCCAAACCTGACACCCTCCGGCCCCTGGCTGCGCCTAGAAATTCTGTCCATAAAAATCATGAACAGAACCGGCGACAAAGGGAAGCCCTGCCGGAGTCCAACATGCACCGGGAAGAAATCTGACTTACTGCCGGCAATGCGAACCAAGCTCCTGCTTCGGTCGTACAGGGACCGGACAGCCCTTAGCAAAGGACCCCGGACCCCATACTCCCGGAGCACCCTCCACAGGCCGCCGCGAGGGACACAGTCGAATGCCTTCTCCAAATCCACAAAGCACATATGGACTGGTTGGGCAAACTCCCATGAACCCTCCAGCACCCTGGAGAGGGTATAGAGCTGGTCCAGTGTTCCACGGCCCGGACGAAAACCACACTGTTAGTAAGTAAGTAAGTAAGTAATTTTAATTTATAAAGCACATTTACACACAGCGCAAGCTGACCAAAGTGCTGTACAATCAGTGACCAGAAAAGCACAGTTAGAATAAAAACACATAGCACCAATAATCACAATTGTATGAAACATAAAAATAAAAAAGTAAAAAAGCACACAACACAGAAAATACAGATAACAAACAGGAGTGCCAAATTTAAGGAGCAAGAAAGGCCAGGGAATAAAAATGAGTTTTTAACTTAGATTTAAATGCAACAATGGAGGTGGCAGATCTAATATCCTGGGGGAGCTGGTTCCACAAACGCGGAGCAGCGACTGCAAAAGCTCTATCACCCTTCTGTTTAAGCCGTGAGCGCGGCACAAACAGGAGCCCTTTATTTGACGATCGTAATGACCTTTGTACTGAATGTGGCTGTACAAGGTTAGTGATATAAGTTGGTGCGAGCCCATTAAGTGCCTTAAAAACAAACAATAAAACTTTAAACTGAATCCTAAAGTGAACTGGTAGCCAATGCAAGGAGGCCAGAACTGGGGTGATGTGCTCACGCTTCCTAGTGCCAGTTAAAAGGCGCGCTGCTGCGTTTTGCACCAGCTGCAAGCGTCTAAGAGATGACTGTGGGAGGCCGAGGTAGAGAGAATTACAATAATCCAGCCGTGATGTTATAAAGGCATGGATAACTTTCTCAAGGTCATTATAAGATAGAAAAGACTTTATCCGTGAAATCATTCTAAGCTGATAAAAACTATTTTTGACAACTGAACTAATCTGTTTGTTAAGGCAGAGTTCTGAGTCAAGGATGACACCCAAGTTTCTGACATAAGGTTTGATGAATGGAGTGAGGTGGCCTAAATTTTGCTCCACAGTGCATCTTGCCTTGCGAGAACCAAAAATGATGACTTCTGTCTTATCATCATTTAGCTGGAGAAAGTTGTTAGCCATCCAATTTTTAATGTCATCAAGACAGACTAGGAGAGAATGTATGGAATCCCGAGATTTTAAAGGCAGGTACAGCTGTGTGTCATCCGCATAGAGGTGAAAAGAGATGTTGTGCTTCCTTATGATATCACCCAGTGGGAGCATATACAGGTTAAAAAGCATAGGACCCAAGATGGACCCCTGAGGGACACCGTATGAAACGGAAGCAGAGGATGAAGAGAACTTGCCAATCGATACTGAAAAAGTCCTATCCTTGAGATAGGAACTGAACCAAAGTAATGCGGTCTCCCTAATGCCCACCTGCTGATCAAGGCGAGTAAGGAGGATGTTGTGATCAACGGTGTCGAAAGCAGCACTAAGATCCAGTAATATCAAGATGGCATTATCACCTGAATCTAGTGTGAGAAACAAATCATTAGTTACTTTGAGTAAAGCTGATTCAGTGCTATGAAATGATCTAAAACCTGACTGGAAAGGTTCTAGTATGTTATGGGTGGTCAAAAAGGGAAGCAGCTGTGACAAAACAGCTTTTTCCAAAATTTTAGAAATAAAAGGAAGCTTAGAAATGGGACGGTAGTTATTTAGACATTTACCATCAAGATTGTGTTTTTTAAGCAGGGGTTGGACAATCGCATGCTTAAAACATGTAGGGACAGAGCCAGATGCGAGACATGAATTTAAAATGACCTGAATGGACGGGCCAACTACATCGAAAACATCCTTTATAATAAAAGATGGAATAGAATCACAAGATGAAGTAGTAAGTTTCATATGTGAAACTAAATTCCTCAATTCAGTGAGAGAGATGGGCTGAAATTGGTTAAAAATAGCTAATGCACCAGAGCAACCAGGCGGAGTAACAGATGAGGTGAGGGTAAACACTGATCTAAAGTTCTCAATTTTATTAGTAAAAAACTTAAGAAATTTCTCACAAGCATCAGTGGATGCATCAGCAACTGGGGAATTTGAGGGGTTGATCACAGAGTTTATAGTACTGAATAAAATTTTTGGTCTGTTTGTGTGTTTACTGATCAAATCAGAAAGATGCTTTGCTCTGGCTATTTTTGCACCTGCCTGAAAAGAAGCTAATGCAGATGTAAAAGTTTGAAATGAAACATTAAGATGATCCTTTTTCCATTTCCGTTCAGCTATACGGCAAGCCCGCCTAAGAGAGCGCGTATCCTCATCTAACCAGTAATGAGATTTTAATTTGGGGCGAGTGTATATAAAAGGTGCTACAGAGTCAAGTATGGAAGAGCAAGATGAGTGAAAAAGGGTAAATAATTCATCCGTGCTAGAGGAGAACAATGCCGCTGTTGCAATAGTAGAAGCAACATTTTCACTCAAAAAACTATCAGAAAACTGAACTGCAGTGAGAGGATGTATCTGGCGAGAGTAACAGTCCTGAACTCTGACAGTTTGCAGAGGACTAAAAAGGGTAATGTCAAATATAATGGGCTTATGATCAGAGAAAGTGGCCTCCTCAATCATAATATTATCAACAGTAAAACCATAAGATAAAATTAGATCAAGAGTATGTCCCAGCTTGTGAGTAGCTTTATCTATATGTTGCGTAAGGCCAAAGGCATCTATTAGATCACAGAATTCGCTAACCATAGGTCTATCTGGACAGCAGACATGAATATTGAAGTCACCAAGTATAAGGAGACGATCATACAGTGACACAAAATGGGATAGAAAATCAGAGAATTCTGTTATAAACTCTTTGTCTGGTTTAGGGGGCCTATAGATCAGTGCACAGACCAATGATGAGACTGATCCTCCTGTTCCTCCTGAATCCGAGGTTCTACTATCGGCCGTATTCTCCTCTCCAGTACCCTGGCATAGACTTTCCCAGGGAGTCTGAGAAGTGTGATCCCCCTATAGTTGGAACACACCCTCCGGTCGCCCTTCTTAAAAAGAGGGACCACCAGCCCGGTCTGCCAGCCCAAAGGTACTGTCCCCGACCGCCACGCGATGCTGCAGAGGCGTGTCAGCCAAGACAGCCCCACAACATCCAGAGACTTGAGGTACTCAGGGCGGATCTCATCCACCCCCGGTGCCTTGCCACCGAGGAGTTTCTTGACTACCTCGGTGACTTCAGCCCGGGTGATGGACGAGTCCACCTCTGAGCCCTCAGCCTCTGCTTCCTCAATGGAAGACGTGTCGGCGGGATTGAGGAGATCCTCGAAGTATTCCTTCCACCGTCCAACGACATCCCCAGTCGAGGTCAACAGCTGCCCACTTCTACTGTAAACAGCATTGGTAGGGCACTGCTTCCCTCTCCTGAGGCGCCGGACGGTTTGCCAGAATCTCTTCGAGGCCAGCCGATAGTCCTTCTCCATGGCCTCACCGAACTCCTCCCAGGCCCGAGTTTTTGCCTCCACAACCACCCGGGCTGCAGTTCGCTTGGCCTGCCGGTACCCGTCAGTTGCCTCAGGAGTCCCGCAAGCCAGCCAGGCCCGATAGGACTCCTTCTTCACCTTGACGGCATCCCTTACTTCCGGTGTCCACCACCGGGTTCGGGGATTGCTGCCTCGACAGGCACTGGAGACCTTATGGCCACAGCTCAGAGCGGCCGCTTCGACAATGGAGGTGGAGAACATGGTCCACTCGGACTTAATATCTCCAGCCTCCCTCGGGATCTGGTCGAAGCTCTGCCGGAGGTGGGAGTTGAAGATCTCTCTGACAGGAGACTCGGCCAAACGTTCCCAGAAGACCCTCACAGTACGCTTGGGTCTGCCGAGTCTGTCCAGCTTCCTCCCCCGCCATCGGATCCAACTCACCACCAGGTGGTGATCAGTTGACAGCTCCGCCCCTCTCTTCACCCGAGTGTCCAAGACATACGGCCGGAGGTCAGATGAAACGACCACAAAGTCGATCATCGACCTACGGCCTAGAGTGTCCTGGTGCCACGTGCACTGATGGACACCCTTATGCTTGAACATGGTGTTCGTTATGGACAAGCTGTAACTAGCACAGAAGTCCAATAACAGAACACCGCTCGGGTTCAGATCAGGGGGGCCGTTCCTCCCAATCACGCCCCTCCAGATGTCACTGTCGTTGCCCACGTGGGCATTGAAGTCCCCCAGTAGAACGACGGAGTCCCCAGTTGGAGCACTTTCCAGCACCCCTCCCAGAGACCCCAAGAAGGCCGGGTACTCTGCACTGCCGTTTGGCCCGTAGGCACACACGACAGTGAGAGACCTATCCCAGACCCGTAGGCGCAGGGAAACGACCCTCTCGTTCACCGGGGTGAACTCCAACACATGGCGGCTGAGCTGGGGGGCTATAAGCAAACCCACACCAGCCCGCCGCCTCTCACCATGGGCAACTCCAGAGTAGTGAAGAGTCCATCCTCTCTCGAGGAGTGTGGTTCCAGAGCCCAAGCCGTGCGTAGAGGTGATCCCAACTATCTCTAGTCGGAACCTCTCAACCTCACGCACAATCTCAGGCTCCTTCCCCGCCAGCGAGGTGACGTTCCACGTCCCTAGAGCTAGCTTCCGTGTCCAGGGATCAGGTTCCCGAGGTCCTTGCCTTCGACTGCCGCCCGATCCTCTCAGCACCGGCCCCTTACGGGTCCCTCCTGCAGGTGGTGAGCCCACGGGAACTACCCCAAAGTGACAAAATAAAATAAAATTCTGTATCAAAATTTGTAAGGAAAGACCAGTACTTTGTTTAGGCTTGGCTTGTAGGGAATACCAAACCTGCGCACATATATTCAAATACACATAACTATAGAACCAATTCTTAATGCGCATGTGAACGCCATCAGCGTTTCTCACAGGTTCACGTTTAAAGTCTGTGTAGAGAGAATGGTGTCGTCTTAGCGGCCCCTAATTTAATAACAAATGATCGTTGCGACGGAAGCGAATCAATCAAAACTAACTTTAGCTGGGAAATAACTTTACTAAAGAACCGCTATAAAGCCAAAACAATATCTGTTACCTTAAATTATACGCTTATCTCTGTAAAGCTGCTTTGAAACAATCTACATTGTTAAAAGCGCTATATAAATGAAGATGACTTGACTTGACTTGACTTGACTATGATTGTTGGCTGCTTTTATGTTACCGGCCTAGGGACTGCAGATGAAAAGAAGTTTTCTTTACTAATTCTGGCATATTTACATGGTGTATTTTTATATAACAATGTTCATGAATATGCATGGTCCCTATCAAATAAATCAATAAATACTTCGATCTTCAAGGTTGCAACCACTGCTGTCTTGTCAATTTGGGGACGCACCTGTCCGTGACCCAAGTGGAAGCCCAGATACCTGACCTCTACGCGCCCAATTGCACACTTCTTCGGGTTGGCCGTCAGCCCGGCCACTCACAAGGCTATTTGTGTACATACATTTTTTTTTTTTTTTTTATGTACACAAATGGACCATGGTGAACATACAGGTTTTCAACCCTGTTTGAATATAAAACCGAATATTGAATATTACTCCCGCTCGTCATCGGCAGCTGTCACAGTTGCCAGGCGACAAGAATAATTCCTCCGTAGGCTAGACCGGTCCGAGCGCTTCAGATGCGCCCTTCATTTGGGACGCAGCGATATTTTTTCCCCAATGCGGTATTAATAGTTATTAAAATTAAACTTTTGATAAACTCAGTGATATGGCAGCCGTCGATTGAGTCAGCCCAGCAAACCTGTTGGTAGACAACTTAGTGGATAGTGGAAATATGCAGTCAAACACTCTGGAGACCATCCCAGATGATGTCCCACCAGCAGGAGGCCTTACCAGGGTCTTACCAGCCCATCCCGGTCCAGCGGCTCCACCAGGGTCTCTCTGCTCAGCTCAATACAAGTCTACATCATTTTTTCTTATTTTATGTACTGTAAATTTAAATGTTTATGTTGATTTTGATATGTGTAACGTATGTTGTAAATAGTTGGAAAAGGTACTTTTACGTAGCCAATAGAACAAATGATTTTCATTTAACAAATTTATTTGAAAAAAAAAAAAAGGTATAGAAGAATTTGTTTCATGTAGAAATTATGACCGTCATTACAAAAATAAACAATGTCCAGAACAATTAATTATTTTATTTACACATTTAAAGTTGCATAAAAATAATGTACAGAATTTTTCTTTCCTTTTAAAAAATAAGAGAAAAAAAGTTAAACAAGAATATATAGAAAAAAATATATATTTTTCAATAATTTTCTCAAGAAGAGAAAACAGCCTGTCCATCCTCTTCCTACTCTCCTCGCCTCTGCCTCTCTCTGTAGTTGCATGTCCTCTCTGTCTCGCTGCCTTCATGCTGCTGCTGCTGCTGGCTCCTCCTCACCGTGGGCACCCACTGCTGAACTCGGCCCTGGTGTGTCCTCAGGGATTGAGGCAATGAGGATAGGGTGTTGGTGGAATGCCTCTATCCCAACACCTCATCCATGAGGACAAACCAGGGCCAAGTTTCAGCAGTGGGTTTCCCACTCACACCTTCACATGTACCAGGACACGTTCAATCCTAAGGCAGAGCAAATTAACCATGGCTTGTTAACAGCAACAGCACAATACATTTAAGCAAAGACGTGTGTATAAAGTTTCTTACTTTGTAATAGTTTTTTTTTTTTTTTTTTTTTTTTTTTGCCTGTATGGGAGTTACCCTCCTCAGCAGACCAATTTTCTCCAGAATTGCTCTAAAAAAGCAGAAAAGGGTACTTATGAAAAATATTAACACAGGGGTGCAATCTTAACATTAGTGCATTGTTAACACTGCAAAATATGACACATCAGGACATGCATACAAAATACTTCAGAAAACATATTTCTGGAAACTCAAATTTGGTTAAAATCTTTGTAGACATAGCTTGCATGACAGCACTACAAAAACACGTAAAAGTAAAACCCCATTGCCTTATCTACTGCTTTTCTTATTGTTGTGGGCTTTATTGAGTGAGTGATATTTTTTATAATACACAAGTGAGACAGACTAGTGCAAATATTACAAATAGGTTGTTGTCTTGCCTCCAGTCCCCCCCCCCCCCCCCCCCCCCGTAAAGAAATGGTCATTTTCAGACCGCATTTTCATAAGTTGAGGTGTCTGCTCCTTGCTCCCTGAAACAATTATTAAACTAATATTAGCACAAGTTCTGCCTCAAACCACCTGATAAATGAAGCCACACAATGGTGACGAAGGAGTTAAGATGAAGTTTATAACAAAGAAAAACTTGTGGCTTCTAACTGTGGTTTCGCTAGCTATTTGAGTAAATGAAAACATAATACTTACATTTAAATGTGAATTTGCCGTCCACCATCGAACTCTTGGCCGCAATCTTTTTTAAATGAAAATGCTGTCATCACCGGCGCGCAGTGACTTATGGGGTAGGATAGGCCGCTAAGGATCCATTTATGGCTGCGTTCCAGTCCACTTTTAGACACGCA
Source organism: Squalius cephalus (assembly GCF_949319135.1). NCBI lineage: Eukaryota > Metazoa > Chordata > Actinopteri > Cypriniformes > Leuciscidae > Squalius > Squalius cephalus. The sequence continues at coordinate 607,818 of NC_137143.1, forward strand.
CTTGCGAACTTCCCTAAGCACTTCCCCTAGGGGGAATCCCTGCCGCCATTTGAAGTGCGTTCCACTTCGTGAAGTGAATGAGGGAAGTTTATATGGACAGACCCTTGTTCCCTCGATTTTGACCGAGGGAGCGAGTCTACTTCAAATGTACACTTCAGGCACCTATATGTCCCACAATGCAGTACGATTGTGACATCACCACATATCTCGTCTAATCACCACCACAACAGACAACTCTATGATATATTAATTATATATTTTTTTATTTAAAACAACCCAAACACACCTAAAAACATTTGAATGCTGCATTAAACAAATTCTTAAAGGAAAAAAAATGTAAATGATAAATCAACTCCACAGCTGATTCCAAGTGATCAAGGGCTGCGGACGTTCCAATTCAGCCCGCCGCAGTTTCCGCCAGTAGTGGGCACTCGCAATGATGTACATCCTAGTGAACGAGACGAAGGGAAGTTAGCGAGTGAAGGGCATGACAATTCTGGACTGGAACGCAGCATATGTATCCTTCCTTTCACGGGGAAACGAAGGGTGCATTTGGCGTCGCTTTTGAATCAGGGAAGCCTTCGTCGCGCTGCAATGACGCAACCGGCCTTCGAATACGGCCTTCGAAGGATGCAGAATTGAATTGGGACAGCCTTCATCGTGCCGCGGTGACGCAATCGGCCTTCAAATGCGGCCTTCGGCATCCTGCAACCTTCACATTGGGACACAGCTTATGGAGTGTGTTGTGGTTGCTTCATCTGCCAGAGCTTCTAACACAGGCTTCTGGCTGCTTTATTTAAAATAAGCACCAGATGGTGCTGTTCTCGACACTCTCGAAGCTTTTGAATCTTTTCTCGGAACAGTCAGGGGAAAGCCTCAGTGCTTCATGAGGCTTCATTTCCCCATCCCTACTGTCCTGGGCCTGTAACAAATTCTCCATGGAGAGCCGCCCCAAAGTGTGGAGTTTTGTTCTCAGGTCCATTACATAAAATTACATTAATTAAATCAATAATCTTCTCAGTGTTCGTCAGTTTAACAGTTCGTCAGCAGTTCCTCTCTGCTCCAGACGTGCTTGCGAGTCGCAGTTTGTCTCTCTCCCGTTCCTCATTTCCTTGTGGGTATTTATCCTGTCTCTCCACCTCAATTACTGAAGCAAGAGACAGGTGTTTATCATTTGATCTTGACCTGCTTACGTGCCGCTCGTCCTCCGGCTCTCTCTCTCGTTGCAGACCTCACTAAACCACAGCCTCCTTGCCACACTCTCCATTCTGTCTCTGATGGAGTTCTGGTTCATTGCCACTGTCGCCTTTGGCTTTTGGCTGCTTAGTTGGGGATACTTAATATTCAAAAATATTATTGATCTGTCTGCATTGACACCATTATATGAGAAATGAAAGCTTTAGCATAAGTTTTGCCAGGAAGACTTAATTACTACGTCACTCATTACCTTCACATCTATCCAATCATGTCCTAATACTTGCTGTATAAAAGATCGGTACTTACACATGTTTGAGTTCGCAGATGCTGACGCAAACAATTACCTCCACCTTCCCCACCAGCACCAGGATGGTCCTGTCCATTCCTCCCGGGGGTCGGCCTTCGTCTTCAGGCGGGACATGCAGATCCGCTACCCTCGGATTATGCACTACGGACGGGGCCTAAGCCAAAGAACTTTATAAATAATTGCTTGCTGGGCTGTCAATAAATTAATGCTTTGTTACATCATTCTATCTCCCGAGTCTTTCTGGTAGAACAGAACTGAGATGGACAATGACATCACTTTTTCCTCCAGAGCGGCTATATATATAAATCAACTAAATGAAGAACTTTTTTACAACAAAAATGAACCATCACTGACCTTACTTAAACTGGACTATGACACTATTTTCTTCTAGATCTACTGTACAGCAGAAACAAACTCTGTTGCATTATTTTCCTGTTATCTCTGTAAAGCTGCTTTGAAACACTCTGTACTGTAAAAAGCGCTGTATAAATAAAGGTGACTTGACTTGACTTGATGATTGTGGTTTGCTATTGGCTGATCTCATGTGAGTGACAGGTCGTCATCAGAGAAGAGAAGAGAGAAGAGAGAAGGGAGGGAAAGGTATTCTGATTCAAGATGACCAGGAACATGAATTAAATACAATAATGATGTGCACGATAAATAATTTACAATAAACCAATATTCCATTAAAAAAAAAACAAGAACTTGATTTCATGGTGTCTTGGTTGGTGCGCAGCGGAAGCTGTGTAAGCTCCGCCCTCTCTAATGTTGATTTCACTTCTCCTTGTTCTCTGGAGACCAGTGTTCGTTTCACTGAGGATCATCTCATCTGGACTGGGATCATGGCCTACCAATTCAAACTGGCTGAGAAACTTATTATTCTCAATGAACGGGGTCAAGGAGTTCTAGTCAGGATGAACCATATTAAAAAGGTGAGAGGAAAATAGCAATATTCACAAACCTGTGAGAAAGATGAATTCGGGCAGGGCTGAATTTTGTTTGTGTGAACTTGCAGTGAATTTATGTGATTGATTCACATCAGACTGGACTGGATGAACTGCTTTGCTTGTTGAATTGTTTGTAGAACCAAACGATGCTCAAATCTCACATGTTTTTTAATCATCCAGTTTTGGGTCTGTGTTTATCATTCAGATGGGATTTAAAAGTACTTTGTATTAATTTTATTCAGAGGGCTTTTAAAAGTATATATATTATTTTTTGACATGTTTTCCAAAGAAAGTATGTTCTGTCTCAGTTTTGTAGAGAAAGAGGAAGTGCACACAGGAAGTAAAGAGGACTTGTCAGGCCTCTCTGTAAACCACATCTCTCTCACACACACTGCATTTCCTGTCTGTCGCAGAAAGCAGTTATACAAATGTTACTGTCAAAACTAATGCCAAGCTTTAGTGCAAATAAATAAATAAATAAATAAATGAATAAATCCTCTGAACAACTCCTTTGCCTCCTCAGTGAGTCAGGCTGTAAAGGTCAAAGGTTAATCAGACCTCTAGGTGAGGTGAAACACAGTATGTATCTCTGACATCCACAGTGAAATGTGCACTTCAGAATCTGTAGAATGTCTGACAGAAAGGCTTGAATGAAACTTGAAATATTTGATTTATGTTAAATCCATCCAATTGTTTATTGTTCATGACTACAGTTAGTGTGCCATTCACAGGTTTATCTCCCCCAAAAGAGTAAACATTGAGCCTCCCAGACAGAAACCAAAACACTGAGAGCATCCACTCATGGGCCCGTTCTTCGTACGTCGCTAACTCACTTAGCTGGATTTGATTGTTGGCGATTTGGCATGATCTTGGATTGTTTGGTTCTTCGACGCTCATCCTGGACTTGCTGTCATAGCAACAGGTCCGTAAGCTTAAACCTGCTTGCGAGCAGCTTATTTCATGTTAACAGGATTAGACCGCAGCTTCATAAGCGGAGCTGATACGGGAAGTCCAGCGCAGTGATAGTGCACTTTCTGAGATATAAATATTTTCTCGTGACTCGTGAGATTGTCGTTTACATTATTAACTTGTTGGAAACGCACATTTATTTTCGACTTGTCGGAGTCGGGCTTTAACTACAGCACAAACTGTTTGCATTGCCCTAAGATTATTTGCGAGTGGCTCTTTCCTTTACACTATTGGAGATGCGGAGAACTTGATGGAAAGTGCTGTCTGTCGTGCCATTCGGAGTTTACCTGGCGCTTTTAGGTTTAAAAAACAGTTTTAGGTTTTTTTGTGGTATTTCCAAGCCACTTAAGACCCAATGTTGTAAAGCAGTTTTTTTAAAGCAGTTTTTTTTTTAGGCTATCATAATTTTTTATGAAGATCATGCAATCATGACCATGCCGATTACAGTATATGTCACTCAGGCTTCACTAACGTGATTGGTACCATAGACCATAGACTGCCATCAAGGCCTCAATGAAGGGGATTATGTGAACAGAAAGGGGGTTCACAATGTAAATGTGCAGCCCAGTTACTATTGTGATTCTTAATATTCCAGATTAGTAATATTATATCAAATTAAAAAAAGGCAGTTGACTAAAATCTTCCATATCACAAATGTGAAAGCAAAATGGCCAGGATCTGTGCATGACTTAAGAATTTTCAGAGATTTACATTTATGCACATTATTTGAAAGTGGTAAGGAAAGTTCCACAATTAAATATCAAGCTCACTGTATTACATACACTTATGCTGATCCTAACAGAACTGCATTTGTTCATAGGTGATTATGACATGTTCCTGCAGACAGGTATTTTATGACCCATTCCCTGACCCAAACCAGTTACAGTGCAGCTCTAGCCAGGACAAGGGCACACAATGATATGAACTTTGGCTAACTAAAGGGAGGATTTCAGTGTCTGAAAAGTCTGAGGATTGCACACCTGACAGGGCCTGGGACATTGTTGCATGTGCCATATTACACAACATTGCCAAAAAAAAAAAAAAACACTTTTCATTAAATGTTTAATAAAAGACAAATATGCTTAGTTCCTTGAGTTTTATTTCAATTGTTCTTTGTAAAGAAAAGCCAGTGGTCAAGTGCCTGCAACAAGAGATATTAGACACATGCCTCATGCAACAAATAAAAAGGAAGAGTTGTCTATACACTGCCCACCTGTAGACCTATGTCTCCTCTGTCTGCGCAGACTCTTCTGTAGGCCTTTCTGTAGATGTGGAATCCTGCAACTTATATTGCAGCCATAAAGCACACAAGTATAAATTAAGTAAAGTTATTTATGCACTTGCAGGTAGGCTAGTTCCTCCATATGACAGTTATCTGAGAGGGTTTATTCACTGTCCAGTGCAATGGAAACAAATGGACATTACAAAGTCTTGTACTTTCTTTCCTTTGGAAAGTTAGAAAATGTCCACTTACTGCACATATTTCAGCCTCCACTTTCTTGGGAACAGATACAAGTGTTGGTGTATTATGTAAAAGTGCACAAAAGAGGAAAACACAATGTCATTACAATGAACTACACTGGGGAAAAAATGTGATCAATAACTCATGGCAAAATATTTTTACATTAACATAAGTTTATCAGTTTTCACTTTCACAAGTCAAAGCAATTCATCATTACTCAAGATTTAACAGTTGAAATGACTATACGGCATTAATTTAATGCAGCAAAATTATTTTACAGTGTAGGCTACTAAGATCTTTTCTATTTTCCTCAGCCTTTTTCTTGGTTGCTTTTGTAATCAGACAGCCATTTATTTAACAGTGCCATTTATAAAAGAGACTATAATATAACTAAAAATTACCATTATGTAGAATATTTTTGTACTTCACTTTTATTTGTTCCCATGTTCTAGTGTGGTGACTCTGACATTACAATGCACAAAGTAATTATGCAATTATTAAAATACAAAAATATAGGCTAATAAGTGATAAAAACATCTAACATGGCCACTTCTAACGGATTTAAATTGTCTGCTACTTTTTGCCAGCCCTCTCTCCTGGCTTTTGCAGACTTTGAGGTGTTCCCTGGCGTTTTGATTAAACATTAAAATTCCGAATAAACTTCGACTATTAGTTCTTGCTCTGCTGAGGAGAAAAACTGAGCGTGCTCTTTGGCCACGCTGAACAGCCAATAGCAGCGTTGCTGATCAATGTTTCTACTATCGATACATATCTCCTTTTAAATCAGCACATGAACGCGCAATTATCTCAGATAACTCAATCCAGCTATCGAAGAACCTAATTAGCCAGATCATTATTAGCACGATGATATCATCTTGGATATGTAATTTGATCTCGGATGTTTTAAGCAATGTACGAAGAACGGGCCCCAGATCCTTCAATATCTTAGCTCAACCTATAGCGAGAGTTTGGGGCGTGGCTACTGTAGCAGGCTGAGAGTTTGGGGAGTGGCTACTGTAGCAGACTGAGAGTTTGGGGAGTGGCTACTGTAGCAGGCGGAGAGTTTGGGGAGTGGCTACTGTAGCAGGCTGAGAGTTTGGGGAGTGGCTACAGTAGCAGGCTGAGAGTTTGGGGAGTGGCTACAGTAGCAGGCTGAGAGTTTGGGGTGTGGCTACAGTAGCAGGCTGAGAGTTTGGGGAGTGGCTACTGTAGCAAGCTGAGAGTTTGGGGCGTGGCTACAGTAGCAGGCTGAGAATTTGGGGAGTGCCTACAGTAGCAGGCTGAGAGTTTGGGGAGTGGCTACAGTAGCAGGCTGAGAGTTTGGGGAGTGGCTACTGTAGCAAGCTGAGAGTTTGGGGCGTGGCTACAGTAGCAGGCTGAGAATTTGGGGAGTGCCTACAGTAGCAGGCTGAGAGTTTGGGGAGTGGCTACAGTAGCAGGCTGAGAGTTTGGGGTGTGGCTACAGTAGCAGGCTGAGAGTTTGGGGAGTGGCTACTGTAGCAGGCTGAGAGTTTGGGGAGTGGCTACTGTAGCAGGCGCTGTGGCTACTGTAGTTTGGGGCGTGGCTACAGTAGCAGGCTGAGAGTTTGGGGAGTGGCTACTGTAGCAGGCTGAGAGTTTGGGGAGTGGCTACTGTAGCAGGCTGAGAGTATGGGGCGTGGCTACAGTAGCAGGCTGAGAATTTGGGGTGTGGCTACAGTAGCAGGCTGAGAGTTTGGGGAGTGGCTACTGTAGCAGGCTGAGAGTTTGGGGAGTGGCTACAGTAGCAGGCTGAGAATTTGGGGAGTGGCTACAGTAGCAGGCTGAGAGTTTGGGGAGTGGCTACTGTAGCAGGCGCCGAGTTTGGGGCGTGGCTACAGTAGCAGGCTGAGAGTTTGGGGAGTGGCTATTGTAGCAGACAGAGTTTGGGGAGTGGCTACAGTAGCAGACTGAGAGTTTGGGGCATGGCTACTGTAGCAGGCTGAGAGTTTGGGGCGTGGCTACAGTAGCAGGCTGAGAGTTTGGGGAGTGGCTACAGTAGCAGGCTGAGAGTTTGGGGCGTGGCTACTGTAGCAGGCAGAGAGTTTGGGGCGTGGCTACAGTAGCAGGCTGAGAGTTTGGGGCGTGGCTACTGTAGCAGGCTGAGAGTTTGGGGAGTGGCTACAGTAGCAGGCTGAGAGTTTGGGGCGTGGCTACTGTAGCAGACTGAGAGTTTGGGGCATGGCTACTGTAGCAGGCTGAGAGTTTGGGGAGTGGCTACTGTAGCAGACTGAGAGTTTGTGGTGTGTGCTACTGTAGCAGACAGAGTTTGGGGAGTGGCTATAGTAGCAGACTGAGAGTTTGGGGAGTGGCTACTGTGGCAGGCTGAGAGTTTGGGGCGTGGCTACAGTAGCAGGCTGAGAGTTTGTGGTGTGTGCTACTGTAGCAGGCGGAGAGTTTGGGGAGTGGCTACTGTAGCAGACAGAGTTTGGGGAGTGGCTATAGTAGCAGACTGAGAGTTTGGGGAGTGGCTATTGTAGCAGACAGAGTTTGGGGAGTGGCTACAGTAGCAGACTGAGAGTTTGGGGAGTGGCTATTGTAGCAGACAGAGTTTGGGGAGTGGCTACAGTAGCAGACTGAGAGTTTGGGGCGTGGCTACTGTAGCAGGCTGAGAGTTTGGGGCGTGGCTACAGTAGCAGGCTGAGAGTTTGGGGAGTGGCTACTGTAGCAGGCTGAGAGTTTGGGGAGTGGCTACAGTAGCAGGCTGAGAATTTGGGGAGTGGCTACAGTAGCAGGCTGAGAGTTTGGGGAGTGGCTACTGTAGCAGGCGCCGAGTTTGGGGCGTGGCTACAGTAGCAGGCTGAGAGTTTGGGGAGTGGCTATTGTAGCAGACAGAGTTTGGGGAGTGGCTACAGTAGCAGACTGAGAGTTTGGGGCGTGGCTACTGTAGCAGGCTGAGAGTTTGGGGCGTGGCTACAGTAGCAGGCTGAGAGTTTGGGGAGTGGCTACAGTAGCAGGCTGAGAGTTTGGGGCGTGGCTACTGTAGCAGGCAGAGAGTTTGGGGCGTGGCTACAGTAGCAGGCTGAGAGTTTGGGGCGTGGCTACTGTAGCAGGCTGAGAGTTTGGGGAGTGGCTACAGTAGCAGGCTGAGAGTTTGGGGCGTGGCTACTGTAGCAGACTGAGAGTTTGGGGCATGGCTACTGTAGCAGGCTGAGAGTTTGGGGAGTGGCTACTGTAGCAGGCGGAGAGTTTGGGGAGTGGCTACTGTAGCAGACAGAGTTTGGGGAGTGGCTACAGTAGCAGACTGAGAGTTTGGGGAGTGGCTACTGTAGCAGGCTGAGAGTTTGGGGAGTGGCTACAGTAGCAGACTGAGAGTTTGGGGAGTGGCTACTGTGGCAGGCTGAGAGTTTGGGGAGTGGCTACAGTAGCAGGCTGAGAGTTTGGGGAGTGGCTACTGTAGCAGGCTGAGAGTTTGGGGAGTGGCTACTGTAGCAGGCTGAGAGTTTGGGGCCGATCATATATCATGGACAAGAATGGAGAAATGTCTCCTTTTTTTGTGGTGGTGGTGTATCTCTGTAATGTGATTTTGGATTCTGTGTTTTGGCTAATGTATATGTTTTTCCAGGTATGCACAGACCCAAAGCGAAGACCATCATACTTTACTGATAAAAGCATGGAGTCTGCCACCAAATACATCAACAGAAAATTCCCCAACATTGACTTCAGGGGTGGCAGTGTGAGTATTGACAGACAACAGCTGTGATTCATTGCTCAGATGTTAAATAATTATTTGGTTACACTATTTTGATAGTCCACTTTATACATTCAACTAGCTACATTATAAGTAACTTTGTCAACTAACTGTCATTTGAGTATTAGTAGAGTATTAGTCAGGTTCAGGTTAGAATATGTTGACATTAGTTATAAAGTTACTGATAGTGAGGAGCATCACAACAAAGAGTTAGCAGATATTAGACAGTCTTCTAACACTCTAATGAAAGTTATTTGGCATGTAGTTGCTATAATAGAATGTCTAAATTGGACTATTGAAGTAAAGTGTTAGCACTTATTTTCTTCCTCCATCACACCGTGTTTCTGCAGCAACATCTGAGCAGCATACAGAAGCAGAAGTCGGTCGTTCTGGAGGGCCTGCACAGTTTCTATGAGTCCTTCATCGACATCATGGAGTTCAGGGTAAGAGTGTCAGCTGATCATGTAGTGTTCATCTTGGTCATATTACTGGCTGGGTAGCAATTTAATCAATACACTATAATCAACTCTTGTATGTGGTTTCATTTTTGCACCGGCTTTTTTAAATTTGACTTACTCCCAAAAATTGAGATACCTTTTTGATTGAGTTTAGTTACTTTAAATACATTGGACACATCAATTGGATAAACACAGTCAATTAAGTTTAGTTTTTTTTTTTTCAAAAAATAACTTCTCAGTAAAAAAAAAAAAAAAAAAAACACCTGCAAGGTCTGGAAGAGATCGAGCCTCAGCCAGCGGAGAAAAAGTAACATTCATTTTAAAAGTAACTTTCCCCAACACTGGTGCAAACCACTAGATAGACACTAAAGATATGTAGCAATGACCAAATGTCTACTAAATTAGTAAATGTGTATGGAGTCATCATTTTTATGAAATATTGGAATATGACAAACATCAATTAAGTGTTGGAATCAGGAGTCATTCAGTAAATCTTCCAGTAGTATTTTGTAATAAAACTGATATTCTATTATTCCTGTTTTAATGTCAGTATTTTTAATTAATTTATTCATGTTTTGTCTTTAGGATCATGTTTATGAGTTGCTCAACACAATAGATGCCTGCCAGTGCTTCTTTAACATTGTAAGTATGACTCTTGAAGAGAGTAGAATTCATAAGGCAGATGTTCATCTGTTTTATATTCATCTGTGCTCATAAATGCTTTCAGACCATAAATACTGACTTCACCAAGAACTACCTGGATCTCATCGTCACCTACGCCTCAGTCATTTTCATGTTGTCCCGCATCGATGACAAGAAGCTGATTGTGGGAATGTATAACAGTGCATATGAGCTGTCCAATGGAAACAGGTAATTTGATCATGTGACCACGTTTAGACACTACGGCTGCGGTCGAAATCACATGCTTCCCTACTATGTAGGAGGCAAGAACAGTATGTTCAAAACAAGTATGTCTGAATTCACAGTACTCATAAAAGAGTAGGAAAAAGTGTGCATATGATGGACACTTTACTATCCCATGAGGCCACAGGAGAGGATTTATGAACCAGCAACTGACACTGGTAAATCACATGATAATGACAGCATGGCGAATGTAGTACGTAGTAAGATTACATTCATACGTAATGACTTACTCAAGTAATGCCTACTCAAGAGAGTATGTAACATAATAACGATCATGTTCTGTGTTATGGACTTTTCATTTATATTTCATTATTCCCTGTGTTCTGTTCCTGCTTTCCTTTGTTCCCCATTTTCTTCTTTTCCGTTTCCTAGGTTACTGAATATGCCCTTGTTTGTTGCTATGGTTACTGATTGCTTTTTGCACCTGTTTCTTGTTCAGTTTGTTTTCCTCTGTGTGTTTAAGCCCTCAGTATAGTTCTCTTCATGCTCCAGTATTATCTTTACAGTGTTTTACAGTAAATCAGTTGTGAGCCTCCACTCCTGCTTTTATGCAGTTACATACACCAACACACTCTCGTAAATATTCCTAAGAATTTTACAGTTTTGTGAATTGGTGGCAGACTTGTATGTTTTTATTTAAAATTGCCAATTTGTGCAATACGAATTCTCATGAGATCGACTTGAATGTATTGCACATATAATGTAAAAAAGTATGTACAATTAGACATGATTTACATATACGTAATCTTTAAATCTGGTCTGAAATCAGTTTCATTTTGATTTTGTAAATGGCTTTTCTTTCAGATGATGTAAAAAAAAAATTACAAAACATTTGCCCATTTTATCATTTCCAAAAGTAGTAAATATAGCTTTTCCTGGTGTCTTTATGTATATGATTGTCTCTTTATGACTAAAGGACTCTTTGGGCCCTATCTTGCACCCAATGCAATTGACTTTGTACACTGCATGTATCATTCCTATTTCTCACCCGCACACAGCGGACTCTTCCCTCCACAGACGCACGTCGGTAAATTAGGGAATGAACTTGCGCTCCCGGGGGCGGTTCAGCGAAAAGAGGAGGCGTGTTCCGGCGCAAATGTTCCCTGGTGCTATTTTGCAGTTCCAGAAAACAATTCCGCCACTGACCAGGAGAAACCTCGTCTAAAGTCAGCGGTGCGTTATTCAGAGGCTATTTTAAGGGCGCATGCTTGGCCATAATGTAGCGTGTGCACAACACACACACACTTTGCTTCTCTTATCTACACAGACGCAGCAGTTCCATTTTGCAAACCATACATTATTACAAGGAAAAATATTACACACGAGGGAAATCATTGTTGTGTCCATGAAGATGTGAAAAAATAGGCATAAATCTAGCTTACACATTTACCCAAATTATCATACGCCTGTTTAACCGAAGCTAATCTGGGTGTGTTTCTCCATCCCCAATGTCACTTCTCTGTGTTTTACGGCCCTGACGAGAACGCCGGTCTCCTCGGCTGTGAACCGCTCCTGGCAAATCCGCCGTTATAATAGCAATCCGCCATGGAACAAGCGCGCCTGCTCTTAAAGGGAATGTGAGATGACGCTCTGATTGGTTTATTTCACGTTACGCCGGCCGTTACATTTGACTTGTTTTCAGTGTCTCGTAGTTATCAAACCCAAGACATTGTTTTGTTTATTTTCACAGTTTTACTGATCAGATTCATATGGAAGCTTGTTTTCACCACTTAATAAAAATTAATTGCGAGAAGAAAAGTCAGAATTGCATGTTTATACTTTATAACAAGCAATTATATCATGCAGTTTTGACTTTATAACCCCCAATTGCGTGTTATAAAGTCAGGTATGCAAGATATTAAACATGCACTTGTGAGATTAAAAAGTCGCAATTACCTTTTTTATTTTTTATTCTGTGGCGAAACAAGCTTCCATAGTTTTCCTCATGAGGACGGATGGCTGCTTCCCACAACTGACAGTGCAAATGCAAAAAGGTTTATGTGTGGGTTATATTAGAAATATATAATAATCTGGAGTATGATTACACAGCGATCCCTCGTACCCTCGCCTTGGCCAGATGTTCCTCGAGTACGATCATCCCTGGAAAAAACTGGCGGAGGAGTTCGGCCCTCACACCAAGGTCAGTCACATTCACTTCCATCATAGCACAGGTACTGGAAACAACAGTTTATTATGGTACAAAATAATATTCTTGATTTGTTATTTTAGTATCATTGAGACTTACTGTCTGATGTTACCAGTAAAAGTGTCCCACATTATTATAAATATATCTAGTCAGTGACAGTGAAAGCATATTCATCTAAAATAAATCAGTATTTTCAACCTCAGAATCATGAATATTGTTATTCTGGTGTCTCTATTGTCCTGTGCTTTGGGTTTCAGCACCAAGTCCAAGACTATTCATTTACACAAACAATGTAATACCAAATTTAGCATTTTAATCAACAGTAAAACATTTTTTTACCTTTTATCATATATCTTGGAGTATCTCAATAATATTGTATCGTGAGTTCAGTATCGTGATATGTACCGAATCATGACATGAGGGTATCGTTACACCCATAATGCCTTGGCAAATAAGGGTTAGGTTTTACTTCGATTGTTCACTTTACGCATTCTACTAACTGTAAGTAACTGTAAGAATCCTGTATAGAAATAAGTGATTGACTGTTGGATGTATAAGGCGTGTGTGTGTTGTTGTCAGTCTGTGACGGAGGCTCTTCTCTCGCTGCACCTGGTGTATCCGCGGAGGAATCTGACCGCTGACCAGTGTCGAGGCGCTCAGCTCCTGTCTCTGCTGGCCTCACCCGCCGCCATGCTGAGCCCCGTCTGCTGCGACACCGTATGTATATACACATCTGTACACATCTGCCCATCATCATCAGCTTCACATCATCAGCTTCACATCTGTACACATCTGCCCATCATCATCATCATCATCAGTACACACATGCAACAGTGTGAATAAAAGACTGACACTGAACATTGTTTATAGATGGCTTGTGAGTATCTGTCCATGGAGGTGATGGAGCGCTGGATCCTCAGTGAGTGACACACACTTCTCACACTCTCTCAATACCATCTTACACTCTTTTTCCAAACACAACTCTTTATTTGAGGGAGCATTTCTGTCAGTGCTCAGATGACCTTGTGTGTTATTCTTTTTGAAAACGTTATCCCTTCACCGGCCACTGTGGCTCCAGGATTTCTTAGATCAGTGGATAAATGCACACATCAACATCACTAGATACAGTAAATAATCCTAATGTAATATTTGCAGTTAATAACCCAAGATTTGTGCTCTATGTCAGTGGTTGTGTATCAACTTTGTTTTTTTTTGTATTTTAGCTGGAATGAAAAGCAGCAGAATAGTGCTGGGCTTATTCACTTCACTTCTGCTGTGAAAGGGCCTTTACATGTGCTAGAATTAGGATTCTTTTTGTTATACACTCTAAAAAATGCTGGATTGTTTAAACCCATGTTTTGATCAAATATGGACAAACCCAACAATTGGGTTTAAAATGTGATTAAAAATGTAAACCAACACTAGGGTTTGTCCATATTTGACCCAAACATGAGTTTAAACAACCAAGCATTTTTTATAGTGTAAGAAATAAAAAGTAAATAAGTAACGCAATTAGTTGTGTGATGTGTTGTGTGTTGATGTGTGATGTGTTGTGTGTTGATGTGTTGTTGTGTTGTTCAGTCGGGGGTTGTGTTGATGTGTTGTTGTGTTGATGAGTTGTTGTGTTGTTATGTTGTTGTGTTGATGTGTTGTGTTGTTCAGTCGGGGTTGTGTTGATGTGTTGTTGTGTTGTTCAGTCAGGGGATGTGTTGATGTGTTGTTGTGTTGATGTGTTGTTGTGTTGTTGTGTTGATATGTTGTTGTGTTGTTGTGTTGATGTGTTGTGTTGATGTGTTGTTGTGGTGTTGTTGTGTTGTTGTGTTGATGTGTTGTTGTGTTGTTGTTCAGTCGGGGGTTGTGTTGTTGTGTTGATGAGTTGTTGTGTTGATGAGTTGTTGTGTTGATGTGTTGTTGTGTTGTGTTGTTCAGTCGGGGGATGTGTTGATGTATTGTTGTGCTGATGTGTTGTTGTGTTGTTGTTTAGTCAGGGGTTGTGTTGATGTGTTGTTGTGTTGATGTGTTGATGTGTTGTTGTGTTGTTGTGTTGATGTGTTGTTGTGTTGATGTGTTGTTGTGTTGTTGTGTTGATGTGTTGTTGTGTTGATGTGTTGTTGTGTTGATGTGTTGATGTGTTGTGTTGATGTGTTGTTGTGTTGATGTGTTGATGTGTTGTTGTGTTGTTGTGTTGATGTGTTGTTATATTGTTGTTCAGTCGGGTGTTGTGTTGTTGTGTTGATGAGTTGTTGTGTTGATGTGTTGTTGTGTTGTTGTGTTGTGTTGTTCAGTCGGTGGATGTGTTGATGTGTTGTTGTGCTGATGTGTTGTTGTGTTGTTGTTTAGTCAGGGGTTGTGTTGATGTGTTGTTGTGTTGATGTGTTGTTGTGTTGTTGTGTTGATGTGTTGTTGTGTTGATGTGTTGTTGTGTTGTTGTGTTGATGTGTTGTTGTGTTGATGTGTTGTTGTGTTGATGTGTTGATGTGTTGTGTTGTGTTGATGTGTTGTTGTGTTGATGTGTTGATGTGTTGTTGTGTTGATGTGTTGTTGTGTTGTTGTGTTGATGTGTTGTTATATTGTTGTTCAGTCGGGTGTTGTGTTGTTGTGTTGATGTGTTGTTATATTGTTGTTCAGTCGGGTGTTGTGTTGTTGTGTTGATGAGTTGTTGTGTTGTTGTGTTGATGTGCTGTTGTGTTGTTCAGTCGGGGGTTGTGTTGTTGTGTTGATGAGTTGTTGTGTTGATGTGTTGATGTGTTGTGTTGTTCAGTCGGGTTCCTGCTGTGTCACGGGAGTCTGAACAGTAACGCTGGTTCTCAGAGCTTGTGGAAGTTGGCTCTTCGCAGCGGCCTGTACATCACAGTCATCAGAGACGAGGTGCTTAACATACACAAGCTCTCCGAGGAGTTCTTCGACAGTCTCAAAGGGTAACGCATGATGCTGCACTGTTCTCGTGTGTTCACTCCACTGTTCTCATGTGTTCACTCCACTGTTCTCGTGTGTTCACTCCACTGTTCTCGTGTGTTCACTCCACTGTTCTCGTGTGTTCACTCCACTGTTCTCTCCACTGTTCTCGTGTGTTCACTCCACTGTTCTCGTGTGTTCACTCCACTGTTCTCGTGTGTTCACTCCACTGTTCTCTCCACTGTTCTCATGTGTTCTCTCCACTGTTCTCGTGTGTTCACTCCACTGTTCTCGTGTGTTCACTCCACTGTTCTCATGTGTTCACTCCACTGTTCTCATGTGTTCACTCCACTGTTCTCTCCACTGTTCTCATGTGTTCTCTCCACTGTTCTCGTGTGTTCACTCCACTGTTCTCATGTGTTCTCTCCACTGTTCTCATGTGTTCTCTCCACTGTTCTCATGTGTTCTCATGTGTTCTCTCCACTGTTCTCGTGTGTTCACTCCACTGTTCTCATGTGTTCACTCCACTGTTCTAGTGTGTTCACTCCACTGTTCTCATGTGTTCACTCCACTGTTCTCGTGTGTTCACTCCACTGTTCTCATGTGTTCTCATGTGTTCTCATGTGTTCTCTCCACTGTTCTCATGTGTTCTCTCCACTGTTCTAATGTGTTCTCATGTGTTCTCTCCACTGTTCTCGTGTGTTCACTCCACTGTTCTCATGTGTTCTCGTGTGTTCACTCCACTGTTCTCGTGTGTTCACTCCACTGTTCTCATGTGTTCTCTCCACTGTTCTCATGTGTTCTCTCCACTGTTCTCATGTGTTCTCATGTGTTCTCTCCACTGTTCTCGTGTGTTCACTCCACTGTTCTCGTGTGTTCACTCCACTGTTCTCGCGTGTTCAGTCCACTGTTCTCATGTGTTCACTCCACTGTTCTAGTGTGTTCACTCCACTGTTCTCATGTGTTCACTCCACTGTTCTCGTGTGTTCACTCCACTGTTCTCATGTGTTCTCATGTGTTCTCTCCACTGTTCTCGTGTGTTCACTCCACTGTTCTCATGTGTTCTCATGTGTTCTCTCCACTGTTCTCATGTGTTCTCTCCACTGTTCTCATGTGTTCTCATGTGTTCTCTCCACTGTTCTCGTGTGTTCACTCCACTGTTCTCATGTGTTCTCGTGTGTTCACTCCACTGTTCTTGCGTGTTCAGTCCACTGTTCTCGTGTGTTCACTCCACTGTTCTCGTGTGTTCACTCCACTGTTCTCGTGTGTTCACTCCACTGTTCTCGTGTGTTCACTCCACTGTTCTCGCGTGTTCTCTCCACTGTTCTCGTGTGTTCACTCCACTGTTCTCGTGTGTTCTCATGTGTTCTCATGTGTTCTCTCCACTGTTCTCGTGTGTTCACTCCACTGTTCTCGCGTGTTCTCTCCACTGTTCTCGTGTGTTCACTCCACTGTTCTCGTGTGTTCACTCCACTGTTCTCGTGTGTTCTCATGTGTTCTCTCCAGTGTTCTCGTGTGTTCACTCCACTGTTCTCACGTGTTCACTCCACTGTACTCGCGTGTTCTCTCCACTGTTCTCGTGTGTTCTCTCCACTGTTCTCGCGTGTTCACTCCACTGTTCTCGTGTGTTCACTCCACTGTTCTCATGTGTTCTCATGTGTTCTCTCCACTGTTCTCGTGTGTTCACTCCACTGTTCTCGCGTGTTCACTCCACTGTTCTCGCGTGTTCTCATGTGTTCTCTCCACTGTTCTCGTGTGTTCACTCCACTGTTCTCGCGTGTTCACTCCACTGTACTCGCTTGTTCTCTCCACTGTTCTCGTGTGTTCTCTCCACTGTTCTCGCGTGTTCACTCCACTGTTCTCGCGTGTTCAGTCCACTGTTCTCATGTGTTCACTCCACTGTTCTCGCGTGTTCTCTCCACTGTTCTCGTGTGTTCACTCCACTGTTCTCGTGTGTTCTCATGTATTCTCTCCACTGTTCTCGCGTGTTCTCTCCACTGTTCTCACGTGTTCACTCCACTGTTCTCGTGTGTTCACTCCACTGTTCTCGTGTGTTCACTCCACTGTTCTCGTGTGTTCTCATGTGTTCTCTCCACTGTTCTCGCGTGTTCTCTCCACTGTTCTCATGTGTTCACTCCACTGTTCTCGCGTGTTCACTCCACTGTTCTCGCGTGTTCTCTCCACTGTTCTCGTGTGTTCTCTCCACTGTTCTCGTGTGTTCACTCCACTGTTCTCGTGTGTTCTCATGTGTTCTCTCCACTGTTCTCACGTGTTCTCGTGTGTTCTCATGTGTTCTCTCCACTGTTCTCGTGTGTTCACTCCACTGTTCTCGCGTGTTCACTCCACTGTACTCGCGTGTTCTCTCCACTGTTCTCGTGTGTTCACTCCACTGTTCTCGTGTGTTCTCATGTGTTCTCTCCACTGTTCTCGTGTGTTCACTCCACTGTTCTCGCGTGTTCACTCCACTGTTCTCGCGTGTCCTCGTGTTCTCTCCACTGTTCTCGTGTGTTCTCTCCACTGTTCTCGCGTGTTCACTCCACTGTTCTCGCGTGTTCAGTCCACTGTTCTCATGTGTTCACTCCACTGTTCTCGCGTGTTCTCTCCACTGTTCTCGTGTGTTCACTCCACTGTTCTCGTGTGTTCACTCCACTGTTCTCGTGTGTTCTCATGTGTTCTCTCCACTGTTCTCGTGTGTTCACTCCACTGTTCTCGCGTGTTCACTCCACTGTTCTCGCGTGTTCTCATGTGTTCTCTCCACTGTTCTCGTGTGTTCACTCCACTGTTCTCGTGTGTTCACTCCACTGTTCTCGTGTGTTCTCATGTGTTCTCTCCACTGTTCTCGCGTGTTCAGTCCACTGTTCTCATGTGTTCACTCCACTGTTCTCGCGTGTTCACTCCACTGTTCTCGCGTGTTCTCTCCACTGTTCTCGTGTGTTCTCTCCACTGTTCTCGTGTGTTCACTCCACTGTTCTCGTGTGTTCTCATGTGTTCTCTCCACTGTTCTCACGTGTTCTCTCCACTGTTCTCATGTGTTCTCATGTGTTCTCTCCACTGTTCTCGTGTGTTCTCTCCACTGTTCTCATGTGTTCTCATGTGTTCTCTCCACTGTTCTCGTGTGTTCACTCCACTGTTCTCGTGTGTTCACTCCACTGTTCTCGTGTGTTCTCATGTGTTCTCTCCACTGTTCTCGCGTGTTCTCTCCACTGTTCTCATGTGTTCACTCCACTGTTCTCACGTGTTCACTCCACTGTTCTCGCGTGTTCTCTCCACTGTTCTCGTGTGTTCTCTCCACTGTTCTCGTGTGTTCACTCCACTGTTCTCGTGTGTTCTCATGTGTTCTCTCCACTGTTCTCACGTGTTCTCGTGTGTTCTCATGTGTTCTCTCCACTGTTCTCGTGTGTTCACTCCACTGTTCTCGCGTGTTCACTCCACTGTACTCGCGTGTTCTCTCCACTGTTCTCGTGTGTTCACTCCACTGTTCTCGTGTGTTCTCATGTGTTCTCTCCACTGTTCTCGTGTGTTCACTCCACTGTTCTCGCGTGTTCACTCCACTGTTCTCGCGTGTTCTCTCCACTGTTCTCATGTGTTCTCATGTGTTCTCTCCACTGTTCTCGTGTGTTCACTCCACTGTTCTCGTGTGTTCACTCCACTGTTCTCGTGTGTTCTCATGTGTTCTCTCCACTGTTCTCGCGTGTTCTCTCCACTGTTCTCATGTGTTCACTCCACTGTTCTCGCGTGTTCACTCCACTGTTCTCGCGTGTTCTCTCCACTGTTCTCGTGTGTTCTCTCCACTGTTCTCTCCACTGTTCTCGTGTGTTCACTCCACTGTTCTCGTGTGTTCTCATGTGTTCTCTCCACTGTTCTCACGTGTTCTCGTGTGTTCTCATGTGTTCTCTCCACTGTTCTCGTGTGTTCACTCCACTGTTCTCGCGTGTTCACTCCACTGTACTCGCGTGTTCTCTCCACTGTTCTCGTGTGTTCACTCCACTGTTCTCGTGTGTTCTCATGTGTTCTCTCCACTGTTCTCGTGTGTTCACTCCACTGTTCTCGTGTGTTCACTCCACTGTTCTCGTGTGTTCTCTCCACTGTTCTCGTGTGTTCACTCCACTGTTCTCGCGTGTTCTCTCCACTGTTCTCGTGTGTTCTCTCCACTGTTCTCGCGTGTTCACTCCACTGTTCTCGCGTGTTCAGTCCACTGTTCTCATGTGTTCACTCCACTGTTCTCGCGTGTTCTCTCCACTGTTCTCGTGTGTTCACTCCACTGTTCTCGTGTGTTCACTCCACTGTTCTCGTGTGTTCTCATGTGTTCTCTCCACTGTTCTCGTGTGTTCACTCCACTGTTCTCGCGTGTTCACTCCACTGTTCTCGCGTGTTCACTCCACTGTTCTCGTGTGTTCTCTCCACTGTTCTCGCGTGTTCACTCCACTGTTCTCGCGTGTTCAGTCCACTGTTCTCGTGTGTTCTCATGTGTTCTCTCCACTGTTCTCGTGTGTTCACTCCACTGTTCTCGCGTGTTCACTCCACTGTTCTCGCGTGTTCTCTCCACTGTTCTCATGTGTTCTCATGTGTTCTCTCCACTGTTCTCGTGTGTTCACTCCACTGTTCTCGTGTGTTCACTCCACTGTTCTCGTGTGTTCTCATGTGTTCTCTCCACTGTTCTCGCGTGTTCTCTCCACTGTTCTCATGTGTTCACTCCACTGTTCTCGCGTGTTCACTCCACTGTTCTCGCGTGTTCTCTCCACTGTTCTCGTGTGTTCTCTCCACTGTTCTCGTGTGTTCACTCCACTGTTCTCGTGTGTTCTCATGTGTTCTCTCCACTGTTCTCACGTGTTCTCGTGTGTTCTCATGTGTTCTCTCCACTGTTCTCGTGTGTTCACTCCACTGTTCTCGCGTGTTCACTCCACTGTACTCGCGTGTTCTCTCCACTGTTCTCGTGTGTTCACTCCACTGTTCTCGTGTGTTCTCATGTGTTCTCTCCACTGTTCTCGTGTGTTCACTCCACTGTTCTCGTGTGTTCACTCCACTGTTCTCGTGTGTTCTCTCCACTGTTCTCGTGTGTTCACTCCACTGTTCTCGCGTGTTCTCTCCACTGTTCTCGTGTGTTCTCTCCACTGTTCTCGCGTGTTCACTCCACTGTTCTCGCGTGTTCAGTCCACTGTTCTCATGTGTTCACTCCACTGTTCTCGCGTGTTCTCTCCACTGTTCTCGTGTGTTCACTCCACTGTTCTCGTGTGTTCACTCCACTGTTCTCGTGTGTTCTCATGTGTTCTCTCCACTGTTCTCGTGTGTTCACTCCACTGTTCTCGCGTGTTCACTCCACTGTTCTCGCGTGTTCACTCCACTGTTCTCTCCATTGTTCTCGTGTGTTCACTCCACTGTACTCGCGTGTTCTCTCCACTGTTCTCGTGTGTTCTCTCCACTGTTCTCGCGTGTTCACTCCACTGTTCTCGCGTGTTCAGTCCACTGTTCTCATGTGTTCACTCCACTGTTCTCGCGTGTTCTCTCCACTGTTCTCGTGTGTTCACTCCACTGTTCTCGTGTGTTCACTCCACTGTTCTCGTGTGTTCTCATGTGTTCTCTCCACTGTTCTCGCGTGTTCTCTCCACTGTTCTCATGTGTTCACTCCACTGTTCTCGTGTGTTCACTCCACTGTTCTCGTGTGTTCACTCCACTGTTCTCGTGTGTTCTCATGTGTTCTCTCCACTGTTCTCGTGTGTTCACTCCACTGTTCTCGCGTGTTCTCTCCACTGTTCTCGTGTGTTCACTCCACTGTTCTCGTGTGTTCTCATGTGTTCTCTCCACTGTTCTCCCGTGTTCTCTCCACTGTTCTCGCGTGTTCACTCCACTGTTCTCGTGTGTTCACTCCACTGTTCTCGTGTGTTCACTCCACTGTTCTCGTGTGTTCTCATGTGTTCTCTCCACTGTTCTCACGTGTTCTCTCCACTGTTCTCATGTGTTCTCCTGTGTTCTCTCCACTGTTCTCGCGTGTTCTCTCCACTGTTCTCGTGTGTTCTCTCCACTGTTCTCGCGTGTTCACTCCACTGTACTCGCGTGTTCTCTCCACTGTTCTCGTGTGTTCACTCCACTGTTCTCGTGTGTTCTCTCCACTGTTCTCGTGTGTTCTCTCCACTGTTCTCATGTGTTCTCTCCACTGTTCTCGTGTGTTCTCATGTGTTCTCTCCACTGTTCTCGTGTGTTCTCTCCACTGTTCTCGCGTGTTCACTCCACTGTTCTCGCGTGTTCTCATGTGTTCTCTCCACTGTTCTCGTGTGTTCTCTCCACTGTTCTCGCGTGTTCACTCCACTGTTCTCATGTGTTCTCTCCACTGTTCTCGTGTGTTCTCTCCACTGTTCTCATGTGTTCTCTCCACTGTTCTCGTGTGTTCTCATGTGTTCTCTCCACTGTTCTCGTGTGTTCTCTCCACTGTTCTCGCGTGTTCACTCCACTGTTCTCGTGTGTTCTCATGTGTTCTCTCCACTGTTCTCGTGTGTTCTCTCCACTGTTCTCGCGTGTTCACTCCACTGTTCTCATGTGTTCTCTCCACTGTTCTCGTGTGTTCTCATGTGTTCTCTCCACTGTTCTCGTGTGTTCTCTCCACTGTTCTCATGTGTTCTCTCCACTGTTCTCGTGTGTTCTCTCCACTGTTCTCGCGTGTTCACTCCACTGTTCTCATGTGTTCTCTCCACTGTTCTCGTGTGTTCTCATGTGTTCTCTCCACTGTTCTCGTGTGTTCTCTCCACTGTTCTCGTGTGTTCTCTCCACTGTTCTCGTGTGTTCTCATGTGTTCTCTCCACTGTTCTCGTGTGTTCACTCCACTGTTCTCATGTGTTCTCTCCACTGTTCTCGTGTGTTCTCATGTGTTCACTCCACTGTTCTCGTGTGTTCTCTCCACTGTTCTCGTGTGTTCACTCCACTGTTCTCATGTGTTCTCTCCACTGTTCTCGTGTGTTCTCATGTGTTCTCTCCACTGTTCTCGTGTGTTCTCTCCACTGTTCTCGCGTGTTCACTCCACTGTTCTCATGTGTTCTCTCCACTGTTCTCGTGTGTTCTCATGTGTTCTCTCCACTGTTCTCGTGTGTTCTCATGTGTTCTCTCCACTGTTCTCGTGTGTTCTCTCCACTGTTCTCGCGTGTTCACTCCACTGTTCTCTTGTGTTCTCTCCACTGTTCTCGTGTGTTCTCTCCACTGTTCTCGTGTGTTCTCTCCACTGTTCTCGTGTGTTCACTCCACTGTACTCGCGTGTTCTCTCCACTGTTCTCGTGTGTTCACTCCACTGTTCTCGTGTGTTCTCTCCACTGTTCTCGTGTGTTCTCTCCACTGTTCTCGTGTGTTCTCTCCACTGTTCTCGTGTGTTCTCATGTGTTCTCTCCACTGTTCTCGCGTGTTCTCTCCACTGTTCTCGTGTGTTCTCTCCACTGTTCTCGTGTGTTCTCTCCACTGTTCTCGTGTGTTCTCTCCACTGTTCTCGTGTGTTCTCTCCACTGTTCTCGTGTGTTCTCTCCACTGTTCTCGTGTGTTCTCATGTGTTCTCTCCACTGTTCTCGTGTGTTCTCTCCATTGTTCTCGCGTGTTCTCTCCACTGTTCTCGTGTGTTCTCTCCACTGTTCTCGTGTGTTCTCATGTGTTCTCTCCACTGTTCTCGTGTGTTCTCTCCACTGTTCTCGTGTGTTCACTCCACTGTTCTCGTGTGTTCTCTCCACTGTTCTCGTGTGTTCTCTCCACTGTTCTCGTGTGTTCTCTCCACTGTTCTCGTGTGTTCTCTCCACTGTTCTCGTGTGTTCTCTCCACTGTTCTCGTGTGTTCTCATGTGTTCTCTCCACTGTTCTCGTGTGTTCTCTCCATTGTTCTCGCGTGTTCTCTCCACTGTTCTCGTGTGTTCTCTCCACTGTTCTCGTGTGTTCTCATGTGTTCTCTCCACTGTTCTCGTGTGTTCTCTCCACTGTTCTCGTGTGTTCACTCCACTGTTCCTTATCATGTTTCACTCTGATCATATTCTTTTCCAGGTACAGTAAGCGTATTCCCGACATCAAGGAATGTAAAGAGTATGTCATCGCTAACTGGTGAGCATCTAAAGTATCAACTTGATAACTTCAAATACAGGGATGAAAGAAAAAAATCATTATCAGTTATTGCCCTTGACATTTAAAAAAAAAAAAAAAAAACGCAAACAAGGAACGTTCTGTCAAGGTTTTGAACCTTAACAACAAATGTTCTTCCAGTAACATTAATAGAACATTCGTTCAAAGTTATCTGGTCTTTAATAATGTTCTCAAAGCGTTAGCACAAAAGCATTATTTATTGTTTTTATCGTGTTGTGTGTTTAGACGATTGTCTAAGGTTTTTCACGTTACTACTTGTTTCAGAACGTTCAGAGAACATTTTAAAAGTAACGTTTCCATAATGTTTGAAAAATGATAAGACGGAATGTTCTCTTAACGTTCACATAACCAAACGTCTCGCTGTTCTCCAGCGGAGCCGTGCGGAGAGAGAAGCGAGGCTTTCTGAGAAACGCTCTCAAGGAACTGATCAAAGTGTTGGAGGATGAACCGGCTCTGCTCGGACCCAAGGTTTCAATCATGCTTTTCATTTTTATATATTTTTTTCATATATATTAACCCAGATCTCTACTGAAGCTTGTTTCCACCACAGAATAAAACATTTTAGAAGATAAAATGTGACTTTATATCATGCAATTCTGACTTTATCACTCGCATATGCGACTTTATATTTAGCAATTCTGACTTTATAAAACACAATTGTGAGATAAAGGGCCCTATTTTAACGATCTGAAATGCAAGCGCGAAACGCAAGTTACTTTGTGGGCGGGTCTCGGCGCTGTTGCTATTATACCGGCGGGATAAATGACTCTTGCACCCGACGCAAATCTAAAATGTGTTGGTCTGAAGTCGCTTCATTACTCATAGGTGTGGTTTGGGCGTAACGTGAAATAAACCAATCAGAGCTCATCTCACATTCCCTTTAAGAGCAGGCGCGCTTGTTCCATGGCGGATTGCTATTATAACGGCGGATTTGCCAGGAGCGGTTCACAGCCGAGGAGACCGACGTTCTCGTCAGGGCCGTAAAACACAGAGAAGTGACATTGGGGATGGAGAAACACACCCAAATTAGCTTCGCTTAAACAGGCGTATAATAATTTGGGTAAATGTGTAAGCTAGATTTATGCCTATTTTTCACATCTTCATGGACACAACAATGATTTCCCTCATGTGGAATATTTTTCCTTGTAATAATGTATGATTTTCAAAAACTGTGAACTGCTGCATCTGTGTAGATGAGAGAAGCAAAGTGTGTGTGTGTTGTGCACACGCTACATTATGGCCAAGCATGAATCCTTAAAATAGCCTCTGAATAACACGCCACTGACTTTAGACAAGGTTTCTCCTGGTCAGTGGAGGAATTGCTTTCTGAAACTGCAAAATAGCACCAGGGAACGTTTGCGCCGGAACACGCCTCCTCTTTTCCCTGAACCGCCCCCGGGAGCGCAAGTTCATTCCCTAATTTACCGACGTGCGTCTGTGGAGGGAAAAGTCCGCTGTGCGTCAGGAGCAAAATAGGAATGACACATGCAGTGTACAAAGTCAATTGGGTGCAAGATAGGGCCCAATAAGTCAAAACTAAATCTTTAATGTTTTGTTCTGTGGCGTAAACAAGCTTCTACAGATCTGTGAACCCTGTGCTTGTTCCAGGCTTTATTCGTGTTCATGGCGCTGTCGTTCTCCCGGGATGAAGTGCTCTGGCTCGTGCGTCACGCCGAGAACATCCCGAAAACCAAGACACCGGAGGATTACGCAGACTCGTGAGTTTCATCCTCAACACAACTCAAACTGTGCACACTTTACCAAAAAACATCATATTTTCATATTTTATAACATAGTTAGATTTAACATAGTCAGTAATAATTGCCTCTAACTGAAGAATGGCTCATTTCCCTGTGGGAAAAGCCCATCATAAGTTGGGATATGAATGTGTGTGTGATGTGTGTGTGTGTGTGTGTGTGTGTGTGTGTGTGTGTGTGTGTGTGTGTGCGTGTGTGTGTGTGTGTGTGTGTGTGTGTGTGTGTGTGTGTGTGTGTGATGCAGACAGATGGCAGAGCTGCTGTTCTACATGGAGCGTCTGCGAGTTCTTCTGGTCCAGCACAGATACATCCTCCAGCGCTACCATCTCCAGTACCTGTCCCAGTACGACGCGCTCGTGCTCAACGACACCATACAGGTACAGCACTGAGTGTGTGTGTGTGTGTGTGTGTGTGTGTGTGTGTGCGTGCGTGTGTGTGTGTGTGTGTGTGTGTGTGTGTGTGAGTGTGTGTGTGTGTGTCCAGTACCTGTCCCAGTATGACGCGCTCATGCTCAACGACACCATACAGGTACAGCACTGAGTGTGTGTGTGTGTGTGTGTGTGTGTGTGTGTGTGTGTGTGTGTGTGTGTGTGTGTGTGTGTGTGTGTGTCCAGTACCTGTCCCAGTATGACGCGCTCGTGCTCAACGACACCATACAGGTACAGCACTGAGTGTGTGTGTGTGTGTGTGTGTGTGTGTGTGTGTGTGTGTGTGTGTGTGTGTGTGTGTGTGTGTCCAGTACCTGTCCCAGTACGACGCGCTCGTGCTCAACGACACCATACAGGTACAGCACTGAGTGTGTGTGTGTGTGTGTGTGTGTGTGTGTGTGTGTGTGTGTGTGTGTGTGTGTGTGTGTGTGTGTGTGTGTGTGTGTGTGTGTGTGTGTCCAGTACCTGTCCCAGTACGACGCGCTCGTGCTCAACGACACCATACAGGTACAGCACTGAGTGTGTGTGTGTGTGTGTGTGTGTGTGTGTGTGTGTGTGTGTGTGTGTGTGTGTGTGTGTGTGTGTGTGTGTGAGTGTGTGTGTGTGTGTGTCCAGTACCTGTCCCAGTATGACGCGCTCGTGCTCAATGACACCATACAGGTACAGCACTGAGTGTGTGTGTGATAGGTACAGCACAGTCTCCGTCCTCTGTGTGTGTGTGTGTCTGTGTGTGTGTGTGTGTGTGTGTGTGTGTGTGTGTGATAGGTACAGCACTGAGTGTGTGTGTGATAGGTACAGCACAGTCTCCGTCCTCTGTGTGAGTGTGTGTGTGTGTGTGTGTGTGTGTGTGTGTGTGTGTGTGTGATAGGTACAGCACTGAGTGTGTGTGTGATAGGTACAGCACAGTCTCCGTCCTCTGTGTGAGTGTGTGTGTGTGTGTGTGTGTGTGTGTGTGTGTGTGTGTGTGTGTGTGTGTGTGTGTGTGTGACAGGTACAGCACTGTGTGTGTGTGTGACAGGTACAGCACTGTCTCCGTCCTCTTGGCAAACACACACACAGAGGTTTATGTGGCGTATCTCCTGGTTTCAGGGCATGTACGTGTGTCCGGAGGAAGAATCGGTTCTCATGTCGTCATTCGTCTCAACTCTTTCTTCAATGAGTCTCAAGCACTGTGAGTCTTTCTGAACACATATACTGTATAATCGTGTCATATTCCTGTTTTCATGCCTGTCTAATAACCACATTTCTTGCCCTGCTTTCCAGGATCAGTGTCTTGATGATAAACTGTTTAGGGAATTAGTCACTAATCTATCGATAGACAGATATGAGATGAGATGAAAGTCCCTTTCTTTCTTCTGCCATCTTACAGCAAATTAGATCAAATGTGTAGCAGGAATTCAGATCCAATTGTTACACACACATTTATTGGCTTTCTGAATATTCTTTGGTGTTTCCGCAGTGGATGCAGGAGAAGAGTTCGACCTGAGACCGTTCAGACTGGACTGGCTGAGACTGCAGGTACGGCTCGCACTGATCAGTTACACATCCATAGGCCAATAATACTGATCAGAGCGGGAATCATGACTTTTATACATTGGTGATTGTGTGTGTGTGTGTGTGTGTGTGTGTGTGTGTGTGTGTGTGTGTGTGTGTGTGTGTGTGTGTGTGTGTGTGTGTGTTCTTCAGGCGTACACCAGTGTCATCACTGATGTGTTGTGTGTGTGTGTGTGTGTGTGTGTGTGTGTGTGTGTGTGTGTGTGTGTTGTTCAGGCGTACACCAGTGTCATCACCGATGTGTGTGTGTGTGTGTGTGTGTGTGTGTGTGTGTGTGTGTGTGTGTTCTTCAGGCGTACACCAGTGTCATCACTGATGTGTTGTGTGTGTGTGTGTTGTTCAGGCATACACCAGTGTCATCACCGATGTGTGTGTGTGTGTGTTGTTTAGGCGTACACCAGTGTCATCACCGATGTGTGTGTGTGTGTGTGTGTGTGTGTGTGTGTTGTTCAGGCGTACACCAGTGTCATCACCGATGTGTTGTGTGTGTGTATGTGTTGTTTAGGCGTACACCAGTGTCATCACCGGTGTGTGTGTGTGTGTGTGTGTGTGTGTGTGTGTGTGTGTGTGTGTGTTGTTCAGGCGTACACCAGTGTCATCACCGATGTGTTGTGTGTGTGTATGTGTTGTTTAGGCGTACACCAGTGTCATCACCGGTGTGTGTGTGTGTGTGTGTGTGTGTGTGTGTGTGTGTGTGTGTGTGTGTGTGTGTGTGTGTGTGTGTGTGTGTTGTTTAGGCGTACACCAGTGTCATCACCGATGTGTGTGTGTGTGTGTGTGTGTGTGTGTTGTTCAGGTGTACACCAGTGTGGGTAAAGCGTCTCTGGCTCTGAAGGATTATCCTGAACTCGCCAAGATCATGAACATGGCCCAGTTTCACACCAGGATGATGGACACTGTGAACGAGCTCCTCTACGAGACGGCCGATCTCTCCATCCTCTGGTGAGTCTCTTCTGAGATGTTCTGTGAATCCGCTGAGCTTTAATAAAAGTAAACGGACTCTGCTTGATTTCTGTTTCCTGTGATGTTCAGTTTCCACTCGCGTGTGTTTGAGAAGATGTTCTCTCAGAGCGGCGAGGACGTGTCTATGCAGCGATACCTGATGGCGTTCCCTCTCGTCTGCTCACACTTCAGCCAGAGTCTCCATTCGCTCTGTCCCGAGGAGGTCAGTGCTCCCTATATCAGCGTACTTCAACTGAGCTTTAAATTATTAATGAAAAGCAAAGTTACATTAACCCCCCCCCCCCCATATATATATATTTTTTTTTTCTGATACGAAAAATGATACGAACCGTGAGTTTTGTGATCCGTTGCACCACTAATTCACTGCTATCTGTTTAAACAGCACATATTCTGCTTTTTCAATGTTACTGTGTGATCATGAAAGCTCCAGTTCTCCTCTATATCAGTGTCAGTGTTTCTGAACGCCTGAAACGCCTCCAGTGTAGTCTTGAGTTTCTTCCTCATTATAATAATTCATGCGCAGAATAAAGGGGCGGGGCCTGGTTGAGTTAGTTAGTAGTGTGTTAAACTGGCGGTTATGGTAAGGGGCGGGACATTTCCCAAACACACTCGAAGCGCTCGACCAATCACAACACACTGCTCCAGCCGACCAATCAGAGCACAGTGTGCTTTTCAGAAGGAGGGGCTTCATAGAGACAGGAAGTAAACAGAGCGTTACTGACAGACTGGGAAGAGAGGAGCCGCAACAGTGGAGAATATGAGGAAAATAATCAACATTCAAGCAGGAAAACCTGTTCTAGTAGAGCCGGAAACAACATCAAACCTGTATAAAACAGCATAATATGACATTTTAAGGAAAATTAAAGGGATATTACACCGAAAAAATTATTTACCCACCCTCAAGTTGTTCCAAACCTCTATAAATTTCTTTGTTCTGTTGAACACAAAGGAAGATATTTTGAAGAATGTGGGAACAGAACAGGTCTGGGGCACCATTGACTATTTTTCCCCCAAAATGGTTTGGTTTCAAACTTTCTTCAAAATATGTTCATTTGTGTTCAGCAGAACAAAGAAATGAATACAGGTTAGAAACAACTTGAGGGTGAGTAAATGACGACAGAATTTGTAGACTATCCCTTCAATAGATCATTTTCACAAAAGGAAATCTGCTACTAAATGATGTTCTGTCATATTTCTCGTGTGTGTGTGCGCGGGCTAGACTGAAGAGATGGAGAAGCAAAGCTTGAAGCTGTGCGTGGCCTTTCTGGAGGAGATCTCCCGTCAGACGTGTTCGGTTGTGCTGGAGATCTGTGCCGAACAGTGTAACCTGAACGAGAAGGTACAGAAGATCTACTGAACTCAGTATGAAGATCAACCTTATCAAAACTACAGTTAAAGTGGTCTGGTTTTAGGTTGAAGAATATATATATATAATGTAGTTTAAAAAAATGGACATGAATGCCCATAAATCAAAAAAGCCAGTAAGAACCACAACTGTTTTAGTGTTTGCTGTGTTTTAGTTATTGCCCAAGCACAGCGCTGAGACCATCAGCACAGCGCGCAATAAGAAACTGAAGAAACCGGTGCCAAAGAGAGGAGACGTGCCTAAAGAGAAACCAGGGACGGAGAGCCTCAGGAAGGACAGAGCCTTCGTCACAAAGTATGCATCATCCGACAGATTCAGTATAGGAATGGAAAAACTATCTTTATCTTTCATATAGATATGCCAGCTGACTGCTCTCTTCTGTTGTAGTCTGGATAAGATGCACATGGCGCTGACAGAACTGTGCGCTTCCTACAGCGTCTGCGCTGACTTCACAGTCTTCAAACACATCGTTGTGCCGGCCGAGTTCCTGCTCACACAGCTGGAGATGAGACTCAACAAGTACACGCACTTCTGTAGTGTTCACTACTGCACTGTTCAGATCACAACATCCTCTCAATCACACATTGTGTCTTAAAGGAATATCCCAGGTTACGTCGCTTTATTTAAACAAAACAAAAAACAAGAGTATCATGAAGCGCAAACAATGAATCCAGACATGTGAGGCTTATAATTGTATTTAAAAAAAATGTTTACTAATTTTCATGTTAAATTATGTAAAATTGTGTGTTGTTTAATCTGTATAGCTGTTTTAGGGTTTTAGGCATCATGGCTGTAAGGTAGTAAAATTAGACGTTAAACAGAAAAGGTTAGGAAGCGATTATTTTTCCAACTTTTAATGACTTCTGCTGTCTCAAAATGATTCAGCGCCCTGAATACAACCCCTCAGAACAGCACAGATCTGCAGAACAGGAGTTGTCTCACTAATCAAGGGCTTCATTAGCTGCACTAGGTGTGCTTGAGCTAGAACACATGAAATATCTGAACTGGTGAGGTTTGATGAGCGTCACGTTTCACTGAATGTTAGAAATATGGCAAAAGAATGGTCAAAAAAGAGAAGATTTCATCGCCCTTCACAAACAAAGGCACAGGATATAAAAAGATAGTGAAGGCACTAAATGTTGCTCGAGACAATATACCTCCAATAATATCCCTGAACTGGAGGCCGTTGCTCATGAGGAACGTGCTCAGATCCCTCAGACACAGACGCTGTTATACATCTCGCTTCAGCGAAAGGCTCTGCTCAGTGCTAAAGATGCTTGTCATGAAGGGGGTGAATAATTTTGAGACTGCAGAAGTCATTAAAAGTTGCTTTTTCAGTTGAATTTGGGGAAAAGTAACAAGTATTCAAAGTATTCAAAAGTAACGTTCCCATAATGGTTGAAAAATGATATCCAAGAATTAAAATTTTTGAGTGTTTAGAAATAATTTTTTTATAACTTATATTTTTTCTATAACGTGCTTAGAACATATTTTTGTTCGCTGGAATATTTTTTATGTCTTGTGGTTAATATTTTTAACGTTTACAGCTTCAACATTCATTCACACATTGTACATCATTGTAATCCGGACTTTTGGACGTTTTTTTTATTTTATAAATTTTTGTGGTTATCAACTTTACGGCACAAGTAAAGTTCTCAAACCGGAATATTCCTTCAAAGGCTTGTTTGAGAGTGTTCACAACTGTAAAATATAGATGAAAAAGCATTGAGTAAAAAACCCCTGAGTGTAGTAAATCATTAATCTCAGCGTAGAGCACTGTTTGCTTCAACCTAACACATGGAGGTTTGCAGGGTGATCGTGCAGATGGCGGGCTACAACCAGAGCACTCACGAGATCGCCCGTCCATCGGACCTGCTGGCCGGGATTCAGGCGTACGTGTCGAGTCTTCAGTGCCTCAACTGTTACATCAACATCGACGTGGCTCGGCTCGTGAAGAGTGTCCTGTTACAGCAGACTCAACCTCTCGACTCGTACGGGGCTCAGACCATCACGACTCTCTATACTACCTGGTGAGACCTCATGAAGATTCATCCGCTTCCAGGGCCGTTTCCTCAAGGCTCAGACTGTGATGTATAATGTCACCTGTGTATCCCGTAGTTCACATCCGCTGGTTCACTAACCATTTAGACCAGGACTGATCTAACCCTAGATGAGAATGAGGTTTCACAAACTTTTCTGGCCGTGCCACCTTTCATAAAATCATATTTCCTCCAGCTTTTCCAGCTTTTTAGCGTAATCTTACAGACTTTATATCACGCAATTCTGACTTTATATCAAGCAATTCTGACTTTATATCTCACAATTCTGACTTTATATCACGCAATTCTGACTTTATATCAAGAAATTCTGACTTTATATCAAGAAATTCTGACTTTATAACACAATTGTGACTTTATATCACGCAATTCTGACTTTATATCTCACAATTGTGACTTAATATCTCACAATTCTGACTTTATATCTCACAATTGTGACTTAATATCTCACAATTCTGATTTTATATCACGCAATTCTGAATTTATATCTCACAATTGTGACTTAACTCGCAATTCTGACTTTATAACTCGCAATTCTGACTTTATAACACAATTCTGACTTTATATCACGCAATTCTGACTTTATATCAAGAAATTCTGACTTTATATCAAGAAATTCTGACTTTATAACACAATTGTGACTTTATATCACGCAATTCTGACTTTATATTAAGAAATTCTGACTTTTTATCACGCAATTCTGACTTTATATCATGCAATTCTGACTTTATATCATGCAATTCTGACTTTATATTAAGAAATTCTGACTTTTTATCACGCAATTCTGACTTTATATCATGCAATTCTGACTTTATATCTCGCAATTCTGACTTTATATTAAGAAATTCTGACTTTTTATCACGCAATTCTGACTTTATATCATGCAATTCTGACTTTATATCATGCAATTCTGACTTTTTATATCAAGAAATTCTGACTTTATAACACAATTGTGACTTTATATCACGCAATTCTGACTTTATATTAAGAAATTCTGACTTTTTATTACGCAGTTCTGACTTTTTATCACGCAATTCTGACTTTATATCATGCAATTCTGACTTTATATCAAGAAATTCTGACTTTATAACACAATTGTGACTATATCTAGCAATTCTGACTTTATATCACGCAATTCTGACTTTTTATCACGCAATTCTGACTTTATATCAAGAAATTCTGACTTTATAACACAATTGTGACTTTATATCTAGCAATTCTGACTTTATATCAAGAAATTCTGACTTTATAACACAATTGTGACTTTATATCACGTAATTCTGACTTTATATCACGCAATTCTGACTTTATATCAAGAAATTCTGACTTTATAACACAATTGTGACTATATCTAGCAATTCTGACTTTATATCACGCAATTCTGACTTTTTATCACGCAATTCTGACTTTATATCAAGAAATTCTGACTTTATAACACAATTGTGACTTTATATCTAGCAATTCTGACTTTATATCAAGAAATTCTGACTTTATAACACAATTGTGACTTTATATCACGCAATTCTGACTTTATATCACACAATTCTGACTTTATATCTCCCAATTCTGACTTTATAACTCGCAATTCTGACTTTATAACACAATTCTGACTTTATAACACACAATTCTGACTTTATAACTCGCAATTCTGACTTTATATCTCACAATTCTGACTTTATAACTTGCAATTCTGACTTTATATCTCACAATTCTGACTTTATATCTCACAATTCTGACTTTATAGCACACAATTCTGACTTTATATCAAGAAATTCTGACTTTATATCACTCTATATCACGCAATTCACCTGTGTATCCCATAGTTCACGGCCGCTGGCTAAGAAAGTAATTAACTAACAATTTGTTAGTTCAGGGCTGATCTAACCCTAGATGAGAATGAGGTTTCGCAAGCTTTTCAGGCCGTGCCACTTTTCATAAAATCATACTTCCTCCAGCTTTTCCAGCTTTTGAGCGTTATCCTACAGACTGTGAGCGACATACAGATAATTCCATATTATAATATATATTGAATGTATTGTATTTTTTTCAGATAGTGAATTAGTACAGAGGCTTTGTGTGTGAATATTGTAGTTCTAGACAAAATATGAGCATCTCACTTGCACAAATTCAGTATTCCTCAAAATGAATAAAAACAGTGAAATGCAAAAAATTCTGAATATCACGCAAACCTGCAATTAAATATGCTAAATCATACAAATATACTTTATGTATTTAATCTCACTTTATTAACCAATGTCTTTGCTGCTGACCTTCGATGATCGATTTCAACCATTCTAAACTGCAAAAATTACTTTAGATAAACATCACATTTGTGCTTCATTTTTTTATTGCCGTGATCCCAAATGACATCACAGGTGAAAGGTTTGTTTGTTGGTTTAACTGTGTTCCTGGTCTCTGGTTTAACTGGTTCCTGGTCTCTGGTTTAACTGTGTTCCTGGTCTCTGGTTTAACTGTGTTCCTGGTCTCTGGTTTAACTGGTTCCTGGTCTCTGGTTTAACTGTGTTCCTGGTCTGCTGTGGTCAGGTATCTCGAGGGTCTCTTGCGTCAGGCCAGCAGCGCTCTCATCGTCCACTGTCCAACCATACAGTGCTTCATCAACCAGAACACGGAGAACGAGCAGAGCTTTCGTGCTGAGGAATACTCTGACATCGGTGGTAAGATGAAAGATATTTCAGCCATTTTTCAATAGCCACTGCATCTGTATACCCCTCAACTTCACTTTCATACATGCACTCTTAAAGGGGACATGCAATGCAGTTTCACATATTATATTATATTTTTCAAGGTTAGTTTATGAAAGTTTTTACAGTTTTATGCACCAAAAAGGTCCAATATTTGTAACAATTATTGTTTTCATCTTCATTTTCAAACACTCATTTTCAAAACGCCCTCTTTTAAAGCATGTCAAGTGTTTTGCTACTCAAGATGGCGAGCGCTGTGAGAGCCGTAGATGTTTAAGCCTGATTTAGATCCTGAGGCAGAAGAAATTGAAATAACGCAACCACAATGATTGCAACAGTCAAACACTAGCTAGTAGCTCTACATTGTGTGAAGGGTTAATACAGTTTTTTCCAATTGTTAACACACAATTTTGCAAACTAGGCTGGTTTTATCAAAATACTTAACACTATTCACAAAACCACACTCCCAAACTGCAAAACACCTCATATATCCTGCAAAATGAAGCACTGCAACCAAAACTACATATAGCATTATCAAAATCAAACTTTTGCTCGAAATGACACACACTTCATTTATATAGCAGATTTTTGTCTAAGCAACGACACACTGTTGGGCGTAATGAAGAGCACTCTCATCTTCAGTGTGCTTCGCCATAATACTAAAATAGTTCAAATTGTAGAAAGTTCTTCAGATTGTTCACATGCACAGAAATATTTGCAGACACACACACATGCTGTTGAAACATTTATTTTATCAATTTTTTTATTGATTATTTTTAAGTCAGGGCAACATGTGCACAGCAGAAATATTTACACTGGACTGAAAAATATGCTCACAAAAAAACAGGAAAATGAAAAAGATTGAAGTGTAAACAGTTAAGCACTGAGGTGTTTGGTCAGGTGACACATGTATCAGCCAATCAGCTCATGGAGTGTCATTTTAAATGGTAGTGTTTTGAAATGGCAATCATGTGACTTTATGACAGATTGTTGTGTGTTATGCAGAGAACCGTGTTTTGTCATGAAAGTCTAGATGGCGCATCAGCAGCAATAATAATAATCATCATCAGTAGTGATAATAATCAGCAGCAACAATAAGTGTTGCAGATCTATTCCGCCACAACCAAATGCATTAATATTGTCATATCCAATACCATACTAAACTCTCAGAGAGTTGTCATGATAGAAAAATAATACAAATATATTCAACTCGCATAATAAAAGTATTTTACGCAAGGAAATATTTCTGATCCGGTTTCTGATTGTATACACTAAGACTCTTGGTGTCTGAAATGGTGTTAAACGCTGGTTTGATGATTAATACACACATATTTGTCTATAGGTTTGCGATCGTTGGCTGAACTGATCGGCCCGTACGGAATGAAGTTTTTAAATGAGAACCTCATGTGGCACATCATATCCCAAATTGGAGAACTGAAGGCATGACATCTTTCTAAAGCACAAACATGGCTAATTTACAGTCATACAGTGTAAACACGATTGAAATAAATCATGTTTTCATTTTCAGAAACTTGTAAGTGACAACATGGATGTCCTGGTGCAAATGAGAGCTAACTTTGAGAAGCCTGAGGCGATGGTTGACCTTCAGAAGAAGCTGACAGGTACAGTTCTTCATTACTCAAGATAAAATCATCACATAGTTTACTCACATATTTGTCTGCAGTTTTGGACACTTTCCAATATCATTCCTCTCAAAAACAATCATAATAGCTACTTTATTGTTACATATAAATAAATCATAAAACACATAAAACTAAAAAGCAAGGATCACACACATCACCAATTTCTCTGAATTATAGTTATTACATTATTACCCTTGATTAAAACTGTGTTGTAGTGTTATTTTAATGGGAAATGCCTTGCATGTGTATGAACAGGTATAAGCGTCACGTTTACACAAGGTGAAGTCGTTTCACCAGAAGATCCAGTTAGGATTTCTTGATTAAAAAGTATAGAGTCAAAAAAACAACAACGAATTGTTCACAGTACAGTCATGCATTTGGAAAATAGATGTGATGAATCTCTATTTCATGTCAAAAGTTAAAATAAAACAGAAAAAGAGCATAATTCTATCAACTTCTCCAAGGACAAAAGTTCGGGAAGCCCTGGTCTAAAGTGTTTCACTCGTTCGTAAATCTTCTCTTGTGTCTTCTTTCTGTAATTGAACGCTGATTTATCTCATATGTTCCTCCAGGCTGTGAGAATGTGTTGAAGAGAGTGACCATTATTGGGGTGATTCTGTCGTTTCGGTCTATGGTTCAAGACGCTCTCGCCGAGGTGAGAAGCTCTTCATGTTCATTAATATTATATCTGTATTTCTCAGATCTTATAGTGCATGCATAATAATAAATGCATGATGTGTTGTAATATACTGCTATAACATCACTGTACTGGTCATTTCCATCTGTAGATCATGGACAGACACTGTCCGTTTCTCATGAGACCCATCAAATGTCTGAAGGACTTTATCCAGCCCGAGCTCGACATCAAGGTCAATCATTCAGTCATTCAGTCATTCAATCATTCAGTCATTTAGTCATTCAATCATTCAGCCATTCAGTCATTCAATCATTCAGTCATTCAATCATTCAATCATTCAGCCATTCAATCATTCAATCATTCAGTCATTCAGTCATTCAATCATTCAGTCATTCAATCATTCAATCATTCAGTCATTCAATCATTCAATCATTCAGTCATTCAGTCATTCAATCATTCAGTCATTCAATCATTCAGTCATTCAATCATTCAGTCATTCAATCATTCAGTCATTCAGTCATTCAATCATTCAATCATTCAGTCATTCAGTCATTCAATCATTCAGTCATTCAATCATTCAGCCATTCAGTCATTCAGCCATTCAGTCATTCAATCATTCAGTCATTCAATCATTCAGTCATTCAATCATTCAGTCATTCAATCATTCAGTCATTTAGTCATTCAATCATTCAATCATTCAGTCATTCAGTCATTCAATCATTCAGTCATTCAATCATTCAGTCATTCAATCATTCAGTCATTCAATCATTCAGTCATTCAATCATTCAGTCATTTAGTCATTCAATCATTCAGTCATTCAATCATTCAGCCATTCAGTCATTCAATCATTCAGCCATTCAGTCATTCAATCATTCAGTCATTCAGTCATTCAATCATTCAGTCATTCAGTCATTCAATCATTCAGTCATTCAGTCATTCAGTCATTCAATCATTCAGCCATTCAGTCATTTAGTCATTCAGCCATTCAGTCATTTAGTCATTCAGCCATTCAGTCATTCAATCATTCAGTCATTCAGTCATTCAATCATTCAATCATTCAATCATTCAGTCATTCAATCATTCAGTCATTCAATCATTCAGTCATTCAATCATTCAGTCATTCAATCATTCAGTCATTTAGTCATTCAATCATTCAATCATTCAGTCATTCAATCATTGTCATTCAATCATTCAGCCATTCAGTCATTCAATCATTCAGCCATTCAGTCATTCAATCATTCAGTCATTCAGTCATTCAATCATTCAGTCATTCAGTCATTCAATCATTCAGTCATTCAGTCATTCAATCATTCAGTCATTCAATCATTCAGTCATTCAGTCATTCAATCATTCAATCATTCAGCCATTCAGTCATTTAGTCATTCAGCCATTCAGTCATTCAGTCATTCAATCATTCAGCCATTCAGTCATTCAATCATTCAGTCATTCAGTCATTCAGTCATTCAATCATTCAGCCATTCAGTCATTTAGTCATTCAGTCATTCAGCCATTCAGTCATTCAATCATTCAGCCATTCAATCATTCAGCCATTCAATCATTCAGCCATTCAGTCATTCAATCATTCAGTCATTCAATCATTCAGTCATTCAATCATTCAGCCATTCAGTCATTTAGTCATTCAGTCATTCAGCCATTCAGTCATTCAATCATTCAATCATTCAGTCATTCAATCATTCAATCATTCAATCATTCAATCATTCAGTCATTCAATAATTCAGCCATTCAATCATTCAGTCATTCAATCATTCAATCATTCAGTCATTCAATCATTCAATCATTCAATCATTCAATCATTCAGTCATTCAATAATTCAGCCATTCAATCATTCAGTCATTCAATCATTCAATCATTCAGCCATTCAGTCATTCAATCATTCAATCATTCAGTCACTCAATAATTCAATCATTCAATCATTCAATCATTCAGCCATTCAATCATTCAATCATTCAATCATTCAGCCATTCAATCATTCAGTCATTCAATCATTCAGCCATTCAATCATTCAATCATTCAGTCATTCAATCATTCAGCCATTCAATCATTCAGTCATTCAATCATTCAATCATTCAGTCACTCAATAATTCAATCATTCAATCATTCAGTCATTCAATCATTCAGCCATTCAATCATTCAATCATTCAGCCATTCAATCATTCAGTCATTCAATCATTCAGCCATTCAATCATTCAATCATTCAGCCATTCAATCATTCAGCCATTCAATCATTCAATCATTCAATCATTCAATCATTCAGCCATTCAATCATTCAGTCATTCAATCATTCAGCCATTCAATCATTCAGTCATTCAATCATTCAATCATTCAATCATTCAATCATTCAGTCATTCAATAATTCAGCCATTCAATCATTCAGTCATTCAATCATTCAATCATTCAGCCATTCAGTCATTCAATCATTCAATCATTCAATCATTCAGTCACTCAATAATTCAATCATTCAATCATTCAGCCATTCAATCATTCAATCATTCAATCATTCAGCCATTCAATCATTCAGTCATTCAATCATTCAGCCATTCAATCATTCAATCATTCAATCATTCAGTCATTCAATCATTCAGCCATTCAATCATTCAGTCATTCAATCATTCAGTCACTCAATAATTCAATCATTCAATCATTCAGTCATTCAATCATTCAGCCATTCAATCATTCAATCATTCAGCCATTCAATCATTCAGTCATTCAATCATTCAGCCATTCAATCATTCAATCATTCAGCCATTCAATCATTCAGCCATTCAATCATTCAGCCATTCAATCATTCAATCATTCAATCATTCAATCATTCAATCATTCAGCCATTCAATCATTCAATCATTCAGTCATTCAGTCATTCAATCATTCAGTCATTCAATCATTCAGTCATTCAGTCATTCAATCATTCAGTCATTCAGTCATTCAATCATTCAATCATTCAATCAAAAAATATTATTTTGCGGACACCACTTAGACACATGTGTAGATGACTCTCGGTGTGTATGAGATGTCTTGTTTATTGATTGTCCTTGTCTCTGATCATGTGTAGATGACTCTCGGTGTGTATGAGATGTCTTCGGCTGCTGGTTTGAGATGTGAGATCGACCCTGCACTGGTTTCGGCGATAGCAAACATGCAGACAGGTGAAGTCCTGATAAAGGAGGAATGTCTCAAGATAATCTGATCTGATTGTTTCGATGTATAACCTGTTATTCTCCTTGCCAGACAACTTGTCGCTCGAGGAGGAGTTTAAGATCAGCTGTCTTCTGATGGTGTATATAGCCGTGTCTCTGCCCACCCTGTGTCTGGATCCCAACTCGTTCTACAGCCGAGAACTGGGAGGTGAGTTTGAGTCTCACAGACGACAGAAACACTTTCTACAAGCGGTAGATGATGGGAGAATGTAGATCATCTCAGGCTGAAGCAAAAGCTTTAAATCTGATGGACATATATATATAATGGCAGTGAATGGCCGGTTTCTGTTTTGAAGTCCATAAAAGTGCATCTATCCATGATAACAGTGCATCTATCCATGATAAAAATGCATCTATCCATGATAAAAATGCATCTATCCATGATAAAAGTGCATCTATCCATCATAAAAGTGCATCTATCCATGATAAAAGTGCATCTATCCATGATAAAAATGCATCTATCCATGATAAAAGTGCATCTATCCATCATAAAAATGCATCTATCCATGATAAAAGTGCATCTATCCATCATAAAAGTGCATCTATCCATGATAAAAGTGCATCTATCCATCATAAAAGTGCATCTATCCATGATAAAAGTGCATCTATCCATGATAAAAGTGCATCTATCCATCATAACAGTGCATCTGTCCATCATAAAAATGTATCTATCCATCATAAATCCATTTGAATCCCATCTGGATGACAAGTGTTGATAAAAAAGAATGCATGAAGCTAGAATAAAATGGTTCAGATATTCTTATAATAAAAAATTCTGGGTGCCATGAAAGTTTTGTGAATATGATCAAAAATGCTGGCGGGGAAAGGGTTAACATGAAAAATGTATTACTAAAAACATGAGCGCTTTTAATTAAGGGTCTGTCGGGTAATCATGATGAAGTTAGAGAGAGGATCTCCAACTTCATCATGATTACCCGACAGACCCTTAATAAAAGTTGTCAAGTCTCCTTTATTTATACAGCGCTTTTCACAACACAGAGTTTCAGAGCAGCTTTACAGAGATAACAGGAGAATAATGCAACAGAGTTTGTTTCTAGAAGAAGATAGTGTCACAGTCCAGCTTCAGTAAGTTCAGTGATGGTTCATTTCTGTTGTAAAAAAGTTATTAATTTAGTTCATTTATACAGTAGTCAACATTTGAAGTGGATCAAAACCTTTCATCAAAGTTATACATGTAACTTTGTACAAGTTATACATCGTGTTGCTCTGTAAGGCCTGTTCACACCGGGTCACTTCATGCGTTCACTGATCGGATAGTGATCTGATTTATCAAAACGATTCCCTTTACTCCTGCTCACATGAATGTTTTCGCAAAACGGATTTAAATCCGATCTTCAATTCCAGCGCTATAGCCTATGCAGATTTAATGGATTCACGTTCGCGAAAGCAACAGATATGAGCTGAGTTTGATCGATCATCAGTTAATCTCAAGATCAGACACCGCTATAGGAGAGAGAGCGACAACAGCGCTGTAAGATCATTCATTTCTTTACTTTTACTGAAGATGTGTGTGTGTTAAGTGTCTGCGACTTCACTTTGATTTGCGATAGTTTGCTCGTTGGCTTGATGAAGAGATGCTCATCTGCGGTAGCGTCGTCATATCTGACATATAGCCTATAACACGCTCCCACACGTTTACTTTTATAGTAAAATGTACACATGTGGTTTCAACAACCAGAGGCATTTACACGTGTCCAGTTCGGTGTGAAAGCGGCCCAGAACTCCTGATGTGGTTTGAGAGATCGGATTCAAATCCGTGTCGAATGTGTTTCGGAGAGCATTTACACCGGATCACAGAAACACACGAATGACCCGGTGTAGAGCGACCCTAAAGCTCTGTGTTGAGCTTGAGCTTGTCGTGTTCCTCTCCAGGACACCAGAACAACATCCACTGTCTGGCGACTGCAGTGAATCATCTGGCGGCCGCCATGTTCACCGTCCAGAGGAAGAACATACAAACACAACTGCAGGAGTTCCTGAAGGTGAAACACACACACACACACACACTCATCTCACACTGCTTCACGTCACTCAGAACATCTCATCTGTAATGTGTGTGTGTGTGTGTGTAGGTGGCGTCCTCCATCTTACTCCAGCTTGGTCAGAACGTGGAGCGAGTGGAAATAAAGAACAGAGACTCGGTTTATCTCATTCTTCACATGGTAACGAATCTCTGGAGGATTATTATGAGCTCAGGATCTATAAATGCTTTATGAATGAAGTCTTTTCTCATGTGTGTGTGTTGTAGATCGTGGATCAGTCGCCGTTCTTGAGTCAAGACATGCTGGAGATGTGTTTCCCGTACGTTCTCCTGAGAAACGCTTACAGAGAAGTCCACAAGAGCTTCGTCCACACGATGGGCTGAACTCAAACCAGGACTGACTCTGGATCTCACACACACTACCGACAAACGTTTGGGATCGGTCAGAGTTTTAATGTTTTTAAAAGAGTCTCTTCTGCTCACCAGAATTTATTTGATTAAAAATACACCAAAAAAACAGTAATATTGTTAAATATTATTCCAGTGTAAATCATCTGTTTTCTATGTGAATATACAGTAAAGTGTAATTTATTCCTGTGATCAAAGCTGAATGTTCAGCAACATTACTCCAGTCTTCAGTGTCACATGATCCTTCAGAAATCACTCTAATATGAGGATCTGATGCTCAAGAAACATTTATGATTATTATCAGTGTTGAAAAAACAGTTGTGTACAATTCTTTTTTCAGGATTCTAATAGAAAGTTAAAATTATTGATTTCTTTAATTTATTTCCCCCATAAAATAAAATAAAAAAATCTTACTGACCACAAACTTTTTAATGTTACAAAATATTGTATTTCAGATTCAGATAAATTCTGTTCTTTTGAACTTTCTATTCATCAAAGAATCCTGAAATAAAAATGTAAATAACTGTTTTCAACACTGATAATAATCATAAATGTTTCTTGAGATCATATTAGAGTGATTTGTGAAGGATCATGTGACACTGAAGACTGGAGTAATGATGCTGAACATTCAGCTTTGATCACAGGAATAAATTACACTTTACTGTATATTCACATAGAGAACAGATGATTTACACTGGAATAATATTTCACAATATTACTGTTTTTTGTGTATTTTTAATCAAATAAATGCAGGCTTGGTGAGCAGAAGAGACTCTTTTAAAAACATAACAAATCTTACCGATTTAAAACTTTTGACTGGTAGTGTAGTTTAACAGATTCAACTGATATGCGCCTGGTTTGATTTTCATAGTGGATGATTGTGTTAAAGTCCCCCTGTAGTTAATAATTCTATCCTTTAAAACAAATTTTTGATCACCAAAATTACTTAAAACCTTTTTCCTTGAAAAATGTTTCTTCATGCCTTAAAATATCTTGACTGTAACTCGACACTCTTGCCTCATTTAGTATGCGCGGTTCTATGAATATGCAAATGAGCCCCGCCTCCACTCACTCACTCAGCTCAGAGATCCACTGGTTGACGATCACACGTTGATCTGATTGGTTACAAGGTAGTTTGTGACGTCAGAAACACCAGCGATTTCAAAGCGTGTTTTTGAGACTGTCTTTGGTTCACTGCAGTTTTAAGGAGGAAATACTCAGCAATGCTGTCGACTTATGAACTTACACATGCTTTGTCTTAAAGCATATTAAAAACACCACATAGACACATAAACAACATTACAAGCTGGATCTTCACCACAGGGGGACTTTAAACTAGATTCTATTGGACGTATGAAATTTGCTGAAAATACCGCTGCATATAATAATTATGTAACTGTTGCGCTGTTTCTTGTCTAATTACAACTTGAGATCCACTGGAAAGGATTTATTTTTCTCTGTTTTAATGTTGTCATGAATGATGATTAATAAATGAAAGTTGTATTTTTATGTAGATCATTCTCAGAAATTCACCATTATTTGCACAGAAAAACTCGAAGCAACTGTTAACGGTTTCTCAACACTGACTGTGATTGTGCTGTATATTCCATATTTGTGTTTGTTTAAATGCCTTTATATTCTAGTTTTCTCAAAATGTAGAAATGATAAAAAACTGGTTTTCAAATTAACATTAAAATGCTGTCAAATAAAAAGGCAACATAAGCATAACATCAGTTTGTGTCAGTTGTATGTGCAGTGGTTTACATGAATACATTTT
This sequence comes from Squalius cephalus, assembly GCF_949319135.1. Lineage (NCBI taxonomy): Eukaryota > Metazoa > Chordata > Actinopteri > Cypriniformes > Leuciscidae > Squalius > Squalius cephalus. The sequence goes on from NC_137143.1 coordinate 651,440, forward strand.
AAAGGATATTTGTAGTGTAACACAACAACACGTTGTTCCAGTCATGCGTCATTAATCTCATCCTCCTGTCCTTCGGTCTGTCAGTCGCTCACATATTCAGGGTGTTTACACAACAACGATGTACTAAAAACAGAATTTTTTCCTTTGTGTTTGTTGCATTCAGACGACAACATTGTTAAATCAATCCCGTTCACACAGATCGGTGAAAAACGGCTGAAACCGCTGTCAGGCCAGTAGGTGGCGATGTCACTGTGTGAAGAAACACTACACACCTGTAGACTGAACACGTAACACACATGATTGAACACGTAATACACATGATTGAACACGTAACACACATGATTGAACACGTAACACACATGATCTCACTGTTTTCACAGATTCGTGTTTTTGTAGTTTACACAGAGACGATAACGGTATCGCTTTTTAAAAAAAAAACGGTTTTCAAAGGTTTTTGTGTTTTCAGGCCCCAAAATGCCATTGTTGTGTAAATGAACGGCCAAAACACATAAAAGGTTTTTTGCACAAAACGCAAAAAACCTCGTTCACTCGCTAACTCTCCTCCGCCTCGTTCACTCGCTAACTCTCCTCCGCCTCGTTCACTCGCTAACTCTCCTCCGCCTCGTTCAGTCGCTAACTGCCCTCCGCCTCGTTCACTCGCTAACTCTCCTCCGCTTCGTTCACTCGCTAACTCTCCTCCGCCTCGTTCACTCGCTAACTTCCCTCCGCCTCGTTCACTCGCTAACTCTCCTCCGCCTCGTTCACTCGCTAACTCCCCTCCGCCTCGTTCACTCGCTAACTTCCCTCCGCCTCGTTCACTCGCTAACTGCCCTCCGCCTCGTTCACTCGCTAACTTCCCTCCGCCTCGTTCACTCGCTAACTCTCCTCCGCCTCGTTCACTCGCTAACTCTCCTCCGCCTCGTTCACTCGCTAACTCTCCTCCGCCTCGTTCACTCGCTAACTTCCCTCCGCCTCGTTCACTCGCTAACTCTCCTCCGCCTCGTTCACTCGCTAACTCCCCTCCGCCTCGTTCACTCGCTAACTTCCCTCCGCCTCGTTCACTCGCTAACTGCCCTCCGCCTCGTTCACTCGCTAACTTCCCTCCGCCTCGTTCACTCGCTAACTCTCCTCCGCCTCGTTCACTCGCTAACTGCCCTCTGCCTCGTTCACTCGCTAACTCTCCTCCGCCTCGTTCACTCGCTAACTGCCCTCCGCCTCGTTCACTCGCTAACTTCCCTCCGCCTCGTTCACTCGCTAACTGCCCTCCGCCTCGTTCACTCGCTAACTCTCCTCCGCCTCGTTCACTCGCTAACTGCCCTCCGCCTCGTTCACTCGCTAACTTCCCTCTGCCTCGTTCACTCGCTAACTCTCCTCCGCCTCGTTCACTCGCTAACTGCCCTCCGCCTCGTTCACTCGCTAACTCTCCTCCGCCTCGTTCACTCGCTAACTGCCCTCCGCCTCGTTCACTCGCTAACTCTCCTCCGCCTCGTTCACTCGCTAACTGCCCTCCGCCTTGTTCACTCGCTAACTGCCCTCCGCCTTGTTCACTCGCTAACTGCCCTCTGCCTCGTTCACTCGCTAACTCTCCTCCGCCTCGTTCACTCGCTAACTGCCCTCCGCCTCGTTCACTCGCTAACTTCCCTCCGCCTCGTTCACTCGCTAACTCTCCTCCGCCTCGTTAACTTGCTAACTGCCCTCCGCCTCGTTCACTCGCTAACTCTCCTCCGCCTCATTCACTCGCTAACTGCCCTCCGCCTCGTTCACTCGCTAACTTCCCTCCGCCTCGTTCACTCGCTAACTCTCCTCCGCCTCGTTCACTCGCTAACTCTCCTCCGCCTCGTTCACTCGCTAACTTCCCTCGGCCTCGTTCACTCGCTAACTCTCCTCCGCCTCGTTCACTCGCTAACTGCCCTCCGCCTCGTTCACTCGCTAACTCTCCTCCGCCTCGTTCACTCGCTAACTGCCCTCCGCCTCGTTCACTCGCTAACTTCCCTCCGCCTCGTTCACTCGCTAACTCTCCTCCGCCTCGTTCACTCGCTAACTTCCCTCCGCCTCGTTCACTCGCTAACTTCCCTCCGCCTCGTTCACTCGCTAACTCTCCTCCGCCTCGTTCACTCGCTAACTACCCTCCGCCTCGTTCACTCGCTAACTGCCCTCCGCCTCGTTCACTCGCTAACTGCCCTCCGCCTCGTTCACTCGCTAACTCTCCTCCGCCTCGTTCACTCGCTAACTGCCCTCCGCCTCGTTCACTCGCTAACTCTCCTCCGCCTCGTTCACTCGCTAACTGCCCTCCGCCTCGTTCACTCGCTAACTGCCCTCCGCCTCGTTCACTCGCTAACTCTCCTCCGCCTCGTTCACTCGCTAACTGCCCTCCGCCTCGTTCACTCGCTAACTGCCCTCCGCCTCGTTCACTCGCTAACTTCCCTCCGCCTCGTTCACTCGCTAACTCTCCTCCGCCTCGTTCACTCGCTAACTGCCCTCCGCCTCGTTCACTCGCTAACTCTCCTCCGCCTCGTTCACTCGCTAACTGCCCTCCGCCTCGTTCACTCGCTAACTGCCCTCCGCCTCGTTCACTCGCTAACTCTCCTCCGCCTCGTTCACTCGCTAACTTCCCTCCGCCTCATTCACTCGCTAACTGCCCTCCGCCTCGTTCACTCGCTAACTTCCCTCCGCCTCGTTCACTCGCTAACTCTCCTCCGCCTCGTTCACTCGCTAACTGCCCTCCGCCTCGTTCACTCGCTAACTTCCCTCCGCCTCGTTCACTCGCTAACTCTCCTCCGCCTCGTTCACTCGCTAACTGCCCTCCGCCTCGTTCACTCGCTAACTCTCCTCCGCCTCATTCACTCGCTAACTGCCCTCCACCTCGTTCACTCGCTAACTACCCTCCGCCTCGTTCACTCGCTAACTCTCCTCCGCCTCGTTCACTCGCTAACTGCCCTCCGCCTCGTTCACTCGCTAACTGCCCTCCGCCTCGTTCACTCGCTAACTGCCCTCCGCCTCGTTCACTCGCTAACTCTCCTCCGCCTCGTTCACTCGCTAACTGCCCTCCGCCTCGTTCACTCGCTAACTTCCCTCTGCCTCGTTCACTCGCTAACTCTCCTCCGCCTCGTTCACTCGCTAACTGCCCTCCGCCTCGTTCACTCGCTAACTCTCCTCCGCCTCGTTCACTCGCTAACTGCCCTCCGCCTCGTTCACTCGCTAACTCTCCTCCGCCTCATTCACTCGCTAACTCTCCTCCGCCTCGTTCACTCGCTAACTGCCCTCCGCCTCGTTCACTCGCTAACTGCCCTCCGCCTCATTCACTCGCTAACTGCCCTCCGCCTCGTTCACTCGCTAACTTCCCTCCGCCTCGTTCACTCGCTAACTCTCCTCCGCCTCGTTCACTCGCTAACTGCCCTCCGCCTCGTTCACTCGCTAACTGCCCTCCGCCTCGTTCACTCGCTAACTCTCCTCCGCCTCATTCACTCGCTAACTGCCCTCCGCCTCGTTCACTCGCTAACTTCCCTCCGCCTCGTTCACTCGCTAACTGCCCTCCGCCTCGTTCACTCGCTAACTGCCCTCCGCCTCGTTCACTCGCTAACTGCCCTCCGCCTCATTCACTCGCTAACTGCCCTCCGCCTCGTTCACTCGCTAACTTCCCTCCGCCTCGTTCACTCGCTAACTCTCCTCCGCCTCGTTCACTCGCTAACTGCCCTCCGCCTCGTTCACTCGCTAACTGCCCTCCGCCTCGTTCACTCGCTAACTCTCCTCCGCCTCATTCACTCGCTAACTGCCCTCCGCCTCGTTCACTCGCTAACTTCCCTCCGCCTCGTTCACTCGCTAACTCTCCTCCGCCTCGTTCACTCGCTAACTCTCCTCCGCCTCGTTCACTCGCTAACTTCCCTCCGCCTCGTTCACTCGCTAACTCTCCTCCGCCTCGTTCACTCGCTAACTGCCCTCCGCCTCGTTCACTCGCTAACTCTCCTCCGCCTCGTTCACTCGCTAACTGCCCTCCGCCTCGTTCACTCGCTAACTTCCCTCCGCCTCGTTCACTCGCTAACTCTCCTCCGCCTCGTTCACTCGCTAACTGCCCTCTGCCTCGTTCACTCGCTAACTCTCCTCCGCCTCGTTCACTCGCTAACTGCCCTCCGCCTCGTTCACTCGCTAACTTCCCTCTGCCTCGTTCACTCGCTAACTCTCCTCCGCCTCGTTCACTCGCTAACTGCCCTCCGCCTCGTTCACTCGCTAACTTCCCTCCGCCTCGTTCACTCGCTAACTCTCCTCCGCCTCGTTCACTCGCTAACTGCCCTCCGCCTCGTTCACTCGCTAACTCTCCTCCGCCTCATTCACTCGCTAACTGCCCTCCGCCTCGTTCACTCGCTAACTACCCTCCGCCTTGTTCACTCGCTAACTCTCCTCCGCCTCGTTCACTCGCTAACTGCCCTCCGCCTCGTTCACTCGCTAACTTCCCTCCGCCTCGTTCACTCGCTAACTCTCCTCCGCCTCACTCACTCGCTAACTCTCCTCCGCCTCGTTCACTCGCTAACTCTCCTCCGCCTCGTTCACTCGCTAACTTCCCTCCGCCTCGTCCGCTCGCTAACTTCCCTCCGCCTCGTTCGCTCGCTAACTTCCCTCCGCCTCGTTCACTCGCTAACTTCCCTCCGCCTCGTTCGCTCGCTAACTTCCCTCCGCCTCGTTCGCTCGCTAACTTCCCTCCGCCTCGTTCACTCGCTAACTTCCCTCGTTCACTCGCTAACTGCCCTCTGCCTCGTCCACTCGCTAACTTCCCTCCGCCTCGTTCGCTCGCTAACTTCCCTCTGCCTCGTCCACTCGCTAACTTCCCTCCGCCTCGTTCGCTCGCTAACTCTCCTCCGCCTCGTTCGCTCGCTAACTCTCCTCCGCCTCGTTCGCTCGCTAACTGCCCTCCGCCTCGTTCACTCGCTAACTCTCCTCCGCCTCGTTCACTCGCTAACTCCCCTCCGCCTCGTTCACTCGCTAACTTCCCTCCGCCTCGTTCACTCGCTAACTCCCCTCCGCCTCGTTCACTCGCTAACTTCCCTCCGCCTCGTTCACTCGCTAACTGCCCTCCGCCTCGTTCACTCGCTAACTTCCCTCCGCCTCGTTCACTCGCTAACTCCCCTCCGCCTCGTTCACTCGCTAACTCCCCTCCGCCTCGTTCACTCGCTAACTGCCCTCCGCCTCGTTCACTCGCTAACTGCCCTCCCTCCGCCTCGTTCACTCGCTAACTGCCCTCCGCCTCGTTCACTCGCTAACTCTCCTCCGCCTCGTTCACTCGCTAACTGCCCTCCCTCCGCCTCGTTCACTCGCTAACTGCCCTCCGCCTCGTTCACTCGCTAACTCTCCTCCGCCTCGTTCACTCGCTAACTCCCCTCCGCCTCGTTCACATCGCTAACTGCCCTCCGCCTCGTTCACTCGCTAACTCCCCTCCGCCTCGTTCACTCGCTAACTCTCCTCCGCCTCGTTCACTCGCTAACTCTCCTCCGCCTCGTTCACTCGCTAACTCCCCTCCGCCTCGTTCACTCGCTAACTTCCCTCCGCCTCGTTCACTCGCTAACTGCCCTCCGCCTCGTTCACTCGCTAACTGCCCTCCGCCTCGTTCACTCGCTAACTCTCCTCCGCCTCGTTCACTCGCTAACTGCCCTCCGCCTCGTTCACTCGCTAACTCTCCTCCGCCTCGTTCACTCGCTAACTCTCCTCCGCCTCGTTCACTCGCTAACTCCCCTCCGCCTCGTTCACTCGCTAACTTCCCTCCGCCTCGTTCACTCGCTAACTGCCCTCCGCCTCGTTCACTCGCTAACTGCCCTCCGCCTCGTTCACTCGCTAACTTCCCTCCGCCTCGTTCACTCGCTAACTCTCCTCCGCCTCGTTCACTCGCTAACTGCCCTCCGCCTCGTTCACTCGCTAACTACCCTCCGCCTCGTTCACTCGCTAACTCTCCTCCGCCTCGTTCACTCGCTAACTGCCCTCCGCCTCGTTCACTCGCTAACTGCCCTCCGCCTCGTTCACTCGCTAACTGCCCTCCGCCTCGTTCACTCGCTAACTCTCCTCCGCCTCGTTCACTCGCTAACTGCCCTCCGCCTCGTTCACTCGCTAACTTCCCTCTGCCTCGTTCACTCGCTAACTCTCCTCCGCCTCGTTCACTCGCTAACTCTCCTCCGCCTCGTTCACTCGCTAACTGCCCTCCGCCTCGTTCACTCGCTAACTGCCCTCCGCCTCGTTCACTCGCTAACTCTCCTCCGCCTCGTTCACTCGCTAACTGCCCTCCGCCTCGTTCACTCGCTAACTCTCCTCCGCCTCATTCACTCGCTAACTGCCCTCCGCCTCGTTCACTCGCTAACTTCCCTCCGCCTCGTTCACTCGCTAACTCTCCTCCGCCTCGTTCACTCGCTAACTGCCCTCCGCCTCGTTCACTCGCTAACTGCCCTCCGCCTCGTTCACTCGCTAACTCTCCTCCGCCTCATTCACTCGCTAACTGCCCTCCGCCTCGTTCACTTCGCTAACTTCCCTCCGCCTCGTTCACTCGCTAACTCTCCTCCGCCTCGTTCACTCGCTAACTCTCCTCCGCCTCGTTCACTCGCTAACTTCCCTCCGCCTCGTTCACTCGCTAACTCTCCTCCGCCTCGTTCACTCGCTAACTGCCCTCCGCCTCGTTCACTCGCTAACTCTCCTCCGCCTCGTTCACTCGCTAACTGCCCTCCGCCTCGTTCACTCGCTAACTTCCCTCCGCCTCGTTCACTCGCTAACTCTCCTCCGCCTCGTTCACTCGCTAACTGCCCTCTGCCTCGTTCACTCGCTAACTCTCCTCCGCCTCGTTCACTCGCTAACTGCCCTCCGCCTCGTTCACTCGCTAACTACCCTCCGCCTTGTTCACTCGCTAACTCTCCTCCGCCTCGTTCACTCGCTAACTGCCCTCCGCCTCGTTCACTCGCTAACTTCCCTCCGCCTCGTTCACTCGCTAACTCTCCTCCGCCTCACTCACTCGCTAACTCTCCTCCGCCTCGTTCACTCGCTAACTCTCCTCCGCCTCGTTCACTCGCTAACTTCCCTCCGCCTCGTCCGCTCGCTAACTTCCCTCCGCCTCGTTCGCTCGCTAACTTCCCTCCGCCTCGTTCACTCGCTAACTTCCCTCCGCCTCGTTCGCTCGCTAACTTCCCTCCGCCTCGTTCGCTCGCTAACTTCCCTCCGCCTCGTTCACTCGCTAACTTCCCTCGTTCACTCGCTAACTGCCCTCTGCCTCGTCCACTCGCTAACTTCCCTCCGCCTCGTTCGCTCGCTAACTTCCCTCTGCCTCGTCCACTCGCTAACTTCCCTCCGCCTCGTTCGCTCGCTAACTCTCCTCCGCCTCGTTCGCTCGCTAACTCTCCTCCGCCTCGTTCGCTCGCTAACTGCCCTCCGCCTCGTTCACTCGCTAACTCCCCTCCGCCTCGTTCACTCGCTAACTCCCCTCCGCCTCGTTCACTCGCTAACTTCCCTCCGCCTCGTTCACTCGCTAACTCCCCTCCGCCTCGTTCACTCGCTAACTTCCCTCCGCCTCGTTCACTCGCTAACTGCCCTCCGCCTCGTTCACTCGCTAACTTCCCTCCGCCTCGTTCACTCGCTAACTCCCCTCCGCCTCGTTCACTCGCTAACTCCCCTCCGCCTCGTTCACTCGCTAACTGCCCTCCGCCTCGTTCACTCGCTAACTGCCCTCCCTCCGCCTCGTTCACTCGCTAACTGCCCTCCGCCTCGTTCACTCGCTAACTCTCCTCCGCCTCGTTCACTCGCTAACTGCCCTCCCTCCGCCTCGTTCACTCGCTAACTGCCCTCCGCCTCGTTCACTCGCTAACTCTCCTCCGCCTCGTTCACTCGCTAACTCCCCTCCGCCTCGTTCACTCGCTAACTGCCCTCCGCCTCGTTCACTCGCTAACTCCCCTCCGCCTCGTTCACTCGCTAACTCTCCTCCGCCTCGTTCACTCGCTAACTCTCCTCCGCCTCGTTCACTCGCTAACTCCCCTCCGCCTCGTTCACTCGCTAACTTCCCTCCGCCTCGTTCACTCGCTAACTGCCCTCCGCCTCGTTCACTCGCTAACTGCCCTCCGCCTCGTTCACTCGCTAACTCTCCTCCGCCTCGTTCACTCGCTAACTGCCCTCCGCCTCGTTCACTCGCTAACTCTCCTCCGCCTCGTTCACTCGCTAACTCTCCTCCGCCTCGTTCACTCGCTAACTCCCCTCCGCCTCGTTCACTCGCTAACTTCCCTCCGCCTCGTTCACTCGCTAACTGCCCTCCGCCTCGTTCACTCGCTAACTGCCCTCCGCCTCGTTCACTCGCTAACTTCCCTCCGCCTCGTTCACTCGCTAACTCTCCTCCGCCTCGTTCACTCGCTAACTGCCCTCCGCCTCGTTCACTCGCTAACTACCCTCCGCCTCGTTCACTCGCTAACTCTCCTCCGCCTCGTTCACTCGCTAACTGCCCTCCGCCTCGTTCACTCGCTAACTGCCCTCCGCCTCGTTCACTCGCTAACTGCCCTCCGCCTCGTTCACTCGCTAACTCTCCTCCGCCTCGTTCACTCGCTAACTGCCCTCCGCCTCGTTCACTCGCTAACTTCCCTCTGCCTCGTTCACTCGCTAACTCTCCTCCGCCTCGTTCACTCGCTAACTCTCCTCCGCCTCGTTCACTCGCTAACTGCCCTCCGCCTCGTTCACTCGCTAACTGCCCTCCGCCTCGTTCACTCGCTAACTCTCCTCCGCCTCGTTCACTCGCTAACTGCCCTCCGCCTCGTTCACTCGCTAACTCTCCTCCGCCTCATTCACTCGCTAACTGCCCTCCGCCTCGTTCACTCGCTAACTTCCCTCCGCCTCGTTCACTCGCTAACTCTCCTCCGCCTCGTTCACTCGCTAACTGCCCTCCGCCTCGTTCACTCGCTAACTGCCCTCCGCCTCGTTCACTCGCTAACTCTCCTCCGCCTCATTCACTCGCTAACTGCCCTCCGCCTCGTTCACTCGCTAACTTCCCTCCGCCTCGTTCACTCGCTAACTCTCCTCCGCCTCGTTCACTCGCTAACTCTCCTCCGCCTCGTTCACTCGCTAACTTCCCTCCGCCTCGTTCACTCGCTAACTCTCCTCCGCCTCGTTCACTCGCTAACTGCCCTCCGCCTCGTTCACTCGCTAACTCTCCTCCGCCTCGTTCACTCGCTAACTGCCCTCCGCCTCGTTCACTCGCTAACTTCCCTCCGCCTCGTTCACTCGCTAACTCTCCTCCGCCTCGTTCACTCGCTAACTGCCCTCTGCCTCGTTCACTCGCTAACTCTCCTCCGCCTCGTTCACTCGCTAACTGCCCTCCGCCTCGTTCACTCGCTAACTTCCCTCTGCCTCGTTCACTCGCTAACTCTCCTCCGCCTCGTTCACTCGCTAACTGCCCTCCGCCTCGTTCACTCGCTAACTTCCCTCCGCCTCGTTCACTCGCTAACTCTCCTCCGCCTCGTTCACTCGCTAACTGCCCTCCGCCTCGTTCACTCGCTAACTCTCCTCCGCCTCGTTCACTCGCTAACTGCCCTCCGCCTCGTTCACTCGCTAACTACCCTCCGCCTTGTTCACTCGCTAACTCTCCTCCGCCTCGTTCACTCGCTAACTGCCCTCCGCCTCGTTCACTCGCTAACTTCCCTCCGCCTCGTTCACTCGCTAACTCTCCTCCGCCTCACTCACTCGCTAACTCTCCTCCGCCTCGTTCACTCGCTAACTCTCCTCCGCCTCGTTCACTCGCTAACTTCCCTCCGCCTCGTCCGCTCGCTAACTTCCCTCCGCCTCGTTCGCTCGCTAACTTCCCTCCGCCTCGTTCGCTCGCTAACTTCCCTCCGCCTCGTTCGCTCGCTAACTTCCCTCCGCCTCGTTCGCTCGCTAACTTCCCTCCGCCTCGTTCGCTCGCTAACTTCCCTCCGCCTCGTTCACTCGCTAACTTCCCTCGTTCACTCGCTAACTGCCCTCTGCCTCGTCCACTCGCTAACTTCCCTCCGCCTCGTTCGCTCGCTAACTTCCCTCTGCCTCGTCCACTCGCTAACTTCCCTCCGCCTCGTTCGCTCGCTAACTCTCCTCCGCCTCGTTCGCTCGCTAACTCTCCTCCGCCTCGTTCGCTCGCTAACTGCCCTCCGCCTCGTTCACTCGCTAACTCTCCTCCGCCTCGTTCACTCGCTAACTCCCCTCCGCCTCGTTCACTCGCTAACTTCCCTCCGCCTCGTTCACTCGCTAACTCCCCTCCGCCTCGTTCACTCGCTAACTTCCCTCCGCCTCGTTCACTCGCTAACTGCCCTCCGCCTCGTTCACTCGCTAACTTCCCTCCGCCTCGTTCACTCGCTAACTCCCCTCCGCCTCGTTCACTCGCTAACTCCCCTCCGCCTCGTTCACTCGCTAACTGCCCTCCGCCTCGTTCACTCGCTAACTGCCCTCCCTCCGCCTCGTTCACTCGCTAACTGCCCTCCGCCTCGTTCACTCGCTAACTCTCCTCCGCCTCGTTCACTCGCTAACTGCCCTCCGCCTCGTTCACTCGCTAACTTCCCTCCGCCTCGTTCACTCGCTAACTCCCCTCCGCCTCGTTCACTCGCTAACTCCCCTCCGCCTCGTTCACTCGCTAACTGCCCTCCGCCTCGTTCACTCGCTAACTGCCCTCCCTCCGCCTCGTTCACTCGCTAACTGCCCTCCGCCTCGTTCACTCGCTAACTCTCCTCCGCCTCGTTCACTCGCTAACTTCCCTCCGCCTCGTTCACTCGCTAACTCTCCTCCGCCTCGTTCACTCGCTAACTCCCCTCCGCCTCGTTCACTCGCTAACTGCCCTCCGCCTCGTTCACATCGCTAACTCCCCTCCGCCTCGTTCACTCGCTAACTCTCCTCCGCCTCGTTCACTCGCTAACTCTCCTCCGCCTCGTTCACTCGCTAACTCTCCTCCGCCTCGTTCACTCGCTAACTCTCCTCCGCCTCGTTCACTCGCTAACTCCCCTCCGCCTCGTTCACTCGCTAACTTCCCTCCGCCTCGTTCACTCGCTAACTGCCCTCCGCCTCGTTCACTCGCTAACTGCCCTCCGCCTCGTTCACTCGCTAACTTCCCTCCGCCTCGTTCACTCGCTAACTCCCCTCCGCCTCGTTCACTCGCTAACTCTCCTCCGCCTCGTTCACTCGCTAACTCTCCTCCGCCTCGTTCACTCGCTAACTGCCCTCCGCCTCGTTCACTCGCTAACTCTCCTCCGCCTCGTTCACTCGCTAACTGCCCTCCGCCTCGTTCACTCGCTAACTTCCCTCCGCCTCGTTCACTCGCTAACTCCCCTCCGCCTCGTTCACTCGCTAACTCCCCTCCGCCTCGTTCACTCGCTAACTGCCCTCCGCCTCGTTCACTCGCTAACTGCCCTCCCTCCGCCTCGTTCACTCGCTAACTGCCCTCCGCCTCGTTCACTCGCTAACTCTCCTCCGCCTCGTTCACTCGCTAACTTCCCTCCGCCTCGTTCACTCGCTAACTCTCCTCCGCCTCGTTCACTCGCTAACTCCCCTCCGCCTCGTTCACTCGCTAACTGCCCTCCGCCTCGTTCACTCGCTAACTCCCCTCCGCCTCGTTCACTCGCTAACTCTCCTCCGCCTCGTTCACTCGCTAACTCTCCTCCGCCTCGTTCACTCGCTAACTCTCCTCCGCCTCGTTCACTCGCTAACTCTCCTCCGCCTCGTTCACTCGCTAACTCCCCTCCGCCTCGTTCACTCGCTAACTTCCCTCCGCCTCGTTCACTCGCTAACTGCCCTCCGCCTCGTTCACTCGCTAACTGCCCTCCGCCTCGTTCACTCGCTAACTTCCCTCCGCCTCGTTCACTCGCTAACTCCCCTCCGCCTCGTTCACTCGCTAACTCTCCTCCGCCTCGTTCACTCGCTAACTCTCCTCCGCCTCGTTCACTCGCTAACTCTCCTCCGCCTCGTTCACTCGCTAACTCTCCTCCGCCTCGTTCACTCGCTAACTCCCCTCCGCCTCGTTCACTCGCTAACTTCCCTCCGCCTCGTTCACTCGCTAACTGCCCTCCGCCTCGTTCACTCGCTAACTGCCCTCCGCCTCGTTCACTCGCTAACTGCCCTCCGCCTCGTTCACTCGCTAACTCTCCTCCGCCTCGTTCACTCGCTAACTCTCCTCCGCCTCGTTCACTCGCTAACTCCCCTCCGCCTCGTTCACTCGCTAACTTCCCTCCGCCTCGTTCACTCGCTAACTGCCCTCCGCCTCGTTCACTCGCTAACTCCCCTCCGCCTCGTTCACTCGCTAACTTCCCTCCGCCTCGTTCACATCGCTAACTGCCCTCCGCCTCGTTCACTCGCTAACTGCCCTCCGCCTCGTTCACTCGCTAACTGCCCTCCGCCTCGTTCACTCGCTAACTGCCCTCCGCCTCGTTCACTCGCTAACTCTCCTCCGCCTCGTTCACTCGCTAACTCTCCTCCGCCTCGTTCACTCGCTAACTCCCCTCCGCCTCGTTCACTCGCTAACTGCCCTCCGCCTCGTTCACTCGCTAACTGCCCTCCGCCTCGTTCACTCGCTAACTGCCCTCCGCCTCGTTCACTCGCTAACTGCCCTCCGCCTCGTTCACTCGCTAACTTCCCTCTGCCTCGTTCACTTCGCTAACTTCCCTCTGCCTCGTTCACTTCGCTAACTTCCCTCCGCCTCGTTCACTCGCATGTACGTCATTGCTTACGTTGCACGAGTGCCCACTACTTGCGGAAACTGCGGCGGGCTGAACTGGAACGTGCTACGCCCTTGATTACTTAGAATCCACTATGGAGTTGATTTATTATTTACATTTTTTCCCCCTTTAAGAATTTGTTTAATGCAGCATCCAAATGTATATAGGTGTGTTTAGGTTGTTTTAAATGAAAAAAATTATAATGAATATATCGTAGAGTTGTTTGTTGTGGTGGTGATTAGACGAGCTATGTGGTGAAGTCACAATCGTACTGCATTGTGGGACATATAGGTGCCTGAAGTGTACATATGAACGCTCTTCAAAATGGCGGCAGGGAAGTGCTTAGGGAAGTTTGCAAGTGCGTGTCTAAAAGTGGACTGCGTAGTCCATATGTTCACTTCAGGTAGATCCATATCCCACAATGCACAGTGATTGTGACGTCACGCAGCTCACGCTTAATTTACCCACATAACTCAGTAGTGTATGATATTTAACCACACCACTTGACTGTTATAGTTTACTTATAGACTGTTATATAATTTGTGTAATTTTCTCCAACAGCCCAAGCATACACACAGGCTATGGAAGCTTGTTTCCGCCACAGAAGAAAACATTTTAAAAGATAATTGCAACTTTTTATCTCACAATTGCGACTTTATATCTCGCAATTCTGACTTTATAACACACAATTCTGACTTTATATCTCGCAATTCTGACTTTATATCTCGCAATTCTGACTTTATAACAATTTCTGACTTTATATCTCACAATTCTGACTTTATAACACAATTGCGACTTTATATCTCACAATTCTGACTTCATAAAACAATTGCGACTTTATATCTCGCAATTCTGACTTTATAACACAATTGCATGTTATAAAGTCTGAATCGTGAGATAAAAAGTCACTTATTATATTACACTTGTTTTATTCTGTGGCGGAAATAAGCTTCCATACACAGGCTTATGGTGCATAAAAAAATCATAATGAAAAATCCTGTGAATAAATCATCTCCATATGGGATCCCAGTGATCAAGCACTCCAGTAAAACACAGGCAGGGTTCAGCAGTGACGCTCATGCGAGTGAACGAGAGGGAGGGGCTTAATCTGGACTGGAACCCACGGTCCAGCTCAAACACTCCTCCGTCACACACAGTCCAGCTCAAACACTCCTCCGTCACACACAGTCCAGCTCAAACACTCCTCCGTCGCGCACAGTCCAGCTCAAACACTCCTCCGTCGCGCACAGTCCAGCTCAAACACTCCTCCGTCACACACAGTCCAGCTCAAACACTCCTCCGTCGCGCACAGTCCAGCTCAAACACTCCTCCGTCGCGCACAGTCCAGCTCAAACACTCCTCCGTCGCGCACAGTCCAGCTCAAACACTCCTCCGTCGCACACGGTCCAGCTCAAACACTCCTCCGTCACACACGGTCCAGCTCAAACACTCCTCCGTCGCGCACAGTCCAGCTCAAACACTCCTCCGTCGCACAGTCCAGCTCAAACACTCCTCCATCACACACAGTCCAGCTCAAACACTCCTCCGTCACACACGGTCCAGCTCAAACACTCCTCCGTCACACACGGTCCAGCTCAAACACTCCTCCGTCGCGCACAGTCCAGCTCAAACACTCCTCCGTCGCACAGTCCAGCTCAAACACTCCTCCATCACACACAGTCCAGCTCAAACACTCCTCCGTCGCACAGTCCAGCTCAAACACTCCTCCGTCACACGGTCCAGCTCAAACACTCCTCCGTCACACAGTCCAGCTCAAACACTCCTCGGTCCAGCTCAAACACTCCTCCGTCACACACGGTCCAGCTCAAACACTCCTCCGTCACACGGTCCAGCTCAAACACTCCTCGGTCCAGCTCAAACACTCCTCCGTCACACACGGTCCAGCTCAAACACTCCTCCGTCACACAGTCCAGCTCAAACACTCCTCGGTCCAGCTCAAACACTCCTCCGTCACACGGTCCAGCTCAAACACTCCTCCGTCACACGGTCCAGCTCAAACACTCCTCGGTCCAGCTCAAACACTCCTCCGTCACACACGGTCCAGCTCAAACACTCCTCCGTCACACAGTCCAGCTCAAACACTCCTCCGTCACACGGTCCAGCTCAAACACTCCTCTGTCACACAGTCCAGCTCAAACACTCCTCTGTCACACAGTCCAGCTCAAACACTCCTCTGTCACACACACTCCTCTGTCAAGCATGGTCCAGCTCAAACACTCCTCCGTCACACAGTCCAGCTCAAACACTCCTCGGTCCAGCTCAAACACTCCTCCGTCACACACGGTCCAGCTCAAACACTCCTCCGTCACACAGTCCAGCTCAAACACTCCTCCGTCACACACGGTCCAGCTCAAACACTCCTCCGTCACACAGTCCAGCTCAAACACTCCTCTGTCACACAGTCCAGCTCAAACACTCCTCCGTCACACAGTCCAGCTCAAACACTCCTCTGTCACACACACTCCTCTGTCAAGCATGGTCCAGCTCAAACACTCCTCCGTCACACAGTCCAGCTCAAACACTCCTCTGTCACACACACTCCTCTGTCAAGCATGGTCCAGCTCAAACACTCCTCCGTCACACAGTCCAGCTCAAACACTCCTCTGTCACACACACTCCTCTGTCAAGCATGGTCCAGTTCAAACACTCCTCCGTCACACAGTCCAGCTCAAACACTCCTCTGTCACACACGGTCCAGCTCAAACACTCCTCCGTCGCGCACAGTCCAGCTCAAACACTCCTCCGTCACACACAGTCCAGCTCAAACACTCCTCCGTCACACAGTCCAGCTCAAACACTCCTCCGTCACACACAGTCCAGCTCAAACACTCCTCCGTCACACACAGTCCAGCTCAAACACTCCTCCGTCACACACGGTCCAGCTCAAACACTCCTCCGTCACACATGGTCCAGCTCAAACACTCCTCCGTCACACACAGTCCAGCTCAAACACTCCTCCGTCACACACCCTCCGTCACACACGGTCCAGCTCAAACACTCCTCCGTCACACACAGTCCAGCTCAAACACTCCTCCGTCACACACAGTCCAGCTCAAACACTCCTCCGTCACACACAGTCCAGCTCAAACACTCCTCCGTCACACTCAGTCCAGCTCAAACACTCCTCCGTCACACACAGTCCAGCTCAAACACTCCTCCGTCACACAGTCCAGCTCAAACACTCCTCCGTCACACACAGTCCAGCTCAAACACTCCTCCGTCACACACGGTCCAGCTCAAACACTCCTCCGTCACACACAGTCCAGCTCAAACACTCCTCCGTCACACACAGTCCAGCTCAAACACTCCTCAGTCGCACACGGTCCAGCTCAAACACTCCTCCGTCACACACGGTCCAGCTCAAACACTCCTCCGTCACACACAGTCCAGCTCAAACACTCCTCCGTCACACACAGTCCAGCTCAAACACTCCTCCGTCACACACAGTCCAGCTCAAACACTCCTCCGTCACACACAGTCCAGCTCAAACACTCCTCCGTCACACACAGTCCAGCTCAAACACTCCTCCGTCACACACAGTCCAGCTCAAACACTCCTCCGTCACACACGGTCCAGCTCAAACACTCCTCCGTCACACACAGTCCAGCTCAAACACTCCTCCGTCACACAGTCCAGCTCAAACACTCCTCCGTCACACACAGTCCAGCTCAAACACTCCTCAGTCGCACACGGTCCAGCTCAAACACTCCTCCGTCACACACAGTCCAGCTCAAACACTCCTCCGTCACACACGGTCCAGCTCAAACACTCCTCCGTCACACAGTCCAGCTCAAACACTCCTCCGTCACACACAGTCCAGCTCAAACACTCCTCCGTCACACACAGTCCAGCTCAAACACTCCTCCGTCACACACGGTCCAGCTCAAACACTCCTCCGTCACACACAGTCCAGCTCAAACACTCCTCCGTCACACACAGTCCAGCTCAAACACTCTTCCGTCACACACACTCCTCCGTCATGCACAGTCCAGCTCAAACACTCCTCCGTCACACACAGTCCAGCTCAAACACTCCTCGGTCCAGCTCAAACACTCCTCCGTCACACACGGTCCAGCTCAAACACTCCTCCGTCACACACAGTCCAGCTCAAACACTCCTCCGTCACACACAGTCCAGCTCAAACACTCTTCCGTCACACACACTCCTCCGTCATGCACAGTCCAGCTCAAACACTCCTCCGTCACACGGTCCAGCTCAAACACTCCTCGGTCCAGCTCAAACACTCCTCCGTCACACACAGTCCAGCTCAAACACTCCTCCATCACACACAGTCCAGCTCAAACACTCCTCCGTCACACACTCCTCCATCACACACAGTCCAGCTCAAACACTCCTCCGTCACACACAGTCCAGCTCAAACACTCCTCCGTCACACACAGTCCAGCTCAAACACTCCTCCGTCACACACAGTCCAGCTCAAACACTCCTCCGTCACACACAGTCCAGCTCAAACACTCTTTTGTCACACACACTCCTCCGTCACGCACAGTCCAGCTCAAACACTCCTCCGTCACACACAGTCCAGCTCAAACACTCCTCCGTCACACACAGTCCAGCTCAAACACTCCTCCGTCACACACAGTCCAGCTCAAACACTCCTCCGTCACACACAGTCCAGCTCAAACACTCCTCCGTCACACACGGTCCAGCTCAAACACTCCTCCGTCACACGGTCCAGCTCAAACACTCCTCAGTCACACACGTTCCAGCTCAAACACTCCTCCGTCACACACGGTCCAGCTCAAACACTCCTCCGTCGCACACAGTCCAGCTCAAACACTCCTCCGTCACACACGGTCCAGCTCAAACACTCCTCCGTCACACACAGTCCAGCTCAAACACTCCTCCGTCACACACAGTCCAGCTCAAACACTCCTCCGTCACACACAGTCCAGCTCAAACACTCCTCCGTCACACACGGTCCAGCTCAAACACTCCTCCGTCGCACACAGTCCAGCTCAAACACTCCTCCGTCACACACAGTCCAGCTCAAACACTCCTCCGTCACACACGGTCCAGCTCAAACACTCCTCCGTCACACACAGTCCAGCTCAAACACTCCTCCGTCACACACGGTCCAGCTCAAACACTCCTCCGTCACACACGGTCCAGCTCAAACACTCCTCCGTCACACGGTCCAGCTCAAACACTCCGTCACACAGTCCAGCTCAAACACTCCTCCGTCACACACAGTCCAGCTCAAACACTCCTCCGTCACACACGGTCCAGCTCAAACACTCCGTCACACAGTCCAGCTCAAACACTCCTCCGTCACACACGGTCCAGCTCAAACACTCCGTCACACATTCCAGCTCAAACACTCCTCCGTCACACACGGTCCAGCTCAAACACTCCGTCACACAGTCCAGCTCAAACACTCCTCCGTCACACACAGTCCAGCTCAAACACTCCTCCACACAGTCCAGCTCAAACACTCCTCCGTCACACACAGTCCAGCTCAAACACTCCTCCGTCACACACAGTCCAGCTCAAACACTCCTCCGTCACACACAGTCCAGCTCAAACACTCCTCCGTCACACACGGTCCAGCTCAAACACTCCTCCGTCACACACGGTCCAGCTCAAACACTCCTCCGTCGCACACGGTCCAGCTCAAACACTCCTCCGTCACACACAGTCCAGCTCAAACACTCCTCCGTCACACACGGTCCAGCTCAAACAATCCTCCGTCACACACAGTCCAGCTCAAACACTCCTCCGTCACACGGTCCAGCTCAAACACTCCTCCGTCACACACGGTCCAGCTCAAACACTCCTCCGTCACACGGTCCAGCTCAAACACTCCTCCGTCACACACGGTCCAGCTCAAACACTCCTCCGTCACACACGGTCCAGCTCAAACACTCCTCCGTCACACACAGTCCAGCTCAAACACTCCTCCGTCACACACTGTCCAGCTCAAACACTCCTCCGTCACACGGTCCAGCTCAAACACTCCTCCGTCACACGGTCCAGCTCAAACACTCCTCCGTCACACACGGTCCAGCTCAAACACTCCGTCACACAGTCCAGCTCAAACACTCCTCCGTCACACACAGTCCAGCTCAAACACTCCTCCGTCACACACGGTCCAGCTCAAACACTCCGTCACACAGTCCAGCTCAAACACTCCTCCGTCACACACGGTCCAGCTCAAACACTCCGTCACACATTCCAGCTCAAACACTCCTCCGTCACACACGGTCCAGCTCAAACACTCCGTCACACAGTCCAGCTCAAACACTCCTCCGTCACACACAGTCCAGCTCAAACACTCCGTCACACAGTCCAGCTCAAACACTCCTCCGTCACACACAGTCCAGCTCAAACACTCCTCCATCACACACAGTCCAGCTCAAACACTCCTCCGTCACACACAGTCCAGCTCAAACACTCCTCCGTCACACACAGTCCAGCTCAAACACTCCTCCGTCACACACAGTCCAGCTCAAACACTCCTCCGTCACACACAGTCCAGCTCAAACACTCCTCCGTCACACACAGTCCAGCTCAAACACTCCTCCGTCGCGCACAGTCCAGCTCAAACACTCCTCCGTCACACAGTCCAGCTCAAACACTCCTCCGTCACACACGGTCCAGCTCAAACACTCCTCCGTCACACACAGTCCAGCTCACACACTCCTCCGTCACACACGGTCCAGCTCAAACACTCTTCCGTCACACACAGTCCAGCTCAAACACTCCTCCGTCACACAGTCCAGCTCAAACACTCCTCCGTCACACACAGTCCAGCTCAAACACTCCTCCGTCACACAGTCCAGCTCAAACACTCCTCCGTCACACACAGTCCAGCTCAAACACTCCTCCGTCACACAGTCCAGCTCAAACACTCCTCCGTCACACACAGTCCAGCTCAAACACTCCTCCGTCACACACGGTCCAGCTCAAACACTCCTCCGTCACACACGGTCCAAGCTCAAACACTCCTCCATCACACAGTCCAGCTCAAACACTCCTCCGTCGCACACGGTCCAGCTCAAACACTCCTCCGTCACACACAGTCCAGCTCAAACACTCCTCCGTCACACACAGTCCAGCTCAAACACTCCTCCGTCACACACAGTCCAGCTCAAACACTCCTCCGTCACACACAGTCCAGCTCAAACACTCCTCCGTCACACACACTCCTCCGTCACGCACAGTCCAGCTCAAACACTCCTCCGTCACACACGGTCCAGCTCAAACACTCCTCCGTCACACACACTCCTCCGTCACACACAGTCCAGCTCAAACACTCCTCCGTCACACACGGTCCAGCTCAAACACTCCTCCGTCACACACGGTCCAGCTCAAACACTCCTCCGTCACACACACTCCTCCGTCACACACACTCCTCCGTCACACACAGTCCAGCTCAAACACTCCTCCGTCACACGGTCCAGCTCAAACACTCCTCCGTCACACACAGTCCAGCTCAAACACTCCTCCGTCACACGGTCCAGCTCAAACACTCCTCCGTCACACAGTCCAGCTCAAACACTCCTCCGTCACACACGGTCCAGCTCAAACACTCCTCCGTCACACACGGTCCAGCTCAAACACTCCTCCGTCACACACGGTCCAGCTCAAACACTCCTCCGTCACACACAGTCCAGTTCAAACACTCCTCCGTCACACAGTCCAGCTCAAACACTCCTCCGTCACACACACTCCTCCGTCACACACGGTCCAGCTCAAACACTCCTCCGTCACACACGGTCCAGCTCAAACACTCCTCCGTCACACACAGTCCAGTTCAAACACTCCTCCGTCACACAGTCCAGCTCAAACACTCCTCCGTCACACACACTCCTCCGTCACACACACTCCTCCGTCACACACGGTCCAGCTCAAACACTCCTCCGTCACACACAGTCCAGTTCAAACACTCCTCCGTCACACACAGTCCAGCTCAAACACTCCTCCGTCACACACGGTCCAGCTCAAACACTCCTCCGTCACACACAGTCCAGTTCAAACACTCCTCCGTCACACAGTCCAGCTCAAACACTCCTCCGTCACACACACTCCTCCGTCACACACACTCCTCCGTCACACACGGTCCAAGCTCAAACACTCCTCCGTCACACAGTCCAGCTCAAACACTCCTCCGTCACACACGGTCCAAGCTCAAACACTCCTCCGTCACACACGGTCCAGCTCAAACACTCCTCCGTCACACACAGTCCAGCTCAAACACTCCTCCGTCACACACAGTCCAGTTCAAACACTCCTCCGTCACACACAGTCCTCCGTCACACACAGTCCAGTTCAAACACTCCTCCGTCACACAGTCCAGCTCAAACACTCCTCCGTCACACACACTCCTCCGTCACACACACTCCTCCGTCACACACACTCCTCCGTCACACACACTCCTCCGTCACACACGGTCCAAGCTCAAACACTCCTCCGTCACACACAGTCCAGTTCAAACACTCCTCCGTCACACAGTCCAGCTCAAACACTCCTCCGTCACACACGGTCCAGCTCAAACACTTCTCCGTCACACACGGTCCAGCTCAAACACTCCTCCGTCACACACGGTCCAGCTCAAACACTCCTCCGTCACACACAGTCCAGCTCAAACACTCCTCCGTCACACACGGTCCAGCTCAAACACTCCTCCGTCACACAGTCCAGCTCAAACACTCCTCCGTCACACACACTCCTCCGTCACACACACTCCTCCGTCACACACACTCCTCCGTCACACACGGTCCAAGCTCAAACACTCCTCCGTCACACACAGTCCAGTTCAAACACTCCTCCGTCACACAGTCCAGCTCAAACACTCCTCCGTCACACACGGTCCAAGCTCAAACACTCCTCCGTCACACACGGTCCAGCTCAAACACTCCTCCGTCACACACAGTCCAGCTCAAACACTCCTCCGTCACACACAGTCCAGTTCAAACACTCCTCCGTCACACAGTCCAGCTCAAACACTCCTCCGTCACACACACTCCTCCGTCACACACACTCCTCCGTCACACACACTCCTCCGTCACACACACTCCTCCGTCACACACGGTCCAAGCTCAAACACTCCTCCGTCACACACAGTCCAGTTCAAACACTCCTCCGTCACACACAGTCCAGCTCAAACACTCCTCCGTCACACACAGTCCAGTTCAAACACTCCTCCGTCACACAGTCCAGCTCAAACACTCCTCCGTCACACACACTCCTCCGTCACACACGGTCCAAGCTCAAACACTCCTCCGTCACACACAGTCCAGTTCAAACACTCCTCCGTCACACACAGTCCAGCTCAAACACTCCTCCGTCACACACAGTCCAGCTCACACACTCCTCCGTCACACACAGTCCAGCTCAAACACTCCTCCGTCACACACAGTCCAGCTCAAACACTCCTCCGTCACACACAGTCCAGCTCAAACACTCCTCCGTCACACACAGTCCAGTTCAAACACTCCTCCGTCACACAGTCCAGCTCAAACACTCCTCCGTCACACACGGTCCAGCTCAAACACTCCTCCGTCACACACGGTCCAGTTCAAACACTCCTCCGTCACACAGTCCAGCTCAAACACTCCTCCGTCACACACGGTCCAAGCTCAAACACTCCTCCGTCACACACAGTCCAGCTCAAACACTCCTCCGTCACACACAGTCCAGTTCAAACACTCCTCCGTCACACAGTCCAGCTCAAACACTCCTCCGTCACACACGGTCCAAGCTCAAACACTCCTCCGTCACACACAGTCCAGCTCAAACACTCCTCCGTCACACACGGTCCAGCTCAAACACTCCTCCGTCGCACACGGTCCAGCTCAAACACTCCTCCGTCACACACGGTCCAAGCTCAAACACTCCTCCGTCACACACAGTCCAGCTCAAACACTCCTCCGTCACACACAGTCCAGTTCAAACACTCCTCCGTCACACAGTCCAGCTCAAACACTCCTCCGTCGCACACGGTCCAGCTCAAACACTCCTCCGTCGCACACGGTCCAGCTCAAACACTCCTCCGTCGCACACGGTCCAGCTCAAACACTCCTCCGTCACACACGGTCCAGCTCAAACACACGCTGGCGGGGAGAGTTCACACAGGCACTGTATGAGCCAGCACAGAACCCACTGGATGAAATATGTTTCTGGTTGCTACATGTAAAATTCAAACATCTGCTTAAATGACAAATATTAAATCTAATTCACTTCATTAAAAAAAGAATTGAAACCCAGCAGAATTGCACATGCTGGATGTAAACTCATCAGCAGAAGGGTTAATATATCAGACACCACTCACGAACACAAATGCAATCTGTGGCATCATTTATTGACTTAAGATGCACAATATTCATGAATAAAATTAAAAAAATCTCATCTGTGATCTCAATGATAAATGCATTAACAATGGTAGCCTTGAATCTAAATAAAATTGGCATTAACAGCAGCTACAAAACTCTAGTCTGACATTGGCAATAAAGAAAAGAAAAGAATGAAATAATGCAAACACCACAAAAGAGCAGTTTAGCGGAGCACAACCATGTTACGTTGTTAATGATTTGATATTGTTCAGAGCGTGGGTAAGAAAGTCACTTTCTATCGTGTGTACAATATTAAATCAGATCATCTTCAGAATGTTTTATGAGATTCCTTTTCCACAGAACGATAAATCCTGCAGCAAGTCAAAGAAATTAAGCTTTTAAATAAGACTTCAAAATCTACAGTCAAACCACATTAGGTCACTATCCTGACAACATATTCAAAGCCCAGTAACAATTCTCAAAAATAAAGTTAAGACACCATATCAAATCACATTAATGTAATCAAACTAATCAGATTCACAATGAAGCTGCAGACGTGTTCGGCTCACAGATGTGTCCTCTCCTCGGGACATTACTTCTTCTCCTTCTTCTTTTCCTACAGAACAAACACAGTAAAGTCAACATGGACTAAGACAGATGGAGGCAACGACGCTGATGGACAGTTATGATGTGTGAAATACCTTCTCGTTCATAGAGAGGATGATCACAAGCTTTCTGAAGATGGTCACAAAGTCCAGGAAGAGGTCGACACAATGCCTTCATTTACAACAAAACACAAAACACAGTCATCTTCATTCCCGTTTTCCTTCCTTTCTCATTATGTACAACTTTATTGTGGCTGGTTCATTAAACAATGGATTTGGTTTCTTTTAGATACAATTTTATTCTTAAAATAGTAATATAAACTAGGGATGCATTCCTCTTTTCCTTCATTTATCAGTATAGGTTGATGCAGGGTATTTATCAGCCCATGTTGGATATGAGTTTAAAAAAAATAGTATGTTTGTGCATTTTTCATGACAATAAACAAAATTCTGGAACTTTTTTTAAGTTCACTTTTTCAAACTTTTTTCACTTCAGCAATATTTTACCTAATGTCGTCTCTGAGAAGAGGTCAAACTTAAGATTTTAAAGAATTAAAAACTGACCACAGTTTAAGTTGGAAATTACTATTTTTTATATCATTTTATAAACACAACGTAAATGTAATTTACTGCCATAAAAATACAAAATATGAAATAAAAACATTATCAAACTAAAATATAGTACATTCATTTAATTGAAAAAAATAAATAATAATAATAATAATTCATTCATTTTTGAGTCCATAGAGCCTCTACTAATATTACTCTGGTTTCAGGTTTTCAGGTTGAAATGATTTTTCAATCTATGGGTTCAGCAAAAGCACTATCTTTCATAAATTAGCATAAACTACCACTTTTAACTTTAACCACACGTGTAATATCTGCCATTATATGAAAACAATTATTGGTAACATTTTACAATAAGGTTCATTAGTTAACATTAGTTAATGTATTAACTAACAATGAGCAACACATTTGTTACAGTATTTATTAATCTTTATTAATGTTAGTTAATAATAATCCAGCTGTTCATTGTTTGTTCATGTTCACAGTGCATTAACTACTGTTAACAAATACAACCTTTGATTTGAATAATGTATTTGTAAATGTTGTAATTAATATTAACTAAGATTAATAAATGCTGAAGAAGTATTGTTCATTCTTAGTTCATGTTAACTAATGAACCTTATTGAGAAGTGTTGCGGTTATTAATACACTGGTAAACAGAGTAAAACTCGTACCAGATGTAGTCTTTGTCTCCCATCTCTGCCTTCTCGATGATGAGCTGAGTGTCGAACAGCACAAACCCACACATGACGGCCAGACCCAGATACAGATGAGCCTGAAACACACCAGAACTGTTACACACACACACACACACACACACACACCCTGGACACCTGCTCCCTCCACAAGGTCAATCACACACCTTAAAGACTAGAGCTGAGGCGAAGAACATGTTGAGGACGGAGACGAGCAGGAGAACGGTCAGGCCTGACATCAGAGTGCCTAGAGAACAGGAGAGCACAGGTCAGATCAGCAGAGCCGTGTGTGTGTGTGTGTGTGTGTGTGTGTGTGTGTGTGAGTGAGTGAGTGAGTGAGTGTGTGTGTGTGTGTGTGTGTGTGTGTGTGTGTGTGTGTGTGTATGTGTGTGTGTGTGTGTGTATGTGTGTGTGTGTGTGTACCTCCCAGGAACAGGTAACTCCTGCGCTGGGCATAGAGCGCGCTCAGTGTGAAGCAGCCGAAGATGATGGAGGTGCCCAGGAACGCCGTCACGATGATGCTGGAGAGAAATCAAGACACCAGTTCAGGCTAATGCTTATTTATTATTAGTGTCACAATATATCGCAATACAAAAATGCATCAATATGTGTTGTGTATAGTTCGCCCAAAATAAAAATTACTGTGACAGGAAAAATTAAAGTTTTCAGAGTTTTAGTGTCAGAACTACATTAAACTACATTATAATGTTGAATATAATGTATAATAATGCAGTGTGGGGATATGTGTCCTGATAATGCCAGATGTCTGATGTTCCCAGTAAAAGTGTCCTACATTATTATAAATATATCTAGTCAGTGACAGTGAAAGCATATTCATCTACAATAATTCTGTATTTCAGCTTCAGAATCATGAATATTGTTATTCTGGCGTCTCTATTGTCCTGTGCTTTGGGTTTCAGCACCAAGTCCAAGACTATTCATTTACACACTCAATGTAATACCAAATTTAGCATTTTAATCAACTACATTTTTTTGTTAACCTTTTATCGTGTGTCTATAATATGGTATCGTGAGTTCAGTGTGGTGATGTGTGTCGAATCGTGACGTGAGGGACTCGTTACACCCCTATTTTTTATTTATGAATTCATATCAAGGTCACCTAAAACACCAACTCTGAGGCGTTTCTCAGTTCTCACAAAATGCAAAACTTCCACGAAGAAAAACCCGTTCCTAGCGAGTGAGTAGCGAGTGTGTAGCGAGTAGCGACTGTGTAGCGAGTGTGTAGCGAGTGAGTAGCGAGTGTGTAGCGACTGTGTAGCGAGTGATTAGCGAGTGTGTAGCGAGTGTGTAGCGAGTGAGTAGCGAGTGTGTAGCGAGTGTGTAGCGACTGTGTAGCGAGTGATTAGCGACTGTGTAGCGAGTGATTAGCGAGTGAGTAGCGAGTGTGTAGCGAGTGAGTAGCGAGTGTGTAGCGAGTAGCGACTGTGTAGCGAGTGTGTAGCGAGTGAGTAGCGAGTGTGTAGCGACTGTGTAGCGAGTGATTAGCGAGTGTGTAGCGAGTGATTAGCGAGTGAGTAGCGAGTGTGTAGCGAGTGTGTAGCGAGTGAGTAGCGAGTGTGTAGCGAGTGTGTAGCGAGTGTGTAGCGAGTGAGTAGCGAGTGTGTAGCGAGTGTGTAGCGAGTGTGTAGCGACTGTGTAGCGAGTGAGTAGCGACTGTGTAGCGACTGTGTAGCGACTGTGTAGCGAGTGAGTAGCGAGTGTGTAGCGAGTGAGTAGCGAGTGAGTAGCGAGTGTGTAGAGAGTGTGTAGCGAGTGAGTAGCGAGTGTGTAGCGAGTGAGTAGCGAGTGAGTAGCGACTGTGTAGCGAGTGAGTAGCGAGTGTGTAGCGAGTGTGTAGCGACTGTGTAGCGAGTGAGTGGCGAGTGTGTAGCGAGTGTGTAGCGAGTGTGTAGCGAGTGAGTAGCGAGTGTGTAGCGAGTGTGTAGCGACTGTGTAGCGAGTGAGTGGCGAGTGTGTAGCGAGTGTGTAGCGAGTGTGTAGCGAGTGAGTAGCGACTGTGTAGCGAGTGAGTAGCGAGTGAGTAGCGAGTGTGTAGCGAGTGAGTAGCGAGTGTATAGCGAGTGTGTAGCGAGTGAGTAGCGAGTGTGTAGCGAGTGAGTGGCGAGTGTGTAGCGAGTGTGTAGCGAGTGTGTAGCGAGTGAGTAGCGACTGTGTAGCGAGTGAGTAGCGAGTGAGTAGCGAGTGTGTAGCGAGTGAGTAGCGAGTGTATAGCGAGTGTGTAGCGAGTGAGTAGCGAGTGTGTAGCGAGTGAGTAACGAGTGAGTAGCGAGTGTGTAGCGAGTGAGTAGCGAGTGAGTAGCGAGTGTGTAGCGAGTGAGTAGCGAGTGAGTAGCGAGTGTGTAGCGAGTGAGTAACGAGTGTGTAGCGAGTGTATAACGAGTGTGTAGAGAGTGTATAGCGAGTGTGTAGCGAGTGAGTAGCGAGTGTGTAGCGAGTGTGTAGCGAGTGAGTAGCGAGTGTGTAGCGAGTGTGTAGCGAGTGAGTAGCGAGTGAGTAGCAAGTGTGTAGCAAGTGTGTAGCGAGTGAGTAGCGAGTGTGTAGCGAGTGTGTAGCGAGTGAGTAGCGAGTGTGTAGCGAGTGATTAGCGAGTGTGTAGCGAGTGATTAGCGAGTGAGTAGCGAGTGTGTAGCGAGTGTGTAGCGAGTGAGTAGCGAGTGTGTAGCGAGTGTGTAGCGAGTGTGTAGCGAGTGAGTAGCGAGTGTGTAGCGACTGTGTAGCGAGTGTGTAGCGAGTGTGTAGCGACTGTGTAGCGAGTGAGTAGCGACTGTGTAGCGACTGTGTAGCGACTGTGTAGCGAGTGAGTAGCGAGTGTGTAGCGAGTGAGTAGCGAGTGAGTAGCGAGTGTGTAGAGAGTGTGTAGCGAGTGAGTAGCGAGTGTGTAGCGAGTGAGTAGCGAGTGAGTAGCGACTGTGTAGCGAGTGAGTAGCGAGTGTGTAGCGAGTGTGTAGCGACTGTGTAGCGAGTGAGTGGCGAGTGTGTAGCGAGTGTGTAGCGAGTGTGTAGCGAGTGAGTAGCGAGTGTGTAGCGAGTGTGTAGCGACTGTGTAGCGAGTGAGTGGCGAGTGTGTAGCGAGTGTGTAGCGAGTGTGTAGCGAGTGAGTAGCGACTGTGTAGCGAGTGAGTAGCGAGTGAGTAGCGAGTGAGTAGCGAGTGTGTAGCGAGTGAGTAGCGAGTGTATAGCGAGTGTGTAGCGAGTGAGTAGCGAGTGTGTAGCGAGTGAGTGGCGAGTGTGTAGCGAGTGTGTAGCGAGTGTGTAGCGAGTGAGTAGCGACTGTGTAGCGAGTGAGTAGCGAGTGAGTAGCGAGTGTGTAGCGAGTGAGTAGCGAGTGTATAGCGAGTGTATAGCGAGTGAGTAGCGAGTGTGTAGCGAGTGAGTAACGAGTGAGTAGCGAGTGTGTAGCGAGTGAGTAGCGAGTGAGTAGCGAGTGTGTAGCGAGTGAGTAGCGAGTGAGTAGCGAGTGTGTAGCGAGTGAGTAACGAGTGTGTAGCGAGTGTATAACGAGTGTGTAGAGAGTGTATAGCGAGTGTGTAGCGAGTGAGTAGCGAGTGTGTAGCGAGTGTGTAGCGAGTGAGTAGCGAGTGTGTAGCGAGTGTGTAGCGAGTGAGTAGCGAGTGAGTAGCAAGTGTGTAGCAAGTGTGTAGCGAGTGAGTAGCGAGTGTGTAGCGAGTGTGTAGCGAGTGAGTAGCGAGTGTGTAGCGAGTGTGTAGCGAGTGTGTAGCGAGTGAGTAGCGAGTGTGTAGCGAGTGTGTAGCGAGTGTGTAGCGAGTGAGTAGCGAGTGAGTAGCGACTGTGTAGCAAGTGTGTAGCAAGTGTGTAGCGAGTGAGTAGCGAGTGTGTAGCGACTGTGTAGCAAGTGTGTAGCAAGTGTGTAGCGAGTGAGTAGCGAGTGTGTAGCGAGTGAGTAGCGAATGAGTAGCGACTGTGTAGCAAGTGTGTAGCAAGTGTGTAGCGAGTGAGTAGCGAGTGTGTAGCGACTGTGTAGCAAGTGTGTAGCAAGTGTGTAGCGAGTGAGTAGCGAGTGTGCAGCGAGTGTGTAGCGCTGCTGACCTCAGTGACCCGGATGAGCCTGTGCTTCTGTTCTCAGCGGCTGTTATCTGGGAATAATATCCCACTGGATGACGCTATTGACCAATCAGAATCAAGTATTCCACAAAGCCGTGTAATAAACAACATTAAAACCTGGATTTTCACCACAGGGGGACTTTAAGTGCATACTCCACATGGACATAACCGTGTGTGTATTTGACCATTTAAGCACAACAAATCTCAAAGAGAACAGAATGCAGGATCTCATGCTGTTAGAGAGGCGCCTTTCTGACACTTCAGGGGTGTGTGTGTGTGTGTGTGTGTGTGTGTGTGTGTGTGTGTGTGTGTGTGTGTGTGTGTGTGTGTGTGTGTGTGAGACAGTCAGCACAAGTCAAACGTCCAGATCTTTATTCAAGGCTTATTGTGCTTAATAACTGTCTTTAACATCCCGCTCTTTGTCTGCTATGCAGATTTATTTACATACTGCGATATAAATGATACATCACAATCTCTAACGACAGACACTTTATACTTCAGAAGTAATTGGCCGAAGGGTAATCTTTGTAAGAACAGCATCAGAAAGTAAACCCTGATTAGGAACATTACCTCGGGTTAGGGCTGTGCCATATCATACCGTCCACGATAATACTGGTATAAATTTTTACATGATAAAAAAGCGTCATATCGCGATATCACTGATATAGCGACGCAATGACGTATGGCACATTACGTTCCCTAGCACGCACAACAACAACACCTGTCTGAGCGCGAGAGCAGCAAGTCAGCCTCCAATGACGATCAAAGCAATAATTTTAAAATTTTCTCCAAGACGCAATATTACCAACCGCGTGAGTTTCTCCAAGACGCAATATTACCAACCGCGTGAGTTTCTCCAAGACGCAATATTACCAACCGGTGCCGCGTCTTCTCTCTCTCGCTCTCAAAATGGGTTGCACAAGTCAAGCGTCGATACCACACTCGTGTTTAGCAGTCAGGACATGAAGGTCACTTGCATCGTAACTAAAGTTTATTAGTTTATTATTTTTGTTTACGCAAAATTGTGTAAAAATGCCGGTCATGGTTAGTATATTCATAAACAGTCGGTTATGTCTGAAATAAGCATAAAACGCGTGTGACAGTCAGTATCATGAAAACAGTAATGGATCCGGGCACTAGCTCTAAAAGTGACAGCAGCCATATGTGTCTGTCATTGTTGTCGTCAAAACAACAAAAGATAGCTTTCATTGTAAGGAATCAGAATTAATATCCTATGCATTTAATTTAGTCAGGACTATCAGTGTTATTTTACATTTGATTACCTTATACAGTTTCTGTAGCATTTCTGAATACTAGTGTTAGACCTACCCAAAAACTTTTCTCTTTATTTGTATCTTTATTATTTTGTATATATTTTTTGCTACTTTTTTCAATTTAATTCAAAGATTGAAATCAAGCTTCCTTGTGTTGTGTAAAATCTTAAAAACAAAATTACCCAATTGTAAAAACACAATGAGTGAGCAAACATTTAGGTGAGATAAATGTAATAAAAAAAATTGTCAACTTTTTTTTCTATATCATCATAAATATCATTATCGCAAATATTCTTGAAATATCGTGATATAATTTTGAGGCTATATCGCCCACCCCTACCTCGGGTTGATGCTGATGACGTAGTCCATGAGCGGGCCGAGTCCAAGACCTGTTTAACACACAGGGTGACGTGTTATATGACGTGTTACACATGATCTCGGATATGAAGCAGAGGGTTAGTCAGCTGACCTGTGAAGAAAGCGAAAGCAGCCAGAATGGCCAACCTCTTCTTCTCCGTCTGAGGACTGTGAGGAGTCATGGCCAGCCAACCCATCATGGCCAGAGACCCCAGCATAGTGATCCCACCCTGAAACAACACCAGGAGTGTGAGAGAGTGTGTGTGTGTGTGTGTGTGTGTGTGTGTGTGTGTGTGTGTGTGTGTGTGTGTGTGTGTGTGTGTGTGTGTGTGTGTGTGATCCCACCCTGAAACATCCATGATAAAAGTGCATCTATCCATCTATGCGTGTTATCCATCTATAATGCACTTTTATCATGGATGGATGCAAGTGAGTGTGAGAGAGTGCGAGTGATTGTGAGAGAGTGTGTGAGAGTGTGTGTGAGAGTAGTGTTGTCAAAAATATCGATATTTCGATAAATATCGATACTGAAATATCTGAACGGTACCAATATTAATTTCCCGAAGTATCGATACTAGCCGAGCTGTCACTTTCACTTCTCTCCAAAGGCGCGTTGACAAACACCACACGCGCTGACGCGCACTCGTCTCATTCGCTCTGGTTAAATAGCAAAAGTGAAGTGAATGGGGCCGATCACACCTGACGCGTTTTTTGCAGTGAGAGGCGCCCATTTTAAATTGGTTTCCAGCGAGCGTTCTGCTGTTTATGCGCCTGCTGCGCCTCGCGGGCCTTCCGTTGTAGTGATGAAAGCTAGTTGCTTGAACGCCCGGAGAGTGATGGAGGACAAACTTGTGGTGCTCTGACTGCTCTCACGGGTTACCAGGAGCTTGACGACTTCACAAACCGCAACTACCACAATGTTAACAGAAAGTAAATAAAGTTAATGAAAGGCTGATTTGACGTTTACTTGACTGACAGGACAGCTGTGTCAGTGGTTGCCTAGCAACATAAAAATGCAGCGCACTGCTCGTTTGGTGTGATGGGGCAGTGCTGTGTGCCTCGCGTTTTCGAACCTGAAAAACGCGTGTGATCGGGGCCTAATATAGCAAAGCACCTGAAAGACCGGATCTATATAAATAATTTCGAGAGGTTGATAACTTTTCTCATTTTAACATTTCTGAAACATTAACCAAGATGGCCTAGTATTGTTGTTGATATGAGTGTGTTGTCTCGTTTTTTCACCGTAATTCTTAAAGTTAATATAATCTGACTGAGGAATCTTAGACTAGTAAATATTTTAACTGTGGTCAAATGTAAATTAACTTGTGCTTATTTAAAGCGACACTATGTAACTTTTCAACCTTCATAATATATTTCCAAGATCCTTGTGATGGTACATCGACTTACAATAGGTTGAATGACACGTCTGCCAGAGCCTGACGGGGTCTGTATCGCTTTTACTGGCACTATGTAACTTCGGGGTTCGGGTAGTAACCCGAGCACAAAAAGAACTACAAAATTCGACTGCTTTACGGCATACGTCACTTCCCCCACCACTTCCTCAAATTTGGACGTGAGAGGCCAACCAGCGTTTGTTTTCGGCTTTCGTGCGTATGTTTTTGTCATGGGGGTTGTTTACACCTGGCCACTTCATGCGTTTTCTCAGATCGGATAGCTATCCGATCGTGAAAAGACCAGGTGTCCTCCGAAACGCATTCAAGACGGACTTGAATCCGATCGCTCAAACCACTTAAGGAGGAGATCTGAGACGCATTCCAGACGAAACTGGACAAGTGTAAATGCATCTGGTTGTTGAGACCACATGTAAATTGTACTCCTCCCAAAAATGCTAAAAAAAAAAAAAACGTGTGAGAGCGTGTTATAGGCTATATGTTATACAGATATGATGACGCGACTGGAACACGCATCACCGCAGATGAGCATCTATTCATAAGCCAACGTGCAAACTATCGCAAATCAAAGTGAAAGTAAGTTGCAGACGCTTAACACACAATCTTCATCATTAAAAGTAAAGAAACGAAATGATCTTACCAGGGCTGTTACTGCTCTCTCTTATTGCGGTCTTTGATTTTGACATTTTAGCTGATGATCTATAAAATGCAGCTCATATCTGTTGCTTTCGGTGACGTGCACTCCATTAAATCTGCATAGCGCGAGAATTGAAGATCGGATTTAAATCCGTTTCGCAAAAATACATTTATGTGACCAGGTGTAAATGGAATCGTTTTGATAAATCAGATAGCTATGCCTCACGAACTAGTTTGCCAGCTGAGCTCAGTTGTTGTGAGGTGTATTTATCACGTAGTCCTGAGGGATATCAGAGGCCTAGACTATAGATGCCATTCTTCTCATGATGTAACGAGTACATCAGGATTTTTGGGAAGTGTTCCCGGTTCCGGCTGACCTAATCTATGCAGCCTAACATTAAATTATAGAAGTCTATAATGTATTATGTGAAAGCTAGGTCAAAGAGATGTGTCTTTAATCTTGCTTTGAACTGACAGAGTGTGTCTGCTTCCCGGACAATGGTAGGAAGACTGTTCCAGAGTTTTGGTGCTAAATAGGAGAAGGATCTACCGCCAGCAGTCGATTATGATATTCTAGGTATTATCAACTGGCCGGAATTTTGAGATCGCAATAGACGTGAAGGACTATAATGCGTTAAGAGCTCGCTCAAGCACTGCGGAGCTAAACCATTTAGTGCTTTGTAAGTGATCAGCAATATTTAAAATTGATGCGATGTTTAATAGGGAGCCAGTGCTATAGACTATTTACTTGTGATTTAGCTGCAATCATGTAAAAACATTCTACTATAATATATTTACGACAGTGCAAGTATTCCACAGCGACTCTAGGGGTCGCTGTTTGACAAAAACACAATTTCTACTTAGTGTGGCTTTAACTTTATTCAAAAAATTATTATTTAATTCTGCAATTTGCCTTCATTAGCGATTATTATCAATTTGATTACACAGATACTAATTAAACTAAACTGAGCTAGACAATGACATCTCTGAATTCAATAATGAAATGCCTTTAACTGAAAATTGAATGTTTAATATTATTATACATTACTGACACTCTATCCTCCAATTTGATACTGTTGAGTGCTTTGACACAATCCGTATTGTTAAAAGCACTATATAAATAAAGGTGACTTGACTTCATGTCGATCCAGTGAGCATTGTTTTCGCGTGTGATGCACACACGTTTGCGTTTAAATCTGTTCATCAAATAACGTTAATGTATTAACCAGCATTTATGCTTTTGAACAAGTGCACTACCTCAGGACATTTTTGTTCATGTAAAATATACCTCATTGTCATGTTCTAGACTTGTTATATTTAGCTTTAAATAAAAAATTAAAAAACCTTAATATTGTGGCAGTTTTTTTCTCCGTGGTATCGAATATCGATATTTTTCAAGGTATCGTATCGAAGTTAGAAATTCTAGTATCGTGACAACACTATGTGAGAGAGTGTGTGAGAGAGTGTGTGTGAGAGAGAGTGTGTGTGAGAGTGTGTGAGAGTGTGTGTGAGAGTGTGTGTGAGTGTGTGTGAGAGTGAAGATAAACCCCAGGTGTACCTGAAACATGTGTGTGATGACATAGATGTAGGCGCCGGCGGTGGCCACCAGCATACACACCGCCAGACTGGCATACACACTCTTCAGGTGTTGCTGAGTCGAGCGCGAGCTGCCGGAGAAACACACTTCAGTGAACACAACACACACTTCAGTGAACACAACACACACTTCAGTGAACACAACACACACAACACACACTTCAGGACATTCACTCATTCACTTATCAGAGGATTCTAGTTATTATAGTGTAGAAAGACTGTAATCAGAAAAGCACATTACATTACATCACACACACACAGACACACACACACACACACACACACACACACACACACACACACACACCTGTAAATGTCTAAAAAAGACACTGAGGTCATCAAAACACTTACATTTGAGAGAACTTGAAGAGAGCATCAAAGTTTATGCTGCGATCGAACACGTTCATGTTTCTGTTGTTTCAGTCACAGGAAAACCTGCTTGAAGAGAGAGAACACACACACACACACACACACACTACTGTTACACCGAGTGCTCTTGTGTGACCATCACGGCAAGTTAACTTTGACCTCATTACCAAAACTACGTCTGGGAAATAATTGGGCACAAATGTTGTTTTGAGTTGAAGTATTTGATGTCACTCACGCGGCGTCGGCGGAGAGAAGTTCAGCGAGCTCAAACAAGACTAAAGACTGACATTTAAGGGGTAATAATGCATGTTGTACACTTATTACACCGATTACTTTTCTTTTTTTACCACATAATTATCGGGACATGAATTGAGATTAATGTTTTAAATCTTCTCTGGTTATAAATGACTTTTGTAAGGCGTACAAAACAGTCGTCCAGACAAGATTATCAAACTCTGGAAACAATAAATCAACTCTCAATGTTCAATACAATCAAAACCGGAGACGCCAGACGGCAAGCTGTGTTAGACTGGAACGAGAGCGTCACACATTATAACCGTCATTATAAGGAAACGCCAGAGAATATAATCTTGCACAGATCTGCTCGATTTATTTATTTAGTTGATTTTCAAATCTAAAACTTGTTGTCATGTCTTCAGTGTGAGCATCAGTTACTTCTGGACACTTTCATCTCGTTTGAACTAAACCGGGATAATATTGATAATCACGATCATTTTGGTCAGTTATTGTGATATGAACCTTTCATACCGTCCCATCCCCACTGCACACACACACACACACACTTACTTACACACACACTTACTTACACACACACACTTACTTACACACACACACACTTACTTACACACACACTTACTTACACACACACACACACACTTACACACACTCTCAGTTACACACACACTTACACACACACACTTACACACACACACTTACACACACACACTTACACACACACACTTACACACACACACTTACACACACACACTTACACACACACACTTACACACACACACTTACACACACACACTTACACACACACACTTACACACACACACTTACACACACACACTTACACACACACACTTACACACACACTTACACACACACACTTACACACTTACTTACATACACACACACTTACACACTTACATACACACACACTTACACACTTACATACACACTCACTTACACACACTCTCACTTACACACACTCTCACTTACACACACTCTCACTTACACACACTCTCACTTACACACACTCTCACTTACACACACACTCTCACTTACACACACACACTCACTTACACACACACACTCACTTACACACACACACTCACTTACACACACACACTCACTTACACACACACTCACTTACACACACACTCACTTACACACACACTCACTTACACACACACTCACTTACACACTCACTTACACACTCACTTACACACTCACTTACACACTCACTTACACACTCACTTACACACTCACTTACACACTCACTTACACACTCACTTACACACACACTTACACACACACTTACACACACACTTACACACACACTCTCACACACACACACTCACTTACACACACACACTCACTTACACACACACTCACTTACACACACACTCACTTACACACACACTCACTTACACACACTCGCTTGTACACACACACACTCAGTCACACTCTCACTTACACACACACTGTCACTTACACACACACTGTCACTTACACACACACTCACTTACACACACACTCACTTACACACACACTCACTTACACACACTCGCTTGTACACACACACACTCAGTCACACTCTCACTTACACACACACTGTCACTTACACACACACTGTCACTTACACACACACTGTCACTTACACACACACTGTCACTTACACACACACACACACTGTCACTTACACACACACACACTGTCACTTACACACACACTGTCACTTACACACACACTGTCACTTACACACACACTGTCACTTACACACACACACACTCACTTACACACACACTCGCTTGTACACACTCACACACACACTCTTACACAAACACTCACTTATACACACTCTCACTTACACACACACACTCACACACACACTGTCACTTACACACACACTGTCACTTACACACACACTGTCACTTACACACACTCACTTACACACACTCACTTACACACACTCACTTACACACACTCACTTACACACACACTCGCTTGTACACACTCACACACACACTCTTACACAAACACTCACTTATACACACTCTCACTTACACAAACACTCGCTTGTGCACACTCTCACTTAAACACTTGCTTGTACACACACACTCTCACTGTGGGCATGTACAAGCAAGTGTGTGTAAATGTAAGTGAGAGTGTGTACAAGCGAGTGTGTGTGTGTGAGAGAGTGTGTGTACACACTGTGTATGAGTGTGTGAGAGAGTAAGTGTTTGTACAAACGAATGTGTTAAGTGTGTATGTGTGTGTACACGCGAGTACACGTGAGTGTGTGTTAAGTGTGTATGTGTGTGTGTACACGAGTGTGTAGAAGCGAGTGTGTGTGAGAGAGTGTGTACAAGCGAGTGTGTGTACGTCGACAAGTCTGAAAAGGATATCTGACATGAGATTAAAAATAAATAAAAAATAACTGAAAAAAATACCACTTATTAACAGAAACACTAAAATGGAAACAAAGTGTTAAAGGTCAGAGGTCAAGTGACGTCACAGCAGTCAGCAGAGCAGAAACACTGGTCAACTCATCGTCATTAAAGGCTCGCAGGAAATGATGTCACTCTGAAAGTTCACTGCGAAACATCATGTACTGTTTCTGGAGGAGTTTCTGCTCCACTAAACGCTCATCACGTGATCACTGTGCGCGTCTAAACTCCACTGGTTTTCTAAAAGACCTGCGTATATAGCCTGACCTTTGACCTCATCTGACAGCAGCGCACAATCGTCGACATTAAACAGGCTTGAGGGAAATAAACTAGAGATTTACTAAAAACACGTCAAATCAGTGGTTGATCCACACAGAGATCAGAGATCGGAAGTTCCTCGCGGAGAGCGAAAGTAAAAGCTCAGACATGCGAGAGTAGCGTTACACTCCTGTTCACAACTTACACACACACACTCGCAGATAAACCACACACACCCGAATAAAAGTCCGATCCGCAGTGTACCGTGTAATAAACACGCGATAAACACACATCAGCTCGAGCTCGACGGATAATCGCAGGAGTTTGTCGAGTTGAGTGTCTAATCGCGCTCAGTTCTCACACTCCGACCGTGACGTGTTTCTCCTGGCGGTTTGCTCTTCCCGCTCATCGTGTTATTATTCATCTTAAATATGATTTCTCGACATTCTATGAAGGTAAAGTTGATGTATTTACCATAAGCTGTGAGAGAGAGAGTGTGTGTCCGTCGGTTGTTCCTGAAGGCCTGTGGATTCGGATCAACGCCTCTCTGTCACGTACAGCGCTTGCAAAACAACGCGACGTCACCAGCGTGATGACGTCAGACGCACGCTGAGGTTGAGTCAGTTTGGTGAAACTCCGCCCCCTACTGGAGCCGAGTGCACTGCCGCTGAGCTGCCGCTGCGAGATTTATACAATCTTTACAATACAATCTACTCTACAACAGTGCTAGATCTGAGACATGTTGTCCATGCTGGCGTCATAAAGTTTTGAAAAATCTTTTATACCATTTTCAAAAAACAACAAAAAAGGACCCGTCACTGTTACACCTTGAAACGTGTATTAAACATTATTTCAGTTTTATTTAATAATTTGTTTGTTTGTTTTGTAAACATCAGTAATTATTCATTTATAAATATTAAGTAACTTTATAAATTAGAGTTAACCTCACTAATCTAGATCTTAGACAGGCTATTTTGTCCATGTTAGGAATCTTGTTTCAGCCACACAATAAAACATTTTAAAAGA
>NC_137143.1:695000-832500 GCF_949319135.1 Squalius cephalus
TTACACGCAGACACGTACAGCAGCAGACAAACGTGCCAAATATTAAAAATAAAAGGATTACAGTGTAAAAGATTGTAATTGTGTACATAAAGATATGGTGGAATCCGGCTTGTCCCATAGATGGTCTGCTTGCGCTTTAACCTCACACACACACACACAGCTTTAACCTCACACACACACACACACACACACACAGCTTTAACCTTGCGCACGAGCAGATCTGTTTCCTCGCTAGAGAAGCGTTCCGTTTTTCCGCTTGCAAATTCCGTCATGTAAATAGCGAATCCGCCATGTCGCGAGCGCAACTGGCTTTTAATTTATTTCCTATCCATAGAAATACCTAGAAGAACCAAATGCTGAAGTAAGGACGGCAAGGTTTTAAAAGTGTTCAAAGATCAAATGTTATATTGTTATGGCAGTGGTTGTATTGCTATTATCTAGATGTTAGGATATTGAAAGTAAAAAATTTAGGGATATCACCCTTAAAGTGCCAATATACTTAACGAATTGATGTGATGTCATTTCAAACAAAATCAGGCCAAAACTAAGTTTACTTGGAGTTTGTTTCTTGAGTTTGAAACAGCTTGCCAAAGTAAACTTTATGGAATAGTTCGGTACGGCTATATATAGATAGATATAAATAAATGTGACTGGAGTCTAAATTTCAGAGCTGCTGCAAACACATCGCTATGATCAGATGCTTTCTGAACTGCTGTTTTCTCTTTTCTGTGTTGTTTATTTTGTTATTGAGTGGATAGTGCAGCACATATTTACATATTCATCTAAATGTGGGTGGCGTTGGGATGTTCACTAACAGAATATTGCTGCAAAGGTGTTTCAAATTCTTTTTACCCTTAAATGAAGAACGAAAAAGAACTTCACCATGATGAGTGTATCAAGGCTTATAGCCACCAAACCTTATTTTTCATTGCAGATGATATGTATAGTTTTAGTTCAAACTGTGTTGCTCTACCTGATCCCACGTGTCCAAAAGCATTACGTCATCCTCTCTCAGATCATCCTGTGCGAACTGGGTCACCTCAGTCGCAATATACTTGCCCGTCTTATTGGAGCATTCGAAGAGGCGTGGTTGATGATCGGAAGTAACCATCTGTAATCTTTGAGAAGACGTGACATCAACAGCCAAGAATAAATAACTTATTTCCCATTGAATCTCTTAACACAACACTTAGTTCTGTATACCTTCTTTCGCTTGCGTATGGTCCTTTTCCACCTAAGATTTCCCAAAACTCATTTGGCTCCTGTCCCTCAGCCATGATTTCCTCAGACGAGCCTCGCCCAATGAAGGAGCTCACCTCTTTAGCCATGGCTCTCTCATCACCACTGGAGCCCTGAGAGGTTATCAACAGAGGTTAGTACTGCTCTCCCAATAATGTCCATTATAGGGACCGGATAGTTTGATGCCACCGGATAGTTCTAGGAACTCAGTTATAGGAACTATCTACCAGGATGGTTCTCCGAGAACTAATAGTTCCCTTTGGAATGTTTTCCTGGTTGCATTCGCACCGCCAGTAGGAACTCTGAAGTGACGTAAGACACGCTTGTTGTTGTGACTTTTATTTTGACGGCGCTGAGAACGACTGAGCCTGAGCAAACAAACAGTGCTCGCATTCTCCTGTTCATTAGTTTACGATCTGTCCAACAGTCCTGTCTAATACATCATCAGATAGAACTGTTATACATAGAAAGTAGACAGTATCTGAAAAGTTATTAGCATTTGCCATGTGGCTGAAGTTCAGTGTTGCTGAGCTGTTAGTTAGTTTCTGGAGTAAATATATAAGCTATAATCTGTGTTTACAAAGCTTTTTTAATAATGGCGGGTGCTGGTGTTTCGCGTGCGTTCGGCCAATCAGCGAACACTAACGTCACTGTAGTTCCTATAGCGCTGGTTTAGACCGACTCTGAAGTAGGAATAAATTAGTTCCTCCAAAGGGAGTTCCTAGAACTAAAATGGTTCCTAGTTCCTGCGGTGCGAACGCGCCAGAATCCGGGACGTTCCGCCAATAGTTCTAGGAACTATGACGGTTCCACCAGTGCAAAAGCCCATTATGTGAAGAGTAGTGCTGGACTTTGCAACATCTGCTGAGTGTTTTCCCATTAAAATACTATCTGTTATTCAACTTCTGTAGGAAGACTGCGTACTTTGCCATACCACAGGTAGACACCATACTGGCTTTTCAAAAGGAAGACATCATTGGAGTTGAGAGAGCCTGCCAGAGCTGGAACCTCTATTGCTTTTGAATTGGTTGGGTGAGATCCACAGATCTGAAACAGGCGCACAGGCGGCTCCGGCTCTTGGCCACTCTTTCGGGAAGTCCCTCCCTACAATGGAAACAAAGGAACTTTATTTATTAGAAAACAACAGCACTTTCAGGAACCTGGAATTTATTCATGTTCGAATGGATGCCTTTGACCAAGTTATTTTGTAAAATATACCAAGTTCTGTCATGAAACTCCAGACTGACCGGTCCTTTACATGCAATCTGCAAGCAATCACATTATCACTGCATGGCATAAGCTGATTGGCCTCTGCTGATCCTACAGCCAATGAGATTGCTTGCTCAACATTTAAACAGTCTGGTTCAGTGTTTGCTGTAAGCTGGTCCTACAGGACTATCAGAGTTCCTCTAAACCCCTCCACCTCCCCAGCTCCACCTGCCCAGATCTGTCCTCTGAACCCTCCACCTTCCCAGCTCCACCTGCCCAGATCTGTCCTCTGATCCCTCCACCTTCCCAGCTCCACCTGCCCAGATCAGTCCTCTGAACCCTCCACCTCCCCAGCTCCACCTGCCCAGATCTCCTCACCAGCTCCACCTGCCCAGATCAGTCCTCTGATCCCTCCACCTCCCCAGCTCCATCTGCCCAGATCTGTCCTCTGAACCCTCCACCTCCCCAGCTCCACCTGCCCAGATCTGTCCTCTAAACCCCTCCACCTCCCCAGCTCCACCTGCCCAGATCTGTCCTCTAAACCCCTCCACCTCCCCAGCTCCACCTGCCCAGATCTGTCCTCTAAACCCCTCCACCTGCCCAGATCTGTCCTCTGATCCCTCCACCTCCCCAGCTCCACCTGCCCAGGTCTGTCCTCTGAACCCTCCACCTCCCCAGCTCCACCTGCCCAGATCTCCTCCCCAGCTCCATCTGCCCAGATCAGTCCTCTGAACCCTCCACCTCCCCAGCTCCATCTGCCCAGATCTCCTCCCCAGCTCCATCTGCCCAGATCAGTCCTCTGAACCCTCCACCTCCCCAGCTCCATCTGCCCAGATCTCCTCCCCAGCTCCACCTGCCCAGATCAGTCCTCTGATCCCTCCACCTCCCCAGCTCCATCTGCCCAGATCTCCTCCCCAGCTCCACCTGCCCAGATCTCCTCCCCAGCTCCACCTGCCCAGATCTGTCCTCTGAACCCTCCACCTCCCCAGCTCCACCTGCCCAGATCTCCTCCCCAGCTCCACCTGCCCAGATCAGTCCTCTGATCCCTCCACCTCCCCAGCTCCATCTGCCCAGATCTCCTCCCCAGCTCCACCTGCCCAGATCTCCTCCCCAGCTCCACCTGCCCAGATCTGTCCTCTGAACCCTCCACCTCCCCAGCTCCACCTGCCCAGATCTGTCCTCTGATCCCTCCACCTCCCCAGCTCCATCTGCCCAGATCTGTCCTTTGAACCCCTCCACCTTCCCAGCTCCACCTGCCCAGATATGTCCTTTGAACCCTCCACCTTCCCAGCTCCACCTGCCCAGATCTGTCCTCTGAACCCTCCACCTCCCCAGCTCCACCTGCCCAGATCTCCTCCCCAGCTCCACCTGCCCAGATCTGTCCTCTGATCCCTCCACCTCCCCAGCTCCATCTGCCCAGATCTGTCCTTTGAACCCCTCCACCTTCCCAGCTCCACCTGCCCAGATATGTCCTTTGAACCCTCCACCTTCCCAGCTCCACCTGCCCAGATATGTCCTTTGAACCCTCCACCTCCCCAGCTCCACCTGCCCAGATCTGTCCTCTGAACCCTCCACCTCCCCAGCTCCACCTGCCCAGATCTCCTCCCCAGCTCCACCTGCCCAGATCTGTCCTCTGATCCCTCCACCTCCCCAGCTCCATCTGCCCAGATCTGTCCTTTGAACCCCTCCACCTTCCCAGCTCCACCTGCCCAGATATGTCCTTTGAACCCTCCACCTTCCCAGCTCCACCTGCCCAGATATGTCCTTTGAACCCTCCACCTCCCCAGCTCCACCTGCCCAGATCTGTCCTCTGAACCCTCCACCTCCCCAGCTCCACCTGCCCAGATCTCCTCCCCAGCTCCACCTGCCCAGATCTGTCCTCTGATCCCTCCACCTCCCCAGCTCCATCTGCCCAGATCTGTCCTTTGAACCCCTCCACCTTCCCAGCTCCACCTGCCCAGATATGTCCTTTGAACCCTCCACCTTCCCAGCTCCACCTGCCCAGATATGTCCTTTGAACCCTCCACCTTCCCAGCTCCACCTGCCCAGATCTGCTGCGGATTGATGTAT
The DNA here is from genome assembly GCF_949319135.1 of Squalius cephalus. Taxonomy (NCBI): domain Eukaryota; kingdom Metazoa; phylum Chordata; class Actinopteri; order Cypriniformes; family Leuciscidae; genus Squalius; species Squalius cephalus. The sequence continues at coordinate 699,519 of NC_137143.1, forward strand.
GACTATTTAGTATGTCTAGTTATGCAGCAGCAACATGTTGTTTTCACAACACCTTTTTCAACTAAACACGTAAAACTTTTTATTCGTTTTGGCAGTTCATTTACACGACAATGGCGTTTTGGGTGCCTGAAAACGCAAACTTTTGCAAACAGGTTTCAAAATGTCTCCGTGTAAACAACAGAAACGCGAATCAGTGAAGATGATGACGTCATGCATATTACGTGTTCAGTCTAACGTGTTTCATCGCCATCTAATGGCCTGGCAGAAGAATACAGTATTTTAGTCGTTTTAATCAAATCGTTGTCTTGTAAACATACCCTAGAAGACTTTGTTGGAATGTTCCAAAGCCAAGACTTTTCAGATCACATGAATCGTAAAATGCTGTAAAATGTGTCAACATTTATTTAAATGTCTTTTGGATATTTAAATTTAAAACTAAAGTAGGATAACAAGCAATCAAAAAAATCATGTTGGTTGGGTTATGTCGTTGCAATGGAATTAAAAGTTGAACCGCTTTCTGCAGAAAATTAATCATTAAAAGTCAACCGGTGAATATATGAATATATGAATACGGAATGTGACTTTGGAGTATTAATATGGAGCTTATAATATGACATAATGATTTGAATTTGAATTACTGACAAGTGTAATCTAACAACATTTTATATTATGTGGAATTTTAAATAGTTCTGAATTTGATTTCTTTAATCGAATATTGAACATTTAAAATTTAACGAATTGAAATGTTTTTATGGCAGAATTTTATAGACATGTATTTTCAAACAGCTGTTTTTTTTTATTTTTTTCAGAATTCTTAGACTGCAAATATCCAGTTTTAAAAAAAAAGTTTTCAAGATGAAGAAGAAATTCAGAACTTCAAATTCAGTTTTCTAAAATTCAAAACAGCTCACAGGTCATCCTCAGGGAAGAGTAGAGGATCTCAGGAGAGTCGAACGGAGCATTTTGGACGTTTACAGAGCGGCACTGCAGTAGTTTTCTGCGCAAACGTGGTGGTGGTTTAAGACAATTCGTGTATCATTCGTTCAGACGTTTTTTTGATTTAATATTGAAAGTATAAAAAATTTGAAATCAACAATAGTGAGCACAGACCTATTATACCATTTAGTGCAATTAATGCTTGAGTTACAACAGACTGAGCAAGTGCTTCACTACCTCAAAGATCACCAATTTTCCCTTGAAAATGGCCATGAAGTGTCGCGGTTCCTTCCCCATGCAGACTCTGACTTGAACCGGCTGGCCACCGTACTGTTGGTCCAGGGTCACGGACTGATACGCACAGGCCGTCACTTCATCCTGAGACGCATGACGGCCCTTCAGGAGAGAACCATAGGGTTACTTTCATCATTCATGTGCAACCAAACCCCAGAACTTTTGATTGCTTTGAGATATCAACACAACATTTGGTTCAGATGCAGTTGACATGATTGTAAATAAGCCCAAAGTTGATTTTATGACATTCCAAATAAGCTTTCTAATAGTCATTATGTCAACCATGTATAATAACAAAATAAATCAATAAATTGCATCCCTTTTTCTGGGGTTTTCTTAGCAGTGATGTAATATAAGAACCTCCAAAAATGATCAAAGTCTCTCTTCTTTTATTTATTTTTAAAGGTTTTCTATCAAATGAGACCATATATAGGGACTGTTCGTTATTTATTTAAGGGGCCACCCACCGGAGGAGTTTTGAGATCTGTTGTCAAAAAAGACATGACCCTCCCTTCGCCAGCAACACATTTTTCTATGACCCTCCAAAATGATTGTGAAAAAAGGCATGACCCTCCCCGATAATTTATTGATTAGCCTAATTCTGTACTGGTTTGCGCTTGGCAAAGATGTTCAGATAGCCATTGTTTGTTTTTTTTTAAACCATAAACTCTTGCTTTCTCATCTTACTAGGGCTGTAACGATAGACCAAACCTACGATTCGGTTCGTATCACGATTTTTGATTTTAGATTTGAAAAAAATCATGTTTTCGGTGCTGATGCGGTGTGACTCGTTCAACATGTGGGTGGCGTTGCGAATAAAGCATCTAAAAGCTGTCACAAAGAACCGGCAAAACTAATGATTATTAATATGTCAAATATAGCAAGGAGACATTTTAATTGTTTATTAATAAACAAGTGTTTTCTGTGTCTACTGCAAAGATGAAGTTGACGATGTGTCGCGATCTTCTCAGAAATGCACATTTCATAAGGAGAAAGCAGTCTTCTTTCGTTATGAATTGTTCTGTTTAAAAGTAGACATTTCAAGCTTTCTATATATTTCTCAGGTCTGTGAGGCAAGTAGCATATACCTTACTCTGAGTTTCGGTTCATTTATGAGACAAGATCCAGTTCACTCGCCCGCGCCTCCGTGTCATGATTATCTATTTTCTACTATATTTAGACTACTTCTTATTTATTAAATCCAGATGAAACATTGATTAAAATTAAGATAAAATTAATAAAAAAACGAAATTCACTTTAAAGAAAGGCTTTGTGATTTCTGTTTGAGGTCTCTGTGAAATTTTTAAAGTCGCTTCAGAGCAGTCATGTCCGTAATGTAGAACTGTCACGCCCGTAACATTTTTATTTTATTTTTTTTTCACATAAATGCGAACACGAAAAATAAAATAAAAATATTATAATATTTTATTATCTGTGGAGGCCGATCTTTATTCATCCGGTGGGTAGGCTATATATCTTTTGGTTTGCACAGTGTAATTTATAGAATTACTAAAAAATATTTTGCCACCTAAAAGTTAAAGATTTTTTGTGTCACGTCACATGTAGCCTATATTTCCCTCATATTAAATATAAAACACATGTGTAGACTGATATTTTTCTAATGTCTTGACTCCTTTCAGACGTTTCAAAATATTGGTATTAAATGCATTTTCTGAGAATTTTTATTTTAAGTTTTGACTGCAAATGTCACGTCCATAACACTGGAATCGCCGAATTTTAACGAATTTATCCTCAACTAGTTTTTGTGGTGTAGGTCTATGTATTTTATGTTAACTTAAATAATACTAATAGTAATTTAAAGATGTGGTAGCCCTACATCTTACACATCGTGGAAACAAAATAAGAATGGAAACTAAAATATGCAGTATCGCCCTACAGCACACATTCTATCAGCTGCAGTTCTGGCGCCTCAGTCCCAATACTGTAAAACTCGACGTACGTTCACATCACATGTTAATGCAGCGGTAGAGTTACACTCACAGGACACTGTGCACTTAACAAAAGTTCATTATTTGCTCGTGCTTTAAAGCTTTGCCGGGTAAACATTTCTTTGGCATTCTGTTCTGACATGATGCACTTTTTCTAAGCGCGAACTGAATTAGTGCACGCGCACTGTCAAACAGCCCAAACTGGATTTTTGTTGGGTCAGACCCATCTGATATCGAAGGGGGGCTGATAACGCGAGATCAACATGGAGCTAAATGGAAAAAAATAGCACCAAACAAGCCACTTTGAAATGTTGCTGTTTTCATGAATATAAAAGTTGGGTGACCCTCCCCCTAGACTAAAAAAAGTTGGATGACCCTCCCCTCAACAAAGAATAAAAAGACATGACCCTCCCCTATTTTCCTCCGGTGGCCCCTTCCATAAATACCGAACGGTCCCTTAATGATAACTTTTCTTTTTTCTTTTTTGTAGAGTTATAAATCATACTTTTAAGTATGCCTCTTAGATGTGAAATCATTCAAATGCCTTCGGGTGTAAAAGGGTTAATAATATAAAACTCTTTCCTCTGTTCTATATGCATTAGGGAAATGTTACTTTACCTTCCACATGTAAAGAATGTAGCTTTTCCTGCCATTAACATCATAGCTGTACAGAATTAGATAGCAATCTCCTCCATAGAAGTATCCGTGCATTTCAGGATTCACCTCCACCATCTCCAAATTCTCAATGCGCCACACCTAAGGATGGAGAAGACTCATGTCTATTTCTATCTCCCATTATCTTGTGTTCTGATTGCAGAATCCTCCTGTTAGCTGATTAGATCTTATCCTCTGTACCTGCTTCTGTCCGCTGCCATCATCCACCATACGCTCTTGCGCTGCAACATTGGGCATCACATGCATCCGACTGGCATCAAACTTCTCTTGAGGGACATCAGCTGATTAATGAGAAGAAACAGCAAAGATTAACGACCTCGTGAAATTAACATCACAGCTGCATGTAGAGCAGAACTAGCACACGGTAAAAAGTGATCAGTTGACTTAACTTGAGGACTTTTTTTAGGAAAAATTGAGGAAACCCGTTGCCTTAAATTTATCTGAAGTTTATTTAAATTAAATAAACTTCATGCTTAATCGAAAAAATTAAGTAATGTGGAATTGTCAAGTTCACATAACTTATTTTTTTCAATTAAGCATTAAGTTTATTCACTTAATAATTTTAAGGCAACGGGTTTACTAATTTTTTTAAGTAAGTGAACTGAATACTTTTTACAGTGCATTGACACAAACAATGATCTTCACATGTCACATTTTCACACTCCTCTACAAAATACATTTGGTACACTGCAAAAAGTCAGGGTTTTTTACTCAGGATTTTGTCTCGTTTTCCAATACAAACATTCTTAAATCAAAATCCATTTACTCGAGAAGCAAAATGACTGAAGATATTAAGTCTTGCATCAAAATGAAATGAATTTTTTCTTGAAACAAAAACAAATATTGGGGCCATTGGGGTCAGAAAAATAATCTTGTTTTCCCTTTGAATTAAGTAACTTTTTTCTGACCTCACTGACAGACATTTGCTAAAAAATTCACATAATTTTGATAAATCTGTCATGAAACAAGACACAATGCTACAGTTTTCAATATGTCATAATCATTTGTTAACAAACATGTATTCACTACGTCAATGAGCTCATTGTTTCCGCCTTAAATTATTACATTGTTTAAATTAATAATTTTTTAGCAAACTGTGTGATTTGTATATGTACATTTCTGAAATACATAACGTAGACAGTTTCCTCTGATAATAGATCACTCTAAATTGTAATGTGGACTTCTGTAAAGCTGCTTTGAAACGATGAGTATTGTGAAAAGCACTATACAAATAAGTGTGAATTGAATTGAACTGAATTGGACTGAATTTAATTAATATCTTCAGTCAGTTTTCTTCTCCAGTAAATGTATCTTGATTTAAGAATGTTTAGATATTTATGCTGGAAAACATCATTATTAGCAATGTAACTTTCAACTGAAGAAAACAGATATCATTAGGACTGACATAATGACAATACGTTTCATGTCAAAACAGCCTCAATTTTCTAAAATGTGTTCCTTATAAAACTGTGTTTTTGAGGTGGAATAAATGACGACGTAAGTTTGTGAAGCCGTTTGTGTTTCCATTTCCCATTTGAATCATTGACTCCGTCCTTCCCTGTTTGGATTCTTATCATCTTCTTCCTGTTTGGGTTCATAATTCTTGTTTTGTTCACATCATTCCTACATGTATTTTATGTGTTTGTGTGTTCATTTAATAAACTATTGCTCAACATTTCCATATCTGGCTTCCTAATCCAGCTGTCTAGTAAACTAAGGAAGCTTGTTCCCGCTACGGAATTAAAAAATACAACATTTAATGCGACTTTTTGTCTTACAATTCTGACATAAAAAAAAAAAAAAAAAAAAAAAAAAAGTTATAAACTTGTAATTATTTTTTCTTTTTTTTATTTCCGTGGCAGAAACAAGCTTCCACATTTTGTAATAAACCTGTCATTGTATATTACAAATATTTTTTTACAAATATTGTTCATCTTCTGTGGATAAAAGCGTCTGCTAAAAGCAAGAATGCTGGTTACTGGTCGTAACTGTGGTTCTATGAATGGTGGAAGACCGCCAGAGACGGTCAATACATGGTGGAGGAGTCGCATCTCGTCCATCACATCGAGAATCTCATATCAATTCAGTCACACGTGACCTCGACCGCTGACATGTCAGAAGCTATATCAGCTTCCCAATACGTCACGGTCGGTCTCTTTAGTCATTCTCAGTCCGAGTGACCAGAGACTCGGTCTTCCACCATTCATAGACCCACGGTTACGACCAGTAACCAGTGTTCTATTTCACGGTTCCAGTCCGCCAGAGACGATCAATACATGGTGGAAGACGAATGTAGCCAAGTCACGAGGATGTGAAGCTCAAGCATTTTCTGGCAATATAGCAGAACTAAAAGTAGTAGGAGCCACGTTAGTCTATAGAACCTTGTGAATGTGCAAGGTGATGCCCATGTAGCTGCTGCACATATCTCTGAGAGAGGCACACCACGTAATGCGGCCCTAAAAGTGGCTACTGCCCGAGTCAAATGACACATAACAGATGTAGGCAATATGTGGCCTGTTGAACGATATGCCTCACCAATAGTGACTTTGCTTTGACAAGGGTGCACCTTTCCTTCCGGGCCCAAAGCAGACAAAAAGCTGGTCAGTGGTACGCCATGGGGAAGTCTTTGATACACACTGCCTCAACATACGGACTGCACATAGGGCCGCCTTGTCCTCTTGTATAAACCCCGCCAGCTGAATGCGTTGGGTTGTGAATTTCTGAAATGCTGGGTTCGCCAAAGTGTAACTTGATTGCCCTCTGGCCCCCCACCTGAGACACTGTGGACACTCACCAACCCTTTTGGCTGATGTTATGGCTGACTGAATGCTGTCTTCATAGAAAGGCTTCTAATATCTGCCTGTTCAATAGGTTCGTAAGGTGCTAAACACAGACTGTCCAACACCACCCGTAAATCCTACTGGGTACACACTACCCATACTGGTGGCTTTAGCCATACAGCTCCTTTGAGAAAAGCCACTAGCCTATTGGCACCAATTGAAACCTGCTCCACAGGATCCCGATAAGCAGACAGGGCAGCCACAAACACTTTAAGTGTGCCTTACTGCCGCTGAACACTGAGAGAGCACCCTCTCAACCCCAGGGCCCAGATCCTTCCGCGGTGGCAGGGGGTGAGGAGGCCCCGTTGTTAGAGTTGATAAGAGCCTGAACCAAGGCATTGCTGGCCAACAAGGAGCCACTAGAATGATCGTGTGATGCTTCTCCTGCACTCGGACCAAAGGAGTGGAATTGGGGGAAAGGCATAGAGGAGAAGCGCTGCCCATTTGTGGGCTCAGTGAATCCTCCTCCTCCTGCGCTGAAAACTATAGCGGACAATGAGTCATTGTCCTGCTGACGAAAAGGTCCACGGCCGCTATTCCGTAGCTCCTCGAAATTGACTGAACAACTTCCTTGTGCAGACACCATTCCCCTGGTCTCGGCTCTAAACGGGAAAGTACGTCTGCTACACTGTTGCAGCGACCGGGGATGTGAGTTGAGCTGGCAGCCATATCACCCTGTAGCCCAAGACTGGTTGCCCACTGAAGCTAGGCAGGGTTGAGCCTGGTCAGTACCTGGATGGGAGACTCCTGGGAAAACTAGTAGATTGATATGAACAGCCCTTAACTGTGGGTCCCAACTGCCCTGAATACCTCGGTGCAGCCAAAGTCCTCCCCACCCACTGAGGGAGGCATCCGTGGTCCTGTGAGGCTGCACAACTGGTCGTAACCCGAACCAGCGTGTCGATTGTAAACCAGTGCCAAACGTTTGGCTATTAACCAGCGTTGGAATGGACGAAGATGCAACAGGCCTAGCTGAATGATTGATGACGCCGCTGTGAGAAGAACTGCCAGTCTTAGGAAGCTGATAAAGCGCAGCTTACTGAAACTTTAACAAGGTTGTCAGCAACACCTTCCTTCTGCCTTCCGTGAGGGTAGCTCTCATTTCCCTGGAATCCAATTTCATGCCCAGAAAGCACACTGACTGATTTGGAGTTTTTGGAGCTTTTCTGAATATTCACCTGTTGACAGCTTGCTGAGATGACCTGGCGGACAACAGCCAATCGCCCAGATACGGAAGGATCAGCATGCCCTCTCGCTGAAGTGGTTCCAGTGCCACCTGCATGACGCGTGTGAAGACCCGGGGAGAAAGAGATAGGCTGAATGGAAGAACCCTGAACTGACACGTCCTGCTCTGAAAAGTGAACTGAAGGAACTTTCTGTGGTGCAGTGTGATGGGCACATGAAAATACGTATACTTCAGGTCCACCAAAGTGAACCACATTCTGGGTTCGATTGCATGACAGACATCTAAAATCCGTAACATCGCAAAGGAAGACGCTTGAGACTCTTGTTTAAGTGTCTGAGGTCCAGGATGGGCCTCAAGCTTCCATCTTTCTTCTGGACGAGAAAATATGTTGAATGAAATCCCCCGGGATGGATGTGGGGGTCTACTAATTCTATTGCACCCTTGTCCAACAAGTTTTGGATCTCTGTTGAAAGAGCCAGGATCTGATGAGGATCCCGAACCACTGTTGGATGAACCTGGGTGCTTACTGAGGGTCTGTGACGAAAATGAAGACAATATCCCTTCTCGAGTGTGTCGAGAAGCCACTTGTTGTTTGCAATGCCTCTCCAATGATGTAACTGAGAGGTTGAAAACAGTCCCGTCACAGACCCTGAACCCCTAGTGATGGCAGGGAACATTTCCATTATCCTTGGGGGGGAGCCGGTGAGTAGGGTTAGGATGAGTTGGAGGTCTGAACTGAGAATGGGGTACTTCTCTTCGCCCAAGAGCCTTTCCACTAGAGAAGGCAATTGATCCCAATGCCTGCAGAGAAGTATCAGGAAGTTCCAATGCAGTATTATCTGGTGCTGCTGTAGACAGGGTCGAATGAAGACAGAAGACGAGTCATTGAATTTCCAACACGAGTCAATCCTGACACAGTGTTATACACATGAACCAATAAATCATCAGTATGCCTGCATTCCGTGTTGGGGCAGCGTAACTGCTGCTTGAGGGCCTCATCTGGAAATACCACCAAATAAGAGATACATGGCTGTAAAGGAGACATGTTACCGAGCCCTATCTTCTGGGCTTCAGCCATTGCGGCTAAAGTGTGTGCTACTCGATCCGGTCTGGAAGAAGGGGCAGAGCAAAATGCTGAGAAAACAACATCAGTAAAGTCAGGACAACTAGGTATCATAAAAACCTCTGGTCGGACAACCGGATGACGCAAGAGGTTTGAAGGCCCCAGTGATGGAGAAGGTAGGTCCAGCAGAAGTCTCCATCAAGGGTGTATAATGGTCCTGCTCATTAGCGACTAATGAATCTGAGGCTGCCAGAGATAACGTGTCCAGTTCATCCCTAGAACATTCACCTGCTGGTTCAAACCTGGTCAACAAGGGGTTAAGCACAGATGTTCTCACTTCCGTACTTGTGCTCTGAGTAGCAGAAGGAAGCGACTTCACCAACAAAGCCTGAATGCTCTGCACAGAATTAGATAGCTCAGCTACCTGGTGGGATAGTGTTGCATCCAGGGTTTGCTTCTTCCTTGGAGGCCCTTCACCTTTACTAGCTGAGTGCTTGCTACGAGTCCAAACCTTGATTTTGACTGGTGCCAAAAAAAATCTTGAACTTCAGGTTCAAATTTTGGCAACCTTTGTAGCCTAACCTCCAAAGGCATCAAATTACATTCCGGGCAAGGGTCAGTTAAAGCCTCCATGAGATGTCCGATGCCTAGACAGGCAGGACATTAAACATGGGCATCCATAAGGTCCATAGGACTTCAGCATGTGGAACATGAGACAGCCATAACACCTAGAAAACAACCCTGGTCAACCAATGGGTTAATATCAGCGATAAATATAGCACTTGTGGCGGATCGACTGCCTCTCCCAAGTGATCAACACCACCCCGTCCCTTAACTCGCCGCCCTTCGCCAGGTTCCCGACTGGAGTGGGTGTGATTAGAGAGGAGGGGCGCTGAAGAGGAGAATTAGCGGCTTGTGATGAGGCACACCTGAAGATAATGAAGCCTCATCACCGCCGCTATTAAATGCTGAGCGCGCCTCTCCTCGAGAGACTGGTCTCTTCCCTGTGCATGCACACTGGTGTCCTCATGGGTCCAGGAAGGGAGCACGGAGGGATTCCCGTGCCAATGGAGTTGTGAGACGCCAGACCCGTGGTCCGAACGGAGAACCATGCGCAATGCCGCTGATGGGCTAGGATGCCGGGCCGCTATTCTCCTCAAGTTGTCATGGATGAAGAGGACAAGCTGCGATGCTGAAGCCGCCGCCCCTCGCGCCTCAGACCAAAGAGAGAAGCGTTTTCGACCGCCGGACACTGCCCCCTTACCTGGACCCGTCCCATCTCTTCACCACCCATCCTTCACTATTCTCTGGCACAACGAGGACACCAGATCCCCTTTTGTTTTAACTCTTCATTTTCCCAATTTTTGGACATTTTATGTTTATTTCTGTTAATAAATGCCTCTCCGAGGCCTGACGCCACTCCCACTGTGTCTGTCGTTTGCTCCTCCCACCACACACTCCAGCGATATGCGTGTTAAGTGGTCGTCACAGTAAACGCACACAATAACTAACGCCCTGGTTTACGCAGACGTAACACAAATTGATTGCAATAGGTATACCTACGGTGAAAAAAAAGAACCCTGGTTAACCAATAAGTTCTCACAACACTCACCTTAACTCCAGTGGCTGGAACACCGCGTTTGTAAAGACCCTGGATAACCAATGGGTCTGAAAACAATCCAATAAAGTCCAAAATTGCGCATCTTTGTTTTTCCTCGAGACACAGCTACAGTGGGGAGCAATGCCAACCCAAAAGCTGTGCTCACTCAAGTGAGATCTCTCCGTGAGAATGACTAAAGAGACCGACCGTGACATATTGGGAAGCTGATATATCTTCTGACATGTCAGCGGTCGAGGTCACGTGTGACTGAATTGTTACGAGATTCTCGATGTGATGCGAGAGACGCGACTCCTCCCACCATGTATTGGTGTCTCTGGTGGTCTGGAACAGTGAAATAGAATGTAAACTATAATAGGGAGGTTACAAACAGAAGGTCAGTGTGTGTGAGAGACTCATACCGACTCTCCCCACGGTGTGTGTTCGGCCCAGACCCGTCGTCTGCTCTCGGACCCTCCAGCTCTTGAAGAGCTGTTTAAACAGAGCCGATTCCCCTCCGTCACTGAGAGCCTCCACTTTAGTGCTGAGAGGATATCCCTTCAGTTTAATGAACTCCTGCAGAATCAGTCACATTAACACACAACACTTTCCCTTCAGTTTAATGAACTGCTGCAGAATCAGTCACACTCACCAGAGCTCGAGTCATTGCTGCTTGTCTCTCCGCCTTGTTGGCCGTCTTCCCCTTCCACACAAATATTGACGTTCCCCCCTGATCCAAAATATAACAGTCCTAGATAGATAGATAGATAGATAGACAGATAGATAGATAGATAGATGTGAAGGTTGATTAAAGGTGACCCATTATGTCCATTTTCACATGATGTAATATAAATCTCTGATGTCCTCAGAATGTGTCTGTGAAGTTTCAGCTCAAAATACCACCCAAATTTTTATTATAGCTTGTCAAAGTTGCCCCTTTTTGGGTGTGAGGGAAAACACGTTTTGTGTGTGTACCCCTTTAAATGCAAATGAGCTGCTGCCTTTTCACAAGCTTCAGATACTGGAGCAACATAACAGCCGAATTTCTCTCATGCAAAATGTCAATAATACCCAGTAGCGAGTGCAGACTCACATGTTTGAACCGGAGTCAGACACAGATGGAGAGATAAGGAAGAGTTTGCAACTGTTAGACTGTATAATTGACGTTTCTGAATGGTTAGTGGACACATTTATGTAACTTAGTTGTTGTGGAGTTACGTTGATTCATCTCATCGACTAGCCTGTATCGTCATGTTAATCTATAAACTGTTGTAAAGGTACTTGTGTGTGAACTGTATTAGGATGCCCAGAGAGCCAGAACATGTATATCTGCTGCATGGAGATAGAGCTGGTATGGTTGAGCTCACGGGTATAATGTGGGACTGCTGCTTCACTCAGGGCGGGATCTAGTGCAGATCGTCACCAGTCGTGGGCGGGTTTCGCTACTCTTACGCAGGAGTAGGGGGAAATCTGAATTTGATCATTTGAATTGGAAATCTGAATCTGATGAGATTGATAATGATATATGGGTATTATAAAAAAAAAGTATTGGGTGGATTTTTACCAATTTAGGCTGGTTGTTTACACACACACTGTGCGTCTGTGTTCAAACGCATTTTATCAAAGTGAATTTTGCATAATAGGTCTCCTTTAAAGTACTGTCAGTCAAAAGTTTGGGGTTGGTAAGATTTTATAATGTTCACCAAGGCTGCATTTATTTGATCAAAAATACACTTAAAGAGTGAAAAATTATTCCAGTGTAAATCATCTGTTTTCTATGTGAATATATAGTAAAGTGTAATTTATTCCTGTGATCAAAGCTGAATTTTCAGCATCATTACTCCAGTCTTCAGTGTCACATGATCCTTCAGAAATCACTCTAATATGATGATTTGATGATCAAGAAACATTTATGATTATTATCAGTGTTGAAAACAGTCATATTTTTGTGGAAACTGTGTACTTACATCGTGATTCAGCAAGTCTTGTGTGAGTGGACTGGTTGCGATCTCAGTGATCTTCATCGATCCGTTCGCATCAGACACACTTCAAAGTTTGAGATGTGTTAGATTCACTCGTACTAAACATATGAGCCAATTAATCAATCAATTTATAAATGATATTTGTGGCCCTGGATCACAAAACCAGTCATATGTCCCACGGGTACATTTGTGGCAATAGCCAACAATACATTGTATGGGTCAAAATGATACATTTTTCTTTTATGCCAAAAATCATGAGGATATTAAGTAAAGATCATGTTCCATGAAGATATTTTGTAAATTTCCTTCTGTAAATATATCAAACATTTATTTTCGTGAGTGAATGCTGCACAATCGCCAACATAAATGGACAACTTTAAAGGTGCAGTGTGTGATGTTTAGCAGCATCTAGTGGTGAGGTTGTAAATTGCACACAACAGAAGTTACGGTGGCCGACAGGAAGTGATGTCGTTGTGAGTCAGCAGAGAGTGGCCAGTTAAACAATGAGGTTTCTATACATAGATAATTTAAGAAATTAGGTTTACTTAATTATTCAGTAAAACGATTTATTATTGTGAATATTATTGTTACTTGTTCATCATTGTGTCAGTGTTTTATTCGCTGACTTTAGCTAGCTTCTTATCACGAAGAACAACAGTTACGAATCGCGTTTGTCTGCTCAGGGCCACCGTAGAAACATGTCGATGTAAGCGGACCCGCGGTGTGTGTAGAGAGAAATGCCTCATTCTAAGCTAATAAAAATATTACGGTTCATTATGTAAGGTCTTTATACACCACTGAAAACATCATTATGTACATGATATTGTCAACAGATCCTCTTAAATATTACACACTGCACCTTTAAAGGCGATTTTCTCAATGTTTCGATTTTTTTGCACCCTCAGATTCCAGATTTTCAAATAGTTGTGTCTCGGCCAAATCCTATCCTAACAAACCATACATCAATGGAAAGCTGATTCATTCATCTTTCAGATGATATATAAATCTCAATTTAAAAAAATTGACCCATGTGACTGGTTTTGTGGTCCAGGGTCACATTTAATGTTTTCCAAGCAGCTGATATGAAGGACAGTGTATCTGAGGGCTCTTACTGATATAGCGTGAGCTTGTTCATCTGCTCCTGGTCAGATATTTCATCGGGCGTCCCGCTGGGCAGCTGTGAGGGCCTTTCACCCATAATGCCCACCATAACCTCCATTAGCAGAGGAGATTTGGCCTCTGCGTCTCCTTCAATAACCCCTATCTCTGCCCGACCCCCTCGCTCACGGTCCCGGATGTCCTTCGCCAGCATCATGCCCTGAGAGACCATGATAAAATGCATTAAACATAATCTCTCTATATACAGTATATACGGTATACATATATATATATATAAGCTGCCAACCTTCAGACGTTCTTGTGTGTTGCTCTCCGGGCCGTTCCACTGGATAATGGTCTTTCCCAGATCCAACAGAAAGACACTCCCAGTGTCGAAGCTCTTCCAGCTCATTTCCACCTGCACAATATTTCATCATTTATAGCCTGAGAATTATAGTCTGAATAATTTTAACCCTTGCGCATCAATTAAAAGTTACACACAGGTCCATAGTGGACAAAAATGTCAGTGTCAAAAAACTGTCATAAAATGTGAAGTTTGGGAGCAGAGACTTTGGTTTGGTCTCATTTTAAAGAAAAACCATTGGCAGATTATTGTTGAAGTAAAACAAGTTTAAAAAGTGAAAAAAAAAAAAAGTTGGGGTTAGTGAAAATTTTGAAAAAGTTGAAAATGATTTATGAACATTATTTTATATAAAATGTATATTTTCTGAAACACTTTGAACTCTAACACTGCTAGAAAATCAAAGCCATAAATCTAAACAAGTCGTGTTCCAAATGTGAGGATGATATCTCAATAAATGAGCTTTCAGTGAGAGTGTGTTTGAGCACAGGACCAGATTTTCCCCACTGGATGCAGTGAAACTCACTGGGACACATTAGTTTTTTCTCTCAAATATTACAAGCACACACACAATTTGTTTTTATTACACGCATACAAACCACACTCCGACATCATTACCAAGACACACACAATTATCACTGCATATTTTCTCCAGTTGGCTCTATAATATGCAGAAGCAGAAAACAGGAATAAAGCGAGTATTTGCTTTATAGACCAAACCTGAGAAAATGGCCCCATCTGGGAAAAAATTGTTAAAAAATTATTTTGAAGCCTTGCCAACAGAATAAGAGCCTATTAACAAAGATTGGATTATTTTATATTTAAATGGCCCTGGGGTTAAAAAGTTTTAATGGGTTTCAATGTAGACATTCTAGTCCTGAAGGTCCTGAGAGGAACTTTTCTGTGTACCTAGTGTAAAATAGATTAATTAAAGGAAATGGGGGTGAAATAGTAAAATTCCAATAAAAATACACACCTGTCCAAAATGTATGCATTTGGCATTAACACAGGCAAAATGATCCAAAAATAAATACATATATAAAAGACAAAAATGTTCAAAGGTTGCACAAGGGTTAAATCATTACTGCGATTCACAAGCATTTTGACAGATATTCTCAATCCCGGATAAAGTGTTGTGAGGAACATCAGGGTTATAAAGACTGATAGATCCTCACCTCAGTGCCGGTCACTTTTCTTCTCCCCTTCACATGCAGAAGTCTCTGAATGTTATACGTGTTTGTCTCCACATGGCTCATTCCTGAAGACACTCCTCCTGACTTATAACTGGGACATAAACACATATATCTGTGATTTCTGTCCTCTTCATGCACTAAAACACACACACACACACACACACACACACACTCAAACGGAACACACCACTGATCATTGAGTTCAGTTCTTCATCAGTGTTCAGTACTGATAATACCTAAAATACGTGTGTGTGTGTGTGTGTGTGTGTGTGTGTGTGTGTGTGTGTGTGTGTGTGTGTGTGTGACTCCTACATGATGCCCTGTTTGAAGTATCCGCAGAAGATGCTGGACTCGTGGCCCTGAACCTCTCGGTGTTGGACTGGAGAAGATCCGAGGAACTCGTCGAGCTGAACCGTGTAAACCGCAGCGGATCCCTGTTCATCCACAGAAGACATCGAGCCGATCCAGTAGTGGATGTCGTAGAACACAGATCCGCCAGTTTTACGAGTCTGAAACCAGAGACAAAAAACATGAAGCTGCTACTGCATTCCTGAATCAGTGGTGAAACAACATCTAACATAATCTGAAGGACACACTTACTGAGAGCAGTAAATAACAGTCACCATCATAAAACTGGCCGTGGAATTTTTCTGGGACCAAAACAAGATCCATTTTCTGGAGAAAAAATCAGTGAAATTGTGCAGTGTGAAATTTACTAGAAAACTTTGTCCAAAATCTTTGATTTAAAGGGGTGGTTGATTATGATTTCTATTTTCTAACTTTAGTTAGTGTGTAATGTTGCTGTTTGAGCATAAACAACATCTGCAAAGTTACAACGCTCAAAGTTCAAAGCAAAGAAAGATATTTTCTTTTACAGAAATCACCTTTTAAGGACTACAACAAAAGGCTGGTAGGAACTACACAACATTCCTCCCGGGTTAGTGACATCACCAACCCTAGAATTTACATAAACCCCGCCCCGGAACACGATTTATAGATTATCAAGACAGAATATGCTATTCAATGACTAGAAGATACATCAGCTTCATAAATTCATCAACTAACCATTCAGAAATGTCCTGTTGCTTCTACATGTTGTCACTTCTTCTTGAGTCTATCCATCATTGTCTGACTCCGGTTTGAACATAAAAGGCTAAAAGTTTTTTTAATTTTCAGTGCATGTGTGTGTGAGGTAAAAGGACGCAAGCTCTTGTAGCTCCGCCCTCTGTGCCGGGAGCAGCGGCTCATTTGCATTTAAAGGAACAGACACAAAAACAGTGCGTTTTTGCTCACCCTCAAAAAGTGACAATTTTAACATGCGATATAATAATATCTGTGGGGTATTTTGATCTAAAACTTCAAATACACACTCTGGGGACATCAGAGACTCATTTTACATCTTATGAAAAGGGCATTATACCAGCCCTTTAAAAACTGTGATCTGGGGCTGGATTCACGAAACATTCTTAATAAAAAAATTCTTCTTAACTGCGATTTTCTTCTTATTTTCTAACTCAAGAAAAAATATAAGAACATTTTGTATTCCCAAAAAATCTTCTTAAGAATGTTCTTTTTTAAGAGTGTATTTTTTAAGAATTGCACTTAGGAATATTCTTACAAACTTCTTAGAATTTATCTTAAGAATTTTCTTAACTTCTTTCTTAAAGGAACACTGTGTAGGAATTTCTCCCATCTAGCGGTGAAACTGTATTTTGCATTCAAACGAATAGTGCTCTCTAGCGCCTCGCTTTTTCAAATGCGTGTTGCAACTACGGTAGCCGTTATGTGCCAAGAAGCTATGACAACATGTCTTCCAATAGCACTTCATCGAGTTTAACTATACATGTTCTACTGTTATGCTGCCTATATAATGAATTACACAACCAAGCAATGAAAAAAAAGCTTTTAATTTAGACCGTAACATTGACTTACCTGTCAAGAAGAAAGCAGGGTGTCCCTTTCAAAGTCTTTCTACTTCATTAGCTCTTTCCACCTGGGAAAGACTATCCCTATATTTACCCTCGTTTTTTGAATTCGCTGGTCACGTTTCATTTTAAATAAAGTTTTTTGCTTTTTTGGGCGACGAGGATTCCTTGTCCTGTGGCTCGGCATAAGCAAGATCCTGCATTATGAAGTACCGTGCAGTGCAGCCTTCCAGATGTGCCGGGGCCGTGACCAGCGCCTTCGATCTCCTTGTCCGTTCCAACTGGTTTCAGTCACGTGACGCTGGCTCTGAACGAACACGCATTGTGGAAACGCGCTGAGGTAGGCTAGTGCTTTTTGTCCCTCTCTGCTATTATAGTTTTTCAAGATGGGGGAATGACATGGAAGCCTCCTTGGACTTACCCTTCCAATGTAAATAAAGATAAGAAATTCTTCGCTTACGAGGATAAATCAGATCATTGGCAGAGGTACTTTTACACCAATGAGGACATATTTATGAATAAAGACTTTGATTTTAGCTAATAAAATACTTAAAAAACTACACAGTGTACCTTTAAGAAGGACGATTTTCATGAATCCGGCCCCAGGTGATTAATGCAATACAAAAGTTACTCCCTAAATTGGTATTCAATTGCATTCAATATTGTAAAAATTAAGCTTTATATACTGCATTTCATAAGAACATCAGAGAAGAAATCCAGAGTAAGGAAAGAGGCCTGATAATGTATTTACACTCCAAAGGCAAATCCATCCTTATGAGGAAAATTAAAGGAGCTTCAGAGAAGAAATGACCCTTAAAGAGCAAATATTCTGCTTTCCCTCATCTGTGTTTAGTGTGTAGTGTTGCTGTGTGATCATGAAAAAGCTCCAGATCTTCTCTATATCAGTGTCAGTGTTTCTGAACTCCTGAAACGCCTCCATTGTAGTCTTGAGTTTCTTCCGGAACGAACACGTCACAATATTCCTCATTATAATAATTCATGCGCAGAATAAAGGGGCGGGGCCTGGTTGAGTTAGCTAGTAGTGTGTTAAACTGGCACTTATGGTAAGGGGCGGGACATTTCCCAAAGAAGTTTCACATACTGTACATCCCATCATTAATACAATAGTTGGCTTATATTCTTGCACATTATATATGCAAATAGCACATTGCAGGTTGTATTGAGTGGGAATTTAAAAATGTCTTTATACTTGATCAAAAGATGTTCAAATCAGTGAACATTTAACAGCAGCGAAAACATTCTTCATGTACACATTTCTTCAATAGATTATGTATTAAATGATTCTTTCACCAATGAAACCCACCTCGATCCTCCAGATGAGTGTTCCCGGAGAGTGTGTGACGGCTCTGAACGTTTGCTGCATCTTTCAACACTAAAACACCACACAGAAAACAAACCTTTAATTCACTATCATTAGACCATTCCTTTATGTTGAAGAAGTTATTGCCAGTATTTTTCACACTCACAATAGTGTCCAAAAGTGATGTCCGGAGGGGAGATTTGTTTTTAATGACTCTACAAGTATATATTGTTGATTATTTCAAAAAATTAAATATGAGGGAAGAACAAAACACTAAACTTGGATAAGGTTTATCTGACTAAATTATTTGGTTAAAAAAAACTACAACTACATGTTTTATTTTACAATGCAAAAAAAGAAATAGAAAAACAAAAAGCTGACAGGAAAAGGCAAACATAATCAGTTATTAATATTTGGTTGGTTCACTCTTGTTTTTGCATGTGGCCAAAAATGATGTGGCACAATGTTTAATTACGTTATTATCACAAATATAACAATTGACTCAAAGCACAACTACGCAAAATGTTGACAAAAACATTTATAATAATATTTGAATAAAGTGTCACTTTTGGCCACTACTAAATATTTGATCATATTTAGCTCAATGTAAAATAGTTTCAATAACAGTTTAATATTGTTAAAGCAACATTCATTTTAAGTTTGAATAGTTACCTTGAAGCCTGAACAGTGATGTTTAAAGAAGACTCTCCTCAGATAGATTGAAACTGATGTGTTTAGTCCAGAGACAGTGAACAGATCTGGGTTTCTCTGATCCTATAGCAGAGAAGAAACTAAAATATGCCCTTTTTTGTCCATATCTTTGCTGCGATTGAACAGATGCTTCATTTGATTGTATTTGCCTGCTGTCACTCAAAGCTCCGCTCAGCAGCCAATCAGGATAAAGCTTCAGCCCAGTCTATGCAAATGAGCAATGTAAACAAACAGAGTTATTCAAAGGACAAGAAAAGAGTGATGGTGCAGGTGCTGATCTTCAGTGGGTCAGAGTCTGTTTACTGCCTCAAATCAATGCAACCACAGACTAACATATCTCAGATTATTAAAATACAGTCATTCAAACCATATGCAGAACGTCATTTCATATCGTTCCATTGGTTCTTTCTCTAGGATTGCAGAAATTATTTGGTGTCAATAGTCATGGTGGGATAAAACCTTTCTCAACTATTACACCAATTTCAGAAATAAGTGGTTACAAAATAGCAAAATATGTTGGATTACTGAATGTATTTAACTGAATTAAGCTATTAAAATTAAATAAAAACTAGATTCTTTGCCCTGTTTATTCTACACCAGTGGCGTTGCAAGAGGGGGGCTTTGGGGGCTTAAGCCCCTGATGTTTTGTCAAAGGCCCCATATCTTTTGGAATAAAGTATGTTTCACTTCACAAATAAAATAGGTTGTATAACATTTATTTTGTCATCCAAGTACTTGAAATCTGTCTGTCCATAATAAAAAACAGTGGTAGATGCTGGCTGTGCCCATGAGATTAACATTATTACAATGGTTTCCTATTTAAGATATACTGTACATCTTTGCCAATGACAGTGGAAACTATAAGCTCAATTTAACAACACAAGCACTCATAAACATATTGCCATTATTATTGCATAAATATATATTTGTAAACCTCGAATGTGTTTGAATATTTCCCCAGTATCAGCACTGGGACTTTTCACTGTTTGTATTACTCAATTTGCCTGTGTTTGCGTGACTTGCATCATTAAGCCAGTAGGTGGCGACACGTTACTGTCTTTATGAGTGAGCAATTGAACCATTAATTGAACTGATTAGTCTAAAAACATTGATTAATTTAAGAAATTTAACAAGTTGCTGAAACTGATCTTTGATTCTCACACTAATTGCTAATTTATGCCTCTGGACACAGAAGGATTGCATTGGAATTTGATAGAAATGTAACATCTATGCAAAATAATCCTTGAATCGTTTCTCATTTAAGGCCATTCCTGTTTGGAAAATGTGATTGTGTATTGTCAACAATAAGCATAAACATTCTGCATTTTCTATTTTGTAGTGTGGATCATTCATTGCGACACTGATTCTCATGTTTAAAGGTGCATTGCGCAAGTCTCTGAGTTTTTGCAGAACTATGCCCCCTTCTGGCGACACACGAAACTGCAACCAGAGTTGTGCACGCGGTTACATGGAGTTTGCGTTGGGGTTTGGGATGAACTAGAAGCCGGTCTCTTTGAATCCATCTTCTACTTTTGCAAAAGTCGCTCGAGTTGTCTTCGCTGATGCGGATAATGGCGGCGAATACACAAACCTGCCATTATAGAGGCAATCGCAGTGATCATAGAAGGGCTCATTCAGCCCATCAGG
The DNA here is from genome assembly GCF_949319135.1 of Squalius cephalus. NCBI lineage: Eukaryota > Metazoa > Chordata > Actinopteri > Cypriniformes > Leuciscidae > Squalius > Squalius cephalus. Next base: position 720,297 of record NC_137143.1, read on the forward strand.
CAATTGTTTAAGCATGTATGGGTTAGAAAAACGGGTATTTTTAACATGAAAAGTTGCTTAATGCACCTTTAAGAATCTGTTTGATAAATAATTTATGCTACTGCCCACTGACATGCTTTTAAAGCTATTGTTATGCCCCCCAACCCCTCTTGCAAGATCACATTTGGGACCTCGGTATTTGGAAAAACCCTGAGTACGGCCTTGATTAAGAATATTAATAAAAGAAACGAAGAAGACAGCAAGCTGCCAAACGGACTGGTCAAGAGGAAAAGCGATGGTTATAGCCAAAACAGACAACTGGAGTACTGGTAATCATTGTGTTTTGTTCATACAGTGTGTTCAGGTGGTTGTTCTCAGGGGCTGAGCCCCTAATCGCAACGCCCCGTCTCCCAACTTTGTGGGAAGGGTTTGGGGATGTTCCAGTTCCAGCATGACTGCGCACCAGTGCACAAAGCAGGACCATAAAGACATCCTTTTATCCAAAGCGACTTGCATTGCATTTCAAGGTACACATTTACATTCTTATCAGTTCTTGCTTTCCCTGAGAATAGGCTTTATGCACAGCTGCACTACTTCCTGAACTTCAGCCAGCTCCTTTGTTTCCTGTCTGCCATTATTGGACAAACTGATTAATCCCGGTGTGTCTGATTATTGTTGTTGTGACTACTGAGGTCAGGCACACCTGGATTAATCAGTTTGTCCAATAATGGCAGACAGGAAACAAAGGAGCTGGCTGAAGTTCAGGAAGTAGTGCAGCTGTGCATAAAGCCTATTGAACCCATGACCTTGGTGATGCAAGTGCCAACCCTCTACTGTTTGAGTTATAGGAAAGCTAATACAGAGAGAATAAAAGCCTTCTTTCTTTGCGTTTACATTTGAAACTCTTCCCCCACACACTGACGTAGATTTGTGGGGGCGTGTTTGAACTAAGCGTTTTAGGAAGGTGTGGCTGAGCCTTAACTTTTTTAAAGAATATCTCTTTAGGTTTTACACTTTGAGCTTTGAAACTCTGCAGATCTTATACTTGCACTAACAGCTACATAACACACTAAAGAAAAAGGAAAACAAGAAATCGCATCATATGACCCCTTTAAAGTTAATGTGCATGTAAAGACAAACATCCCAACACTTTTGCCAATATAGTGTACGACATTACTCTCCCTTACTATAGTGAAAGTTACTATTACTGTTTAAAAGTCATTTGTCGCGTAAAAGTAAAATTTAAAAAGTAAAATTTCCCTCAGAAAAGCTCCTGTCAGACCCACTGTGCTGCTTGATTGACTTTTAACGGTTTCTGCGCGAGGGAGAATCTTGTCTCTCGCGCACATTTAAAATATACTCTTTTATTCAAAAAAATATTAACGATAATATTAGCGTTTTTAGGGTCTGGTTGTATAATTGGTAACAGTATTTTAAGTAGATTTTTTAAAAATCTTTAATTTAAATGTAATGTGAAACCAAATTATTAAAAAGTCAGTGATGATCACATTTACCACCATAAACTTTAATTTAACCCTTCAAATCTGAGAAAATCAAGAAATCCCTGAATGCTGCTGAGAATAAGAATTTGGAATAAGGCTGTAACATAACAAAATGTGGAAAAAGTGAAGCGTTGTGAATACTTTCCGAATGCATTGTATTTCTCCCTGTACAGAATCTCTATCTGTCAAAGACAGATGAGACATTTAAGACATCTATAAGACGTTTAGGCTCTGTTGTGTAATGAATCCTCCACCATCGTCACGCGATCAGTGAACTGTGATTCCTGCTGTACTGTGTGCGACTGCAACTCATGCTGGATGAGCAGAGCAGACCTTTACAATAGTTTACAATGGTTTTCATTTTTTATAAAAACAGCAAACCGACAGTTGAGGCAGAATGTAGCGGTGGCATATTCTATGCTAATTTCACTCTCACGCTCCGTAATGGCGATATTATGAGACAGCTTTTCACTCTATGGGAAATCTCATTACATTTTAGTCTCGTGAGATCTCATGGCACGAGATCTCGTCACACCTCTAATAATCCACCATAGGCGTGTTAAATTAATTAGAAAAGTTAAGGAATCTTACACTATACATTTAATTTATGTTAAAGTTTATGGGACATGGCTTTTAATGGTAAGCCTTTTGTTTTGAAATCAGGCTCTCAAAGTATATCAAAATTTGGATTTAGATTTATCGCCAACAAATCGGATATCAGCTTTCAAATATAAAGAATTATCGGTTATCGGTATCAACCAAAATGTTAATATACTAGATGTACTGTCATCAGTTCACATCTATGATTCATAAATGGGTTCATGATTAAATTAATCACAAAAGTATTTTTTTAATTTGATGATTGGTTTACAGTAGAAATATTAAAGCAACCTTATTAATCGTTTTTTTACAGATTCAGAACAGTGTGTGTGCCTGATTTAGATATTGTGGTAGATTTTTCCCTAAACCTAACTACGTCCTATAATATTTATACTCAAGCGTGTCTACAGTCGACGTCGGCAGAGTCTAACCCTATACCCTAGCGCGTCTACACATCGACTTCGGCTGGGTGCTAATACCTGTTCCCCTAACTAGCTTACTTCCTGCGCAGGAATAATCGACAAACAGACTTCAGCAAACATCCTCTAAATACTTTAATCACGGCCGGAGGATCTCTCGAGCAGTTCTCAGAGAATCTCCCCCAAGAAGAAGCAAGGCTGGAGGATCTCAGACAAATTCCATTGAGAATCCCACCAGCTAAAAGAATACAACAGTTTTTATAGAATGAGGAGGTATGGCAAAAATGTCATACTGCATTACATAATTTCCCCACAATTTGATTGGTTTTCATAGACAAATCCTTCTGTTACTAGGTAAAGCAAAATTTGTTTTAATGATTACTTCATTGTTAAACACAAGGTTCTAACCTAGTCATCTGTCTAGTTTCATTTCCCATATTTGTTATTTTTACACGAGTCAAAGAGGTATGGCAACACAACATACAACATTCAAAAACACATGACAGAACGTTTTAGTACATTGTGTTTCAAAGTGTTAGTTTTGTTAGGCCTAAAAAGAGAAATAAGTTTAGATGTTAGAGTTAATATTAGTTTGATATACAGTTTACTATTTTATTCATTAAAAATCCACCCCAATTTCTAACTTTTGAATATTAATTAAAAAGATTAATTAAAAATGAATTAATAAAACTGTAATTAAATGATATCTGATGACATTGTGCCCATGTGGACATTAGAAAGAGGATTTAAAAGCATGTGCGTGTGTGTGTGTGTGTTTTAATCTGACACAGATACACTGAAGAATCAGAAGAAACCTTGAATCCAGCATAGAGGGGTTCAGTGAATGTGGTGTTGAATGTGTGTAAGTGTGTGAAAGTGTGTGTGTCAGAGACGCTGTAGAAGGACAGAGTGCCGGCCGACACGTCCACATACACTCCTGCTCTCTTAGAGGATGAACGGTTGACAGGTATATCAGTGTAGTTATTATTGTGACGGACAGTGAATCTGTCATTATAACAGTTCAGACTCCAGGATTTTTCATTGTATCCAAACACACAGTCTTCACTCCATCCTTTCCTGCTGATTCCTTTATTTGAAACTGACAAAACAGCACCTCCGCTCCATTCAGCCTCCCAGTAACAGCGTCCAGTCAGACTCTCTCCACACAGAACCTGATGAACATCATCAAATCTCTCTGGATGATCAGGATACGCCTGATGCTCTTCCACATGTGTGATCTTCCTGTTCTCATCAGATAGAATGAGATGAGTGTTTGCTGTGTTTGGATCCAGTGTGAGATCACAGGCATCTGAACACAATAAGAGAGAAACATCTATAACAACAAAACAACAGTCACTAGACGTGTGTGTGTCTGTGTGTGTGACATACACTTTTGTGTGTGTGTGTGTGTGTGTGTGTGTATTTGTGTGTGAGTGTCTGTTGTAGAGATGCGCGGTTGGCGGTTACAGCCGCGGACTCCGCGGATAAACCGCGGATCGGGCGGATGACATGACGAAAAGTAATATTTTAATTAAATTTGGGCGGGTGGCGGGTGGTTGAACCAATCAAATGAAAAATATATGTATACACCAATCAACGGATGGCGGGCGGGTGCGGTTTTGAAAATTGGTCAAAAACGTTGGTGCGGATGGATGGCAGACGAATGATGAGTTTTGTGATGCGGTTGCGGATGAAATAATAGCCCATCCGCGCATCTCTAGTCTGTTGGTGTGTGTGTGGGTGGGTAGACATACACTTTCGTGGTCCTGCTGTCATCCTGATCTCTCCTCCATGATCCACACTATAAACACAAACACTCATTAATGAAGATATACATCATGCACACATACATGGTCAGTATGTCAGTATAAGTGTTTGACATACTTGAGTATCTGCATTGAGCAGTTTGGATCCTTCAACTTATCAGAGAGTAGTTTGACTCCTGACTCTCCTGGGTGATTGTAGCTCAGATCCAGCTCTCTCAGGTGTGAGGGGTTTGAACTCAGAGCTGAAGACACATAACCACAGCCTTCCTCTGTCACCATACAGCCAGACAACCTACAGACACACACAGTTAGATCATCTACAGACCAAGGTTATTATAGTTTTGCTTTTTTAAATGAGTTTTTATTTTAATATCGTTTTCAATTTTGCTTTAAATTTAAGTTTAGTTTTAGTTAGTTTCATTAATGGTTTTGTTAGTTTTAGTTTAGTTTTTATTTTGCAAACACATTTCTATTTAGTTTTTATTTGATTTAGTTTCAGTTTTAGTTTTAGTAATTATAGTTTAGCAGTGCAAACATTTCCAGGGTAGACCAAAGCGAGACGCATAATTTCAGCAAAGTTTAACGTTTGCCGAGATTACAGTTAACTCTTGTGCAGACATCTTAATAATAAAATTAAAAATAATGGTTTGAGATTGAACAAAGCACCAAATAAATGGAACTTAAAAGTATACAAGAAAAAAACAATGAAAAATACAGACAAACTAATTCATATTAAATATGAAATCTTGTTAAACAGTTTACTTTTTATCAGAGTGACACTGGTACATACAACAACAAAATCAGCTAAATTAATCTGACAACCTGCTGTGAAGCCAGTGTGATTAAATAATGAAGTATCTATGCAGTGTGTGAGTGTATGTTTGTGTGTGAGTGTGTACATGTTTTTCTATCGTGGTGGGGACTTAAACCTGAATGCACACACACTCATGGGGACTTGTGTCACTGTGGGCCTAAATTAAATGAATGCGTTTTTTTGAAAATGTGTGTGATGGGTCGGTTTAGTGTGTGTGTGTGTGTGTGTGTGTGTGTGTGTGTGATGGGTCGGTTTAGGGGTCGGGTTAGTGTGTGTGTGTGTGTGTGTGTGTGTGTGTGTGTGTGTGTGTGTGTGTGTGATGGGTCAGTTTAGGGGTCGGGTTAGTGTGTGTGTGTGTGTGTGTGTGTGTGTGTTAGGGGTCGGGTTAGTGTGTGTGTGTGTGTGTGATGGGTCGGTTTAGGGGTCGGGTTAGTGTGTGTTTGTGTGTGTGTGTGTGTGTGTGTGTGTGATGGGTCGGTTTAGGGGTCGGGTTAGTGTGTGTGTGTGTGTGTGTGTGTGTGATGGGTCAGTTTAGGGGTCAGGTGTGTGTGTGGGGTGTGTGTGTGGGGTCGGGTGTCACGCTACTGCTCCACTGACCATACACTGGTCACTCCACTACACACCTCAGATCACTTCCTCCTCACTCTCAACATCAACCTGCCACGGAACACAACACACTCTCCTCCACAGGTCACTTTTCGGCGAAACCTACGCTCACTCTCACCCTCTCGTCTGTCCTCTCTGGTCTCATCCACACTTCCTCCACCTGATCAGCTTTCAACACTAGACACTAACAGTGCAACTGATAATCTTTTCTCCACTTTAACATCCTGCTTGGACACCTTCTGCCCCCTTTCCTCCAGGCCAGCCCGCGCCACACCCTCTGCCCCCTGGTTATCTGATGTTCTCCGGGAACATCGTTCGAAACTTAGGGGTGCAGAGAGGAAGTGGCGCAAATCAAAAGATCCTACTGATCTTGGTCTTTATCAGTCCCTCCTCTCTTCCTTCTCTGATAATATCTCTACTGCTAAAATGACTTACTATCACAACAAAATTAACAATTCTTCAGACTCTCGCATGCTTTTCAAAACCTTCTCCTCTCTTCTCAACCCTCCTCCTCCTCCTCCTTCATCAACACTAAAAGCTGACGATTTTGCTACATTCTTTATAAATAAAACAACCTCCATCAGCGGCCAATTTAGCAATCCACAAATTGACACACACACTTTTCCAGCTAACACGCACTCTCTACCCTCCTTCTCTCTACTCTCAGAGACAGAAGTCTCCAATCTCCTCCTTTCCAATCGCCCTACCACCTGTCCGCTTGATCCTATTCCCACTAACCTACTTCAAGCCATTTCATCCTCGGTTGTACCCACACTCACACACATCATAAACACCTCTCTTCACACTGGTACCTTTCCCACAGCATTTAAGCAGGCTCGTGTAACCCCACTGCTTAAGAAACCCACTCTAAATCCAGCACATCTGGAGAATTACAGACCAGTATCTCTCCTTCCATTCGTCGCAAAAACACTTGAGCGAGTTGTTTTCAACCAGATCTCTTCCTTCCTTACACAGAACAACCTCTTGGACAACAATCAATCTGGTTTCAAAAGCGGACACTCAACTGAGACTGCCCTGCTCTCAGTAATTGAAGCTCTGAGACTGGCAAGAGCAGCCTCCAAATCCTCAGTTCTCATCCTGCTGGATCTGTCTGCTGCCTTTGATACAGTTAACCACCAGATCCTCCTGTCAATCCTAAAGACGAAGGGCATCTCGGGAACCGCACTCCAATGGTTCAAGTCTTACCTCTCAGGTAGGTCCTTCAGGGTTTCGTGGAGGGGTGAGGTGTCTAAGACACAACATCTAGCTACTGGAGTGCCTCAGGGCTCAGTGCTGGGACCGCTTCTCTTCTCCATCTACATGACATCACTAGGATCTGTCATTCAGAAACATGGTTTTTCCTATCACTGCTATGCTGATGACACACAACTCTACCTCTCATTCCAGCCCGACGATCCGACGGTAGCTGATCGTATCTCAGCCTGCCTGACAGACATTTCTGGCTGGATGAAGGACCACCACCTTCAACTAAACCTTGCGAAGACAGAGCTACTCGTGGTCCCAGCCAACCCAACACTTCACCACAACTTTACCATTCAGCTAGACTCGTCATCCATAACTCCATCTAGATCAGCCAGGAACCTTGGTGTGGTAATTGATGATCAATTGAACTTCACAGAACACATTGCAAGAACTGCCCGGTCATGTAGATTTGCCTTGTACAACATTAGGAGGATCAGACCCTTCCTATCAGAACATGCTACTCAACTCCTTGTCCAAGCGCTTGTTTTATCCAGACTTGACTATTGTAACTCTCTCCTGGCTGGTCTTCCAGCTTGCACAGTCAAACCTCTGCAACTGATCCAGAACGCCGCAGCTAGAGTGGTCTTTAACGAGCCGAAAAGGGCACATGTCACTCCTCTCCTCACAAAATTGCACTGGTTGCCAGTTGCCGCTCGCATCAAATTCAAGTCACTGACGTTTGCCTACAGAACAACCACTGGTTCTGCTCCCTTTTACTTTAACTCTTTACTTCAGACTTATGTGCCTTCCAGGAACTTGCGCTCTGCAAGTGAACAGCGTCTTGTGGTGCCATCTCAAAGAGGCACAAAATCTCTTTCTCGGACCTTTACCATGACTGTTCCCTGCTGGTGGAATGATCTGCCGAACTCAACCAGAGCGGCTGAGTCCATAGCCACTTTTAAGAAACGGCTGAAGACACTTCTTTTTCGACAGCACTTGATCCAGTAATACTAACACTTTCTCTCTACTACTCTATTCTGTTCTATAACAAAAAAAAACAAAAAACAAAAAAAAAAATTGCGTTGAATTATACTGAGAAGGGTCATAGCACTTGCATTTTGTTGTCCTACTGCTAGTTTAACTGCTTCTATTGTTCTCATTTGTAAGTCGCTTTGGATAAAAGCGTCTGCTAAATGAATAAATGTAAAATGTAAATGTAAAATGTGTGTGTGTTAGGGGTCGGGTTAGTGTGTGTGTGTGTGTGTGTGTGTGATGGGTCGGTTTAGGGGTCGGGTTAGTGTGTGTGTGTGATGGGTCGGTTTAGGGGTCGGGTTAGTGTGTGTGTGTGTGTGTGTGTGTGTGTGATGGGTCGGTTTAGGGGTTGGGTTAGTGTGTGTGTGTGTGTGTGTGTGTGTGTGTGATGGGTCAGTTTAGGGGTCGGGTTAGTGTGTGTGTGTGTGTGTGTGTGATGGGTCGGTTTAGGGGTTGGGTTAGTGTGTGAGTGTGTGTGTGTGTGTGTGTGTGTGTGTGTGATGGGTCGGTTTAAGGGTCGGGTTAGTGTGTGTGTGTGTGTGTGATGGGTAGGTTTAGGGGTTGGGTTAGTGTGTGTGTGTGTGTGTGTGTGTGTGTGTGATGGGTCGGTTTAGGGGTCGGGTTAGTGTGTGTGTGTGATGGGTCGGTTTAGGGGTCGGTTTAGGGGTCAGGTTAGTGTGTGTGATGGGTCGGTTTAGGGGTCGGGTTAGTGTGTGTGTGTGTGTGTGTGTGTGTGTGTGTGTGTGTGTATGTGTGTGTGTGATGGGTATGTTTAGGGGTCGGTTTAGTGTAAGGAGACAGAATATACAGTTTGTACAATATAAAAACTATTACGTCTATAGAGAATCCCAACAAAGATAGTGGACCAGAGAGAGAGAGAGAGAGAGAGAGTGAGTGTGTGTGTGTGTGTGTGTGTGTGTGTTTGTCTGCTTGTGTGTGTGTGTGTGTGTGTGTGTGTGCGTAGTGTCCCGGGACATGTCTCCACACCACATGGATAACAATATTATTAGCAGAAAATATTTTGTAAAAACAAAGATAACAACAGCAGCACCTTTCAGCCTGTCAACCTTCATGAAAGCATGACATCACCACATTAAAGGTATGTTTGTGCTTGACGGACTTGTTTTGCTGTTGCACCCGCCGCGCAAATGAAAGGACATTCTAAAAACGCTTCGCTCAAGTTAAAAGAAGTTCAACTTGCGTCTCATTACCTTGAGTTATTTCCCATTCCACTGCCACAGACGCATCCTTTATGAACAGCCGCTCAGGACTAGCAATGTGTTCGCTGGTCCTTCATTGAGCGCGTCACAGGACAGCGGTTAATCGCCTCAGCAACTTCACGCGTGCGAAGCGCAATATACACGCATTTCCCTAAACAGCCACAGGTCAGACTTTCCACCAAAGTAAAGAGCTTATTAAATACGAAAACGATGATTTATTTTTGCTAATTATTATTTTATTTCAGTTAGTTTTTCAGTAACTGTTGTTAGTTTCATTTAGTTTTAGTTTTTCATTTATTATGAATTTCTAATTTTATTTCAGTTTACGAAAATGTTTTTTGACCAATAGTTTTAGTCTTAGTTTCAGTTTTCGTTTACGAAAATAACCTTGCTACAGACACACATCAACATTATGACCGGAAGACAGTAAACAATCTTTCATATGTTCTTAATACCTCAGTATCTGCAGCTGACAGCTTGAACTCTTCAGTCCATCAGAAAGCAGCTTCACTCCTGAATCCTGCAAGTCATTGTTACTCAGATCCAGCTCTCTCAGAACACAGTTTGAGGATTGGAGCGCTGATGACAAACTCTCACTACACTGAGCAGTGATATTACAGTTGGGCAATCTACAATAGAATAATAAATTATTAAACAACATGAACAGAAAGATGCCGACTGTGGAAACGTGGCGAATGAGGTGACAAGGAGAAAGATTAATTTAGCCAATCAGAGCGGAGAGTATTTATTTCTTAAACTGCGTGCTTCTGACAGAAGGTCAGAATGAGGATGGGAAAATAATCATTTATTGAAAATTTTGTCTAAAAACAACTTTAATAATATTGTAAGTGAACATCAAGGAACACATTAAATTTGTAAAAAAGGCCTGTCACAACACCTTTAAGACTAAGGTTGTTAATAACTCACAGAACTTTTCTGCAGTTGATCACAGCTGGTATCAGTCTTCTTCTACCTTCATCTGATGTGTTGCATTTCTTGAGGTCCAGCTCATCCAGCGCCTCCTCTGAAATCTGAAGCATGTAGGAGATTGTTGAGCAGTAAGCAGGAGAGAGATACATCTTTGAGTGTTTGTCTGATTTCACAAACTCCTGAATCTCTCTGGACAGAGTCTGATCTTTCACTTCCAGCAGACAGAGGAACAGATTAATGGATGGACCAGCTGAGAGATAATATAAATTATTTAGATCTTTGATCTTCTCTTTAATGTACTGTGTGGTTTCTTTGATGCTCTCTGAGCTGTTCTCTGTGTGTGTCAGTAGATCCTGTAAGAGTCTCTGATTGGACTCCAGTGAGACGCCCAACAGGAACCGCAGGAACAGATCCAGCTGTCCATTCTGACTGATGAGGGCTTTATCTACTGCTGATGTTAGTAGATAATACAGAGAGTCTTGAATTCTGTAAAATCTGAATCCAAGCAGTGGTTCCTTGTTCTTGACCACATGTGAGTAAAACACGTAGAAAGCAGCGAGAAACTCCTGGAAGCTCAGATGAATGAAGCTGTAGACTTTTCTCTGATGAATCACAGATTCCTCCTTAAAGATCTCAGTGCAAATCCCAGAATACACTGAGGCATCAGTGACGTCTATGCCGCTCTCTCTTAGGTCCTCCTCATAGAACATCACATTGCCTTTCATCAGCTGATTGAAAGCCACTTTAGCAAGTTTCACAATCACTTCTCTGTTGGACCGCAAGAGTTTCTCTGGATCTCTCTCTTCATACTTCTGATTCCTCATTTTGATCTGAATCAGCAGGAAGTGGATGTACATTTCAGTCAGAGTTTGAGGGATTTCTGAACTCAGATCTTCTTCCAGGAGCTTCTGAAGCACAGTGGATGAGATCCAGCAGAAGACGGGTATGTGGCACATGATGTGGAGGCTTCTTGCTCTTCTGATGTGTGAGATGATTCTGCTGGCTTGATGGTCGTCACTGATTCTCTTCCTGAAATATTCCTCCTTCTGAGGCTCACTGAATCCCTGAATCTCTGTCAGACGGTGGATGTATTTGGAGGGGATCTGATTGGCTGCTGCTGGTCTGGAGGTGATCCAGATGAGAGCCGAGGGAAGCAGATCTCCTTTCGTGAGCTTTGACATCAACACACCCACTGATGAAGTCTCAGTCACATCAGAAACTTTCTTTGACATCAACACACCCACTGATAAAGTCTCAGTCACATCAGAAACTTCCTGAGCGTCTGAAAACATCAGTGTGATTCTGCTTTCATCCAGACCATCAAAGATGAACACAACTTTACACTCCTCATAAATCTTTGAGTCCAGATCTTGAAGTTCAGGATAAAAGTCCAGCAGAAGTCTGTGAAGACTGTACTGATGATCTCGGATCAAGTTCAGCTCTCGAAATGGAAGCACAAACATGAAATCTACATCCTGATTGTCTTTTCCCTCTGCCCAGTCCAGAATGAACTTCTGCACAGAGACGGTTTTCCCGATTCCAGCGATGCCTTTAGTGAGAACAGTCTTGATTTGCTCTTTCTCCTCACATCCTGGTTCAGGAGAGGCTTTAAAGATGTCATTGCAGTAGATTGGAGTGTCTTGTGAGTGTTGTGTTCTGGCTGTTTTCTCTATCTGTAAAACCTCATGTTCTTCATTCACTCCTTCACTCTCTCCCTCTATGATGTACATCTGTGTGTAGATCCTGTTCAGGAGGGTTTCATTCTCTTGGAGTTTCAGTCCTTCAAATAATCTCTCATACTTGTTCTTCATGCTGGTTTTGTGTCTGTCTTTGACTCTCTGTAGTTCATCATTCACTGGTAGAGGAGAACCTTGGTCTCCAGTCTGATCATCTCTATACACACTGCTGAGAAAAAAACAGCAGGAAAAAAATTCTAAAATAAAGGATTTAAACCATGAAAAACATTAAAATGTAAATCAATACAGATGGCAGTCTTATTATTTTTCATATATTTGATGTCTTATATCTTGACTCTAGGATCAAAGTTTTCCATCACTAAAATTTTGTCCATAGATTTGAGGTAAAATAAAAAATAAAAACTCATCTCACATCGTGCATCCATTGTGTTTTTTGCTCTCCCATGAACTGTCATCTTCTAGTTTAAATCACTAATGTTCACACACTCACATTGGGTCAGAGGTCACTGGTCCATCGCTGAGGTCAGGAGGAGGATGTAAGGATTGATTGCTCTTCAGAGACACACAGCTGGGTTCTGGAGATGAAGATCTCTGTCTCCTCCTTCTGGAGATACTGAGAAAACATATATCAGTATCCCCTTTCACACAGCAATCCCGGTAAATTACCGTAAAATTGCCAGAACGACTTTACCGGTAAATTAAAAAATGTGCTATTCACACAAGCAACAGCATTCTGGATTTTTATCGGTACCAGACCATTCACATATCAGTTCCAAAATACTGGTAAACTCTGTGTCATTAACCGTAAGTGAAATCTAAAGTTGTTGACAAATCTCTTCATCCCCCCCGGACAAGGAGAAGCGCTTTAAAGGTCCCGTTCTTCGTGATCCCATGTTTCAAACTTTAGTTAGTGTGTAATGTTGTTGTTAGAGTATAAATAATATCTGTAAAATTATAAAGCTCAAAGTTCAATGCCAAGCAAGATATTTTATTTAACAGAAGTCGCCTACAGTGAATGGCCGGTTTGGACTACATCCCTCTACTTCCTTCTTTAATGACGTGACTAGAACAGTTTTTTGACTAACCTCCGCCCACAGGAATACACAAATAAAGGGAGCGTGGTCTTGTTGCGCTCCCATGGAGAAGAGGAAGAGTTGCGTTTGTAGAGTATGTTTGTCGCCATGTCGTCGAGACGCTGTTATTTTCATCCCGGAGTACAATCACCTTTGTTTGGCCTTCCCTGAGCGCATGCATCTCCACGTTATGGTAAGAGGCGTGACCTTTCCGGGCAACGTGCGCTAAGCTGCTGTCGAATCACAATACGGGAACCGCTGGCACAATCAGAACTCGTTACGTATTTCTGAAGGAGGGACTTCATAGAACAAGGAAGTCATCAGCCCGTTCTTAGGACAGTGAAAACAGCGGTATACAGATAAGTAAATTGTGTGAAAAATACTGTTTTTTTACACGCGAAACATGAACACATGTTATATTGCACACTGTAAACAATCAAAGCTTCAAAAACACGAAAAACGGGACCTTTAATTTTGGTATCACTTCAATTTGAAGACATTTGTAAACAGTGCTGAGTAAACGCGTCATCATTTTATGAATGGCTCAGAGCCATTCCTCTTTCAATGGCTTTGATTGGCCCAAATCACTTCTTACTTCAGCGCGTTCTGACCTCGTATGTGCAAAATACTGGTAATCTTCATTCCGCGTTCACACAGCGCATATCCCAGTAATTTACTGGTAATGTTACAACTTCCCTTACTGGTAAATTGCCGGAACCAATTTACCGGTATATTTGAAAAAGTCCTGTTCACACATGATCTGTTACCAGTAATTTACCAGTAAAGACTGTATGTGTGAAAGGGGTTAGTGACTACGTTTATCAGCCAGAACACTGCAGTCACTTGATTGCTTTGATATGTAGTTGTATTAGAAAAAAAGGCAAACTGTTTGAAGTTGTGAAGAAAACATACAGAGGATGCAACAGATCACCCTTTCAATCAGCTCCGAAAGGACTGTGAAAGTTAGTGAAGAGAAACTCATCAGACACATGACTGAACTATTTCTGAAATCAGTTTGAGCTGGTGCTGGCATTATCAGTGAGGATGCATAATGACGGAACATGATGCAGTTTTACGGATTGTATTTATTAGAAGTGGCAGTGGTTACTATTTATCATTCCTGGTGATTGTCATGCTGATGAAAACAAATATCATGTACATGCCTGCTCTGGTTAAATAATAATCATAAAGACATGAGTAGGCCTAACTGATCATTTAAATACCACTAATAAAATTATTATACTTATAAATTTTAGATCTGTTGAATGGAATATGTGGCATCTGATGGTAAGAAATCTATTTGAACTGAATATGTGAAGAGATCTATATGCAGGAGAAGGACAGTCATCCACCTCACAGACGCTATAGTTTCACCTTGAACTTGCTTTACCTCCTGACTATGATGATGTTTGGTTTATTTCAGAGGTTGTCCCACCTGAGCCTCATTTTGAATTTTAATATAACAGCTGGTGAAATCAGGCTATTGACTCTAATACTAGATAAAGTCTCACCTGGGGTCAGAGGTCACTGCTCCATCACTGAGGTCAGGAGGAGGATGTAAGGATTGATTGCTCTTCAGAGACACACAGCTGGGATCAGGAGATGAAGATCTCGGAGTCTCCTGCATCATTTCAGATGAAACTTTCCTTCTTTTGTAATAATGAGGAACTGACACCTGGCCTGTATATAGAAATACAGAAAACATGACAATATATCCATAATTTCTTCTTTATAAATGCACAAAAGATCATTGCACTGAGTAAAATAATAAATAATACCTTTTTTGCTTTAACCACTGTGTGAAAAGTTCCTCTGATTTAGTCAAACAATGTGTGTGATGGTCAGTCAAATACGAGTCCTATTGCTTTGCGAGTGAAACTCTAATGGAGAAGGATAAAAAGAAGACACTTGTGTTCGTCGCCTCATCCACATTTACATAGTAAAACAACAAACATTGGTATGTTCATTTGCATGAGATAAATGTTTCAACATTGATTTTTTTTCTCATGAGGGCAGAATCCAAATCTGAAAACAATTATTGCATAAACAATTTTTTGTTTTATTTTTTGCAAAATAAAGGCAAACATCTGTTGTCTTTTACACCTTAAACTGCCCATCAAGACATATTTATCTTTAGTAGCTCACATGCTGTTATTCTTCTCACATCACTGGAGGTATTAAAGACTCTGAAGGATGAGAATTAAGAAGAGAAGGTGGTTGCAGATTGATCAAATAACTACACTCACCTAAAGGATTATTAGGAACACCATACTAATACTGTGTTTGACCCCCTTTCGCCTTCAGAACTGCCTTAATTCTACGTGGCATTGATTCAACAAGATGCTGAAAGCATTCTTTAGAAATGTTGGCCCATATTGATAGGATAGCATCTTGCAGTTGATGGAGATTTGTGGGATGCACATCCAGGGCACGAAGCTCCCGTTTCACCACATCCCAAAGATGCTCTATTGGGTTGAGATCTGGTGACTGTGGGGGCCATTTTAGTACAGTGAACTCATTGTCATGTTCAAGAAACCAATTTGAAATGATTCGAGCTTTGTGACATGGTGCATTATCCTGCTGGAAGTAGCCATCAGAGGATGGGTACATGGTGGTCATAAAGGGATGGACATGGTCAGAAACAATGCTCAGGTAGGCCGTGGCATTTAAGCAATGCCCAATCGGCACTAAGGGGCCTAAAGTGTGCCAAGAAAACATCCCCCACACCATTACACCACCACCACCAGCCTGCACAGTGGTAACAAGGCATGATGGATCCATGTTCTCATTCTGTTTACGCCAAATTCTGACTCTACCATCTGAATGTCTCAACAGAAATCGAGACTCATCAGACCAGGCAACATTTTTCCAGTCTTCAACTGTCCAATTTTGATGAGCTCGTGCAAATTATAGCCTCTTTTTCGTATTTGTAGTGGAGATGAGTGGTACCCGGTGGGGTCTTCTGCTCTTGTAGCCCATCCGCCTCAAGGTTGTCCGTGTTGTGGCTTCACAAATGCTTTGCTGCATACCTTGGTTGTAACGAGTGGTTATTTCAGTCAAAGTTACTCTTCTATCAGCTTGAATCAGTCGGCCCATTCTCCTCTGACCTCTAGCATCAACAAGGCATTTTCGCCCACAGGACTGCCACATACTGGATGTTTTTCCCTTTTCACACCATTCTTTGTAAACCCTAGAAATGTCTGTGCGTGAAAATCCCAGTAACTGAGCAGATTGTGAAATACTCAGACCGGCCCGTCTGGCACCAACAACCATGCCACGCTCAAAATTACTTAAATCCCCTTTCTTTCCCATTCTGACATTCAGTTTGGAGTTCAGGAGATTGTCTTGACCAGGACCACACCCCTAAATGCATTGAAGCAACTGCCATGTGATTGGTTGATTAGCTGACTCCTTCCTGCTCAGCTACTGTTCGGACGCTCTTGCTTACTGCTCCGCGCTTTGCTCTATCGCTTTTACATTTTATCTCCTATATTTTATATTTTATTTCCTTTTATCATCTAATTTTAACTTCAGCAAACAGCAGTGCTCAGACAACAAAGTTTGGATTACTACAAAAACGCAGAATTCTTTTACCCGACCAGCTTACATTCCGGGAAAGGAAAACACAACTGCCTACATTCATACGGATAAGAGAGAAAATGCCTCTTCAGGTTCAAGAATCTACTTGCTGCACTAACTGCCACAGACTTTTACAAAGGATTGCAGTTCTCGAAACAAAGTTACTTACGGGACCACCAAACCAGACGGAGCACACAACAGAGCTTCGTCATGGACACCCTCAGCATACCGGTGAGTCCCATGAAACTAGTGCTCCTCGACAGGTAGAGAAACAAGCCGATCGACTTACTAATCGATGGCACAAACAGGGAGCTAGACCCAAAGGCACTCGAGACATCAGATTGTCACGAGCATCACATATTGCCGCAGTAGCATCCTCTACCCCAGATACAGCTCTGACAAGGATTGCAAACATTGGTCTTCTACCACCGCCTATACATCTTGAGAACAGATTTGAAGTACTAATGAATGTAAATGAGGAATCCCCAAACGTGATGAATGTGATCGAACACAGACTGAATGGGCCACTAGCTAACACTGATGCTAACTGGCGCTCAAGGTCGAGCAGACAGCGGCACTCAGCTCACAGCGCAGCCGAGCCCAGGACTCTGATAGTGGGGGACTCCATAATCAGAAACATTAGCAGCAGGGACACAACTACGTGCTGCCTTCCACAAGCAACAACTTCTGATGTAAACAGGGAACTTCAGAACATTCTGATGAAACATAAGACTGCAAATCGACTCATCATACATGTGGGGAAGAATGATATTCATAAAGAGCAGTCAGAACTCCTTAAGAAGGATTTCCATGAACTTTTTGAAACACTTAAAAGACTGAAAGTTCAAACATTCATCAGTGGACCACTCCCAGCAAGAGGAACAAACAGGTTCTCACGGTTGCTTGGGCTAAATACATGGCTGCAAAAAACCTGCAATATAAAAGGAGTAAACTTCATTGACAATTTCAATCTTTTCTGGAGTCAGAGACAACTTTTTCATCGGGATGGCCATCACCCAAACAAACTTGGTTCAAGAGTATTAAAGGACAATTTCTACTTCTCCCTCAATCATCCTTCTGCAGTTTGTGCCAATCCACTCAATCTGAACGGCACACACACACCTGGACACAGTATGAATGACTACGGGACTTCACTTCAGCAGCAAAATGGACATGCGGTTGACATATCACACAAGAACAATGATAACACCACTCCGCCACAACAACCTCTGCTCACGGACACAATCTCAGCTGAGCCCTGCCCACAGAGAGACATATCAGAACTGCTTGAAGATTCAGCACCCAAGGACGACTTCCTGGAAAACAGCCAGGGAAGCCAGGACAGCATATTACAGCCTCCTATAACACCAGAGCAACAGCCCCTTTCACCAGACACTTTCTCCCTCTCTCCAGCATCGCCACTACTGTGTTTCTCACAGAAAATGGAAGAACTGGTGTATGCTGGAACCAGACTATCCCACTCTTTTGCTGCAAGCCCCCAGATACCAACCAAAAAACGACAGGCACCATTACCACCCGCACCAAAGCCTGCGGGCCCAGCTCGCCCTCCCCCTCCTGTGAGAGCTCTTCGGCCTCTGCCACAACGCCAGGGCCCACACCCTCCTCCATCTGCTCGAGGTGAACCAAAAACAACTGATACCAGCTCTCAGTGATGTGTTTTGGGTCCCCGCTCTGATAACAGTAACTTTCTCAAATGTTTACAGAACAAGCGGGAACCCAGTGTGCCTGCATCTTTCTATATTGCTGCTCTATTACAAGATAGAAAGTCTAAGGCCTTCAATAGCCGTGCAGCAAACCTAACTAATCTGGTGCCTATTACACGTCAAAGTAAGATTGATGTGGGGACAAAAAGTAAGACTGTTAAGTTAGCACTTTTAAACATTCGTTCACTTAAAAATAAATCACTTCTAGTCAACGATTTAATAACCACAAACAACCTGGATTTTATGCTTCTAAATGAAATCTGGCTAGAAGACAGCTACAGTGCAACAGTCCTCAATGAAGCAGCCCCTCCTAACTTTACTTTTATGAGTGTCTGCAGAGCTGTTAAGAGAGGTGGGGGTCTAGCTGCTCTTTTTAAAGATATCTATCAATGTAAGAAAATATCATTTGGGAATTACCCTTCTTTCGAATATCTGGGTATTGTGTTGAAAGGTGCTCCACGCATTTTACTTATCATTATTTACAGGCCTCCAAAATACTCTCCAGCCTTTGCTGAGGACTTTACAGAACTGTTATCAGCAATTACCTCAGAGTTTGACTGTTTTGCCATTGCTGGAGATTTTAACATTCACATAGATAATGCAGAAAACAATATGGCAAAAGAAATCAAAACTGTTTTAAAAACTTTTGATCTGACTCAGCATGTACATGGACCCACACACAATCGTGGACACACTCTAGATTTACTTATCAGTAAGGGTCTAAACATTTCATTAATTGTTATTAAGGATGTAGCACTGTCTGATCATTTCTGTATTTTCTTTGATATATTGATCTCTCCTGCCATTGAAGCTAAATCTGTGTCTGTCAAGAAGAGATGCTTAAATGAGAACACCAGTGTACTATTTATGAAGGCTATATCCTTAACACCAAGTATATCTGCTGACTCTGTTGATTTTCTCCTTGATTCTTTTAACTCAAAAGTTAAAGGTATAATTGATGATATTGCTCCTGTTAAAGTCAGGAAGAAGAGTGGCAGACAAAAAGCACCTTGGAGAAACTCAACAGCAGTGCAAAATATGAAAAGACAATGCAGAAAAGCAGAGCGCATGTGGCGGAAGACTAAACTTGTAGTCCATTATAACATCTACAAAGACAGCCTTCATGCTTTCAATATGGAACTAGGCAAAGCTAGACAGACTTTCTTCTCAAATATTATAAACAGTAATTTAAACAACACACGCACTCTTTTTGCTACTGTAGAGAGACTGACAAACCCTCCAAGCCAGATTCCCAGTGA
The DNA here is from genome assembly GCF_949319135.1 of Squalius cephalus. NCBI lineage: Eukaryota > Metazoa > Chordata > Actinopteri > Cypriniformes > Leuciscidae > Squalius > Squalius cephalus. The sequence goes on from NC_137143.1 coordinate 739,700, forward strand.
AATGCTCTCAGAGAACAAGTGTAGTGAGTTTGCTTCTTTCTTCTCTGAGAAAATCAGTAATATCAGAAAGGTGATCAGCACATCCTTGAGTTGCACTGAGGTCAGACAGATCAAACCACCTGAGAAAGTAGTTACTATGTCTGATTTCAAAGAAATTAATGGCAAAATTTTGGAAGAAACTGTACAGCACCTTAAAACATCAACATGCGCTCTTGACACACTTCCCACATCATTTTTCAAAAGTGTGTTAAACAGTTTAGAAGCAGATCTCCTAGAAGTGGTAAATGCCTCACTTCTCTCTGGGAGTTTTCCATACTCCCTGAAAACTGCAGTTGTCAAGCCCCTCCTGAAATAGAGCAATCTGGATAAGACCATATTTAAGCAACTATAGACCGATCTCAAATCTTCCTTTCATAGGCAAGATCATTGAAAAAGTTGTCTTCAATCAGCTGAACAAATTCTTAAGCTCGAATGGATACTTTGACAATTTTCAATCTGGTTTCTGACCGCACCACAGTACAGAGACAGCACTCATAAAGATAATAAACGATATTCGCTTAAATACTGATTCAGGCAAATTATCAGTGCTGGTACTACTCGATCTCAGTGCTGCATTTGACACTGTTGATCATAACATACTTCTTGACAGGCTGGAAAACTGGGTGGGGCTTTCTGGGATAGTCCTAAAATGGTTCAGGTCATACTTAGATGGGAGAGGTTATTATGTGAGTATAGGTGACCATAAGTCTGAGTGGACATCCATGACATGCGGAGTACCTCAAGGCTCAATTCTTGCACCACTCCTGTTCAACCTGTATATGCTCCCAATGAGCCAAATAATGAGAAAGAACCAAATTGCTTACCACAGCTATGCAGACGACACACAGCTCTACTTAGCCCTATCGCCTAACGATTACAGCCCCATTGACTCCCTGTGCCAATGCATTGACGAAGTCAACAGTTGGATGTGTCAAAACTTTCTTCAGTTAAACAAAGACAAAACTGAAGTCATTGCGTTTGGAAACAAAGATGAAGTTCTCAAGGTGAATGCATACCTTCACTCTAGGGGTCAAACAACTAAAAGTCAAGTAAGGAATCTCGGTGTGTCCCTAGAGTCAGACCTTAGTTTCAGTAGCCATGTCAAAGCAATAACTAAATCAGCATACTATCATCTGAAAAATATTGCAAGAATTAGATGCTTTGTTTCCAGACAAGACTTAGAGAAACTTGTGCATGCTTTCATCACCAGCAGGGTGGATTACTGTAATGGACTCCTCACTGGCCTTCCCAAAAAGACCATAAGACAGTTGCAGCTCATACAGAACGCTGCCGCCAGGATTCTGAGCAGAACCAGAAAACATGAACACATCACACCAGTCCTCAGGTCTTTACACTGGCTCCCAGTTACATTTAGGATTGATTTTAAAGTATTATTACTGGTATATAAATCATTCAATGGCCTAGGACCTCAATACATTGCAGATATGCTCACTGAATATAAACCCAACAGATCACTCAGATCATTAGGATCACATCAGCTAGAAATACCAAGGGTTCACTCTAAGCATGGCGAGTCCGCTTTTAGCTATTATGCCAGCCGCAGCTGGAACCAGCTTCCAGAGGAGATCAGATGTGCTCCTACTGTAGTCACATTCAAATCCAGACTCAAAACACTTCTGTTTAGCTGTGCATTTACTGAATGAGCACTGTGCCGCTGTTCGTCCGACTGTTTGTACTGTATTTTATTTTATTTTTCTAAACTGTTTTAATTATTCTTATTTCTTTTATTATTTTAATTTCTTCTATGTAAAGCACTTTGAATTGCTATTGTGTATGAAATGTGCTATATAAATAAACTTGCCTTGCCTTGCCTTGCCTTGCATTAATGAGAAATTGAACAGGTGTTCCTAATCATCCTTTAGGTGAGTGTAGATATGGGCTTGTCAGGCCTGACCAACTCATAAATCATTATGCTGAATTCATTGTGTTTTACAGAGTTGTCAAATATTCCTCTGTGATCTTCACAGCAATAGTGATGTATACAATCAGAACATGTATTTGACTTACTACTATATATATTCTGACTATTTGGTATATGAGCTGAAAATTCACCCGCCAATGACGTTCAAGCTCACAAAATAGAGTTGAGTGCCATTGCTGAGTGTCATTGCCTCAGAATCTTGGACTGAAGCAGAGTGCAGCCGTGAGATATGTAACACTGCAGCGTACGAAGTGTCTCATTCCCTCCCTCTTCCCTTTCGAGTCGGTCTCTCGACACTGACACTGCATCACCGTTAGGTGGCGCTATGGGGACCTATAAAATCCCACCGTGTTGATAGCAAAGGTCCAGATCGGCAGCAATACAAGCCATTGACCTAGCTAAAAAAACTCCATACAATGGAGACCTATAAGCTCAGCAGCATAGCGGCTATAAGAGCAAGTTGCACATGCATGGGCTACTGAAAGCACATCGTTTTTCAGAGTGGATAATGGCGGAGGTCGGCCAACACCTAGTACTGATGTCCACTGCAGCGGCGATGCCAGGGCTTTCATGAACATTATACAAGTGTGGTAACACCATGCAGATGAAACCCAAAGGCAGCAGAAGTACTGGTGCCATTACGGACAATGCATGCATTGCAAGGAACATCCAGGTTATAAACACCGCATAGGCCATAGCAACATGCAAAGTGCCTCATAGCCCACTTGGCATAGGTTTTCCACAAAGGTTACTACCTGTGTAGGAGAAACCATAAATGATGACAGATACCTTGCCTGTGCATTTACAACATGAATGTGTACAACAGCACTGCGCATTGATATAACCACAAGGGTGACCATTCGCGCAGAAGGTAGCAGTGTGTGCGCTTGTAACAATAGACTGCGAATGGCTAAACGACCCAGTTGAACACCACTAGCAGGGGTGTAAACAACTGTCGTAATAGTCACATGACATGTTTTGACAACACCGACAAAGTCAGTTCGCATTGTAGATATAATCCTCTTGCAAGGCAACATCGAATGCGAGCGAGGAGACATTTAATCACAGAACTAACCAGAGTACCAAGCACGAATCGGCCATGTAGAAGGACGAGAGGTGTGCTTAAAACGTCCAAGTACTCTTACAAAAGACAAGGCCACTGAGAGGGGCTGTCTGACCAAAAAGATATATAGATCAGGCACACTGATATAATCCAGTCCCCTAGCCAACTCTGTGCGAGGGTCTGTCTCAATGCGCCCACTTGAAAGCACGTTTCAGTAAACATCTCCGACTTAGTGCACTACACAGCGGAATTAACCTGACACACAGGCTTTTACTGTTCCTGACGCCCGCAACAAGCGGGGTACGTGAGAACAGACATAAGAGGGCTGGTAGTCTCGCTATCTTCATCATGTCAGTGAGAGCATAGCAAAACCTTCTGACATCAGCCTGGGAGCTTCCTGAGGAGACTCAAAGGGAGAAACTTCTCAGCTCGAACAAGCGGAGGTAAAAGTTACAAACTGTGAGAGCCCCTGTGAAATACGAGCTCGCATCACAACAAGGCCCAGTTCTACTTCTCTGGGAAACAGAAGATGAGATGGATTAATACACTCTCTGAATGGACTATGATCAGTCAATCATCCAGAACGCACGCTCCACTCATGTAGAGGAGAGATAGCCGCACTCAATATTCATGATTGTACAGATAGTTCGTTCATTTGATGGGCGTTCATTTTGGTCGGGTACCGGACCTAGCTGAAACACCAGACATCAAGCTGGCAGAGGGTCAGACCCAACTACGCACAGTTGAGCAACACTGGAGTGATGAAATGCAGAGCATGGAATGATAAGCAACAGCATAGCAGTGCATAGGCATTACCCTGCTCTTACGATAGCTACAGCCGTAGTGCCCTCGGGAAAACAAGGAAAACACAAGTCTGTGTCGTGAATGCATCTGCTATATATACAGAAGCTAATAGTGCAAGCAGTGGTACTGCACATCGATCTATACGACATAGTTAAAACAGGCGCCGGAGAGGGGCGTGGCCACGAAACCTTTTAAACACTCCAATGGCTACTGAGTACTGTGTACAATGGCACAGCCAGAACATGCGGTGCAAAATTTTCTGATGTAGAACCTGTCTTACAGTTGTTACGCTGCACAACAGAACAGTAATTGCTCAGAGGCAACTACGTTACGAATACAAAAGGCGCCCTTGTGGCCATGATCGTTCTCTGGATCCATAGCTGGCTCAGGCTCTATGCAAGGGTCTGAGGCATGGCTAGATAACAGTCGCGTAGAGCGAGCGCAGAGAGACATAGCATTGGGAACAGCAGTAGTCAGTGCATCATGAGGGCTATGGTCGGCGTCAGCGCCAGGGTGTACTATGACTAGTGTAAGTAACTACACCCCTTTATGAATAACAACAGCCAGCCGGTGTTCAATATAGAAGGCGAGAATAGTGTGGCACCAGCGTAAGTAGTGGTATAGCATACACACAAACTTCCTCACAACGCAGCAGCACAGCCAGAGCGCTCATAATAGAAGTGAAACAGGGAAACAGGGTTACGACAGTAACCAGAGACATTCCATTTGAGAGCGGTTACTTCAGTTTCGCGTCAGCTTGATGCTGCGGGAACAGAATCAATCCCGCCGCGCGAGAGGTGAAGATCACGCCGAAGTTACTGGGCTAAGGCTACACCAATCACAGAGTAGAGCAGAATATGCTATCAGAATAGCAAGTTGCACTGAAGAATGGAGGGCAACATAACCACAGTAATCACATATCAGTATGTACATAAGCACAGCGTCATCAGCCGAAGCGGCAACAACTGTGTGCACACGTAGTCAAGAGCAAGACTCAAGAGTAGGAGATAAGTGAGGTTAATCACTCACCGAAAGCACTTGAGACGCCAAGGACGGCACATTCAACTTGTAAAACCTGGCGAATGTGTTCTGTGAAGACCAGCCGGCTGAAAACATACAACCCTAAAGACGCGCTTTAGACCTGGCCCCTGAAGAGGCGAATGACCTCGTCGAGTGAGCTCTCATGTTAAGGGGGGTCTTACAGTTCCTGGCTCACATAAGCCAAAAGATAGCGCCCACTAGTCCACTATCCAGTGAGCTCCGCTTAGGTGTTGCACGTCCCTTAGTACAGTCAGCCACCATAGCGACTTGACCACTGCACTGAGACAGGAGGGTATTCATATCGCGTGAGTGGAGGGAATTTTGTACTCCTTACACGACCAGACTGCTGCACTGAGACAGGGGCTGTTTATGTTGTGCGAGTGCTTTTCTGTACACAGTAGGCCACGCCTCTGAGGCGAGGGGCTGCTTATCGTGTGAAAGATGCATGTATGAAGGGCCAAGCGGGACCGGTGCAGACATGAGGACACGAGCTGCATTCTCCCAGCTCGGCTCGCAGCACTACCACAGGGGGGAGATCATAACAAGCCAGACTTATGGAGATAAGCTCTTTTCTTTCTTTGCTGCCACTCGGCGTCGTAGGCTGCGGGAAAAGCAGGCATCCCTGTGATACTGGGTACAGGATATGGCTCAGCGCTGCTCCAGAAGGGCAGTCTTGACTGAAGAGTTTCTAAACCGAATAGTCAAGTCAAGTCTCCTTCATTTATACAGCGCTTTTAACAATATAGATTGTTTCAGAGCAGCTTTACAGTGATAACAGGAGATTACAGTAACAGAGATAGTTTCAGCATTACTGCAGCTCTAGAATAAAGTTATTGTCCAGATAAAGTTAGTTTTGATTGATTCACTTCCATTGCAAAGATCATTAGTTATTAACTTAGGGGCCGCTAACACACACTGTTCTCACAGAAAACCCTTAATGCGCTCCGGTCGCTCATTTGCACAACAACAGTGCCTGATGGCTCAAGAACACTAACCCTGAAATAGGTTTCAAGATGAAAGCGTTGAAATTATTTTAAAAACGTGATCATCTCCGCGTAAACTTCAAAAACGATCTATGAAAACGCTGACAGTGTACACATGCGTATTACGTGTTTAGTCTATAGTACGCACGTTTGAATAAATATGTGTGCAGGCGTGTAGTCTTTCTTTACAAATTGACCTCAACAAATTACTTGTCTGGCCTAAAAATTCATTAATATAACGTATACAATTTATACAATGTTTAATAGGGAGCCAATGCAGTGTTGACAGAACCGGGCTAATTTTGGACCAGCTGTAGTTTGTTTATTAAGCGTGCAGGGCAACCACCCATAATAGCATTACAATAATCTAGCCTTGATGTCATGAACGCATGGACTAATTGTTCTGCATTTGTCATTGAAAGCATATGTCGTAATTTAGATATATTTTTAAGATGGAAGAATGCGGTTTTACAGATACTAGACACGTGACTTTCAAATGAAAGATTGGTATCAAAGAGCACACACACACACACACACACACACACACACACACACACACACACACACACACACACACACAGGTTCCTAACCGACGACGAAGACTTGACAGAGCAGCCATCAAGTGTTAGACAGTATTGTAACAGACAAGTCTGTTACAAAGTCTTTTTACTGCAGTCTTTCTTCCACACCACTAGGGGTGCTATTGTGCCTGAATGTTCTCTTAAAGGGGACCTATTATGCAAAATTCACTTTTGTATGGTGTTTGGACATAAATGTGTGTTGGCAGTGTGTGTACACAACCACCCTACAGTGATAAAAATCCACGCACTCCTTTTTTTTAAATCCCCATAAATCATAAACAGTCTCTCCAAACGACCTGTTTTCAGAATGTGGCTTTAGTGACATCACTAAAGCCACAGGCCCCGCCCACGAGTGTTGACTGACACTGCCGTTATAACTTAGACCCGCCCTGGTCGAGTTCACTGCGAGTTGTACACATCCACCATTGCTGCAGCAATGCACTCACGAGCGTTGATCGTGTTGTAGCTGGATGTATTCACTCACATAGCTCTCTCTATTTACTCTTGAAATCTGCTGGCCAGTGAAGACGAGGTGGATTAATTTTGTTTTCAAAGAAAATGCTCCCTCAACTCTACATAAATTTATGTAAGTTTCTTATGCACTTCTTATACTGTTTACTCAGCTCTAACAGTGATTTTCTGAAGAAAAACTGATGCTTCATCTTTTGTGTGACATACAGTAAACTTTATTAAACTCATCAGTATATTTTGTGTCATCATTCAGACAATTCAGATCGTCAGACGGAGTCCTACAGCAGGCTTGCATTAATATTGTATACAAGCAATGCCAAATAGGTTATAATCGTAATTAAACTAAACTATACCTGTTCCAACTCCACACAGCATATATTCTCTGACTCTGTAGGCATTATTATGGTCGAAATGAACACCATTACTGTGACTGTCTGTTTTATTATTATCATCTTCCCTGTTCTGGCTCTGATCGCGGCTGCTTAGGCTCCGCCCCCTGTGCCGTGAACCAGCAGCTCATTAGCATTAAAAGAGAAGCACTAAAACAGTGCGTTTTTCACAGACCCAAAAAATGATTATTTAAACGTGCTGTAAATAAAATTCTGTTGGGTATTTTGAGCTAAAACTTCACATACACACTCTGGGGACATCAGAGACTTATTTTACATCTTGTGAAAAGGGGCATAATAGGTCCCCTTTAAGTAAAGGGGGGTTTGTAGAGGAAGAGAGTAGTAAAGCAGCAGTAGAAAGCATGGCTTAACTGCATTTGTGCTATGTCCTGGTTGGGAAATGTTACATTTCAAGCTCAACTTAAAAAGGACTCTTTATCAGTGACTTTAACCCTCCATGATGCACTTTAAATATGGATTTAAAGTCCAGAGAAATGTAAACTTGAGAATTTGGCTTACTCATGACTGCTCCTGATTTGGAAGAGTCTGATGCATGAGAACTGTTGTCTTTTGGAGTAAATTCATCGCAGATGGTTGGATTATTCATCTACTAAAGGACTGCTTCAACTTTGGACATGAACTATGATGAACTATGATGAACTATGCCTTGTCTGATACAAGGCTTACACAGACTGATTTTCACTTAATTGAATTGTGCAACCTATTGAGCATTTTTTGTGTAGCTGCTTTTTCTTGTATTTGTTTTTTTGTTGTTGTTGACTATTATTTTTATTTGCATAAGGATATAAAAAAGATAAAAAGGAATATATTGTTTTGTCATTCGGAGAGCATCTTTCTTTCTTAAGCAAATATTAGGCAAACTGAATCCCCCATTATTGCGTTATATAACTTTGTTTTGCATTAAAAAATACGAGACGGTTATAGTATTCTAGATTATTACATGGGGACGTTTTTTGTCCAATAATTAGAATCTCTGTTTTTTCAGAGTTAAGTAGGAAATTGCTTTTGTGAATTGGTAAGTTTCGTCAGGGCGTGAAGAAATATAGAGCTGAGTATCATCAGCATAACAGAGAAAATTAATGCCATGTTTCCTAATGATATCTCCTAATGGTAGCATGTACAGAGTGAACAGCAGCGGTCCTAGTACTGAGCCTTGTGGTACTAGTTAGATAGTGGATCCCGGATAGTGACTGTTTTTGTAGCACGGCGAGTCAAAGGGAACTTTCTGAATTCATTATGTTTTACAGTGTTGTCACATATTCCTCTGTGACGTTTACAGCAATAGTAATGTCTACAGTTAAAACATGTACTTCACTTCAAGTTCACACACATACTACAAACTAATATATACTGACTATTTTTCACAATCATACATTTTATGCTGAATAAATAAACAAATAATGAAAAAAAAAACGATTAACAATTTCATTCTGTTTTGTTCATGTCACTTACAGTTTAATCCTGGTACGTTATTTTTTACTTGGAATTATAATACAGTGTACTAATAAAAATTATAATTAAAAAAAGGCCCAAATGATACTTTACCACTGTTAAGATAATTATAATTACTTATAATATAATGCACTCTGATCAAACCCACAAACTTTCATTTCATATTAAGGGTCTTTCTGACTTTCTTTGTGTACTTTTTAAATTTTTCAGCAAAAGCTGATTAAAATGAAATCTTATTGCGGTTCTAGAATAACAGTGACCACACGATTAATCAATGTTTATTACAAACGAGCCAACAACAAACGAGTTTAAGATACACGGATCTGCGTGGGCTACACATAAAATCAGAAGCAAATAACTAACCGTAAGTGTGACATTGAAAGAGTCTACGAAATGGCGTTTTCTCCTCCATGAAGCTGTAACCTTTGCTTTCGATCTTAAGTGTTTCCTGAAGTCGTAATACCTGTTCTACCTGCTCCTGCGTGCCAGAGATCACATGACCAAGTTACATGAAAACCCTGAGGCGGATTGACTGGAGTTTCTTCACGGGATAGTGACTGTATTTTGCAGCACAGCGAGTCAAAGCGAACTTTCTGAATTCAACATTTATCCATATTCAACATAAGATTAAGTGTGAGAAATACAGAAATAAGTTCGAACTTCACTTACCATACTGCATCAGAAGGAGCCAGAACAAATCAGTGCTGATCTTTCCCGTCATAAAAAAAAAAAAAAAAACAAACATCGCATTGCATTACACTGTGTGAAGCGTTTTTTTTTTGTTTTTTTTACATTAACATGTATTCAGAGAACATTCAAAATAATGTTTCCATAATGTTGGAAAAATGGAATGACTAAGAAAAAATATATTTAAAAAAAAAATGTTTTTTTTAAAAACGGGAGGTTTTGAACATTCAGGGAACGACATTTTTTACTTATTGATACACAGGGGCTGCGTTCCAAACCGCATACTCAATGAGTAGGTACTTAATTTCAATAAGTACTTACTTAACGAGCGCTAAAAGAGTAGGTACTTTATAGCCAGATCTCGTTGAGTATGAATGCGAACCCGGACATCTGCCTTGTTGACGTTATCATGTGACCTACGACGCGTTATCACATGCCCAACAACTTAAAATATTTGAACGACACGTTTAATTCTTCTGTCTGTAAATATCTTGATATTGATTAAACTTGCTCATTGTGTGGTCTTTTTGAAGAAACTGCTGCCCATTTATTTTGTGAATACATTTAGGGTTGATTTAAGTTCTTATATTTAACCCTACTAATGTGACCCACCGTTTTATCCTTTTATCCGATATTATTTATTTTATTACGAAATCCCAAAATTGTCATCTCTTAAATATGTTGTTAATTTCTTTATTTTATATCCAAACATTTTCACCCACAAGCAAAAGTGTCTTACTGCTTTATGTTTTCCTTTTTTTCTTGTTGAATTTAACTCTCGTTTCATCCCTCAGGCCTAGGCCTATAAATAACAAAAAAGTATTGTAATGAAATTAAAGTATTGTAATGAATTATTTAAGAATATATATATTAAGATATTCAACCTTGTAGGTTCTTTTTTCCTGTGTATAAAATGTCATATTATGTATGCAAACCCATGATATATATATATATATATATATATATATATATATATATATATATATATATATATATATATATATATATATATATATATATATATATACACCTCATAACATCAGTAACTCAACAGCTCTACCTAGAACGGTTTTCCTCAGCGTTTGTAATGTCTGCACAAAAGGCAGCTGTGTGCGAAGATTCGGCTTTGGAGAAAACTGTTGATTTTATACTCGAAAAATTTAAGTATCATTAATATTAAAAATTTATATTACCCCAGAATGAATTGCATTGCTATCCCACCCCAAAACATACAATAACAACGAAAATGCTGACCAATACTTAATTACATTACTTTTTACTGAAAATGATAAAATTCAATAAAACAAACAAAATGTAATGTATGTCATATGACACAGCTATGCATGAATACACTCTAGATGTGTATATAGTGAACATCTACATTTTCATTCAAACAATTAATTAAAGCATTCATTAAATAATTATATTTTATTTACTGACAACAATGAGAAATATTAATAAATTAGTAAAAGAATGAATGAAAGTCACCATCACACAATAAACAAATGCAAGTCAACACATGAAACAAAGCTTTATTCAAACTACAATCATGAATGTATGTAGGCTACAGGCGCTGAACCCCACATCCTTCTGCCATCTCAACACAGCGGTTTCCATTCTGCAGCTTTATTCTGATGAATCAGCTGACCGCCAGAGGTGAGCCGTTCCTTCGTGCTGGAGGTTGTTGCGTGATGTGTTGTGCTTCACAATCTGAGGCAATAAGGACAGGTGGAGTGATGGAGGGTCTCATAAGGGCAGGTGGAGTGATGGAGGGTCTCGTAAGGGCAGGTGGAGTGATGGAGGGTCTCATAAGGGCAGGTGGAGTGATGGAGGGTCTCATAAGAGCAGGTGGAGTGATGGAGGGTCTCGTAAGGGCAGGTGGAGTGATGGAGGGTCTCATAAGGGCAGGTGGAGTGATGGAGGGTCTCATAAGGGCTGGAGTAGTGATGGAGGGTCTCATAAGGGCAGGTGGAGTGATGGAGGGTCTCATAAGAGCAGGTGGAGTGATGGAGGGTCTCGTAAGGGCAGGTGGAGTGATGGAGGGTCTCATAAGGGCAGGTGGAGTGATGGAGGGACTCGTAAGGGCAGGTGGAGTGATGGAGGGACTCATAAGGGCAGGTGGAGTGATGGAGGGTCTCATAAGGGCAGGTGGAGTGATGGAGGGTCTTGTAAGGGCAGGTGGAGTGATGGAGGGGCTCATAAGGGCAGGTGGAGTGATGGAGGGTCTTGTAAGGGCAGGTGGAGTGATGGAGGGTCTCATAAGGGCAGGTGGAGTGATGGAGGGACTCATAAGGGCTGGTGGAGTGATGGAGGGTCTCGTAAGGGCAGGTGGAGTGATGGAGGATCTCATAAGGGCAGGTGGAGTGATGGAGGGTCTCGTAAGGGCAGGTGGAGTGATGGAGGGTCTCATAAGGGCTGGAGTAGTGATGGAGGGACTCATAAGGGCAGGTGGAGTGATGGAGGGTCTCATAAGGGCAGGTGGAGTGATGGAGGGTCTCGTAAGGGCAGGTGGAGTGATGGAGGGTCTCATAAGGGCTGGAGTAGTGATGGAGGGTCTCGTAAGGGCAGGTGGAGTGATGGAGGGTCTCATAAGGGCAGGTGGAGTGATGGAGGGAATCATAAGGGCAGATGGAGTGATGGAGGGACTCATAAGGGCAGATGGAGTGATGGAGGGACTCATAAGGGCAGGTGGAGTGATGGAGGGACTCATAAGGGCAGGTGGAGTGATGGAGGGACTCATAAGGGCTGGAGTAGTGATGGAGGGTCTCATAAGGGCAGGTGGAGTGATGGAGGGTCTCATAAGAGCAGGTGAAGTGATGGAGGGTCTCATAAGGGCAGGTGGAGTGATGGAGGGTCTCATAAGGGCTGGAGTAGTGATGGAGGGTCTCATAAGGGCAGGTGGAGTGATGGAGGGTCTCATAAGAGCAGGTGGAGTGATGGAGGGTCTCATAAGAGCAGGTGGAGTGATGGAGGGTCTCATAAGGGCAGGTGGAGTGATGGAGGGACTCATAAGGGCAGATGGAGTGATGGAGGGACTCATAAGGGCAGGTGGAGTGATGGAGGGACTCATAAGGGCAGGTGGAGTGATGGAGGGACTCATAAGGGCTGGAGTAGTGATGGAGGGTCTCATAAGGGCAGGTGGAGTGATGGAGGGTCTCATAAGAGCAGGTGAAGTGATGGAGGGTCTCATAAGGGCAGGTGGAGTGATGGAGGGTCTCATAAGGGCTGGAGTAGTGATGGAGGGTCTCATAAGGGCAGGTGGAGTGATGGAGGGTCTCATAAGAGCAGGTGGAGTGATGGAGGGTCTCATAAGAGCAGGTGGAGTGATGGAGGGTCTCATAAGGGCAGGTGGAGTGATGGAGGGACTCATAAGGGCAGGTGGAGTGATGGAGGGTCTTGTAAGGGCAGGTGGAGTGATGGAGGGGCTCATAAGGGCAGGTGGAGTGATGGAGGGTCTCATAAGGGCTGGAGTAGTGATGGAGGGTCTCATAAGGGCAGGTGGAGTGATGGAGGGTCTCATAAGAGCAGGTGGAGTGATGGAGGGTCTCGTAAGGGCAGGTGGAGTGATGGAGGGTCTCATAAGGGCAGGTGGAGTGATGGAGGGACTCATAAGGGCAGGTGGAGTGATGGAGGGTCTCATAAGGGCAGGTGGAGTGATGGAGCGTCTCGTAAGGGCAGGTGGAGTGATGGAGGGTCTCGTAAGGGCAGGTGGAGTGATGGAGGGTCTCGTAAGGGCAGGTGGAGCAGGTGGAGTGATGGAGGGTCTCGTAAGGGCAGGTGGAGTGATGGAGGGTCTCGTAAGGGCAGGTGGAGTGATGGAGGGGCTCATAAGGGCAGGTGGAGTGATGGAGGGTCTTGTAAGGGCAGGTGGAGTGATGGAGGGTCTCATAAGGGCAGGTGGAGTGATGGAGGGTCTCATAAGGGCAGGTGGAGTGATGGAGGGACTCATAAGGGCAGGTGGAGTGATGGAGGGTCTTGTAAGGGCAGGTGGAGTGATGGAGGGGCTCATAAGGGCAGGTGGAGTGATGGAGGGTCTCATAAGGGCTGGAGTAGTGATGGAGGGTCTCATAAGGGCAGGTGGAGTGATGGAGGGTCTCATAAGAGCAGGTGGAGTGATGGAGGGTCTCGTAAGGGCAGGTGGAGTGATGGAGGGTCTCATAAGGGCAGGTGGAGTGATGGAGGGACTCATAAGGGCAGGTGGAGTGATGGAGGGACTCATAAGGGCAGGTGGAGTGATGGAGGGTCTTGTAAGGGCAGGTGGAGTGATGGAGGGGCTCATAAGGGCAGGTGGAGTGATGGAGGGTCTCATAAGGGCTGGAGTAGTGATGGAGGGTCTCATAAGGGCAGGTGGAGTGATGGAGGGTCTCATAAGAGCAGGTGGAGTGATGGAGGGTCTCGTAAGGGCAGGTGGAGTGATGGAGGGTCTCATAAGGGCAGGTGGAGTGATGGAGGGACTCATAAGGGCAGGTGGAGTGATGGAGGGTCTCATAAGGGCAGGTGGAGTGATGGAGCGTCTCGTAAGGGCAGGTGGAGTGATGGAGGGTCTCGTAAGGGCAGGTGGAGTGATGGAGGGTCTCGTAAGGGCAGGTGGAGCAGGTGGAGTGATGGAGGGTCTCGTAAGGGCAGGTGGAGTGATGGAGGGTCTCGTAAGGGCAGGTGGAGTGATGGAGGGGCTCATAAGGGCAGGTGGAGTGATGGAGGGTCTTGTAAGGGCAGGTGGAGTGATGGAGGGTCTCATAAGGGCAGGTGGAGTGATGGAGGGTCTCATAAGGGCAGGTGGAGTGATGGAGGGACTCATAAGGGCAGGTGGAGTGATGGAGGGTCTTGTAAGGGCAGGTGGAGTGATGGAGGGGCTCATAAGGGCAGGTGGAGTGATGGAGGGTCTCATAAGGGCTGGAGTAGTGATGGAGGGTCTCATAAGGGCAGGTGGAGTGATGGAGGGTCTCATAAGAGCAGGTGGAGTGATGGAGGGTCTCGTAAGGGCAGGTGGAGTGATGGAGGGTCTCATAAGGGCAGGTGGAGTGATGGAGGGACTCATAAGGGCAGGTGGAGTGATGGAGGGTCTCATAAGGGCAGGTGGAGTGATGGAGGGTCTCGTAAGGGCAGGTGGAGTGATGGAGGGTCTCGTAAGGGCAGGTGGAGCAGGTGGAGTGATGGAGGGTCTCGTAAGGGCAGGTGGAGTGATGGATGGTCTCGTAAGGGCAGGTGGAGTGATGGAGGGGCTCATAAGGGCAGGTGGAGTGATGGAGGGTCTTGTAAGGGCAGGTGGAGTGATGGAGGGTCTCATAAGGGCAGGTGGAGTGATGGAGGGTCTCATAAGGGCTGGTGGAGTGATGGAGGGTCTCGTAAGGGCAGGTGGAGGGATGGAGGGGTCTCATAAGGGCAGGTGGAGTGATGGAGGGTCTTGTAAGGGCAGGTGGAGTGATGGAGGGTCTCATAAGGGCAGGTGGAGTGATGGAGGGTCTCATAAGGGCAGGTGGAGTGATGGGGATAAGGGCAGGTGGAGGGATGGAGGGTCTTGTAAGGGCAGGTGGAGTGATGGAGGGTCTCGTAAGGGCAGGTGTAGTGATGGAGGGTCTCGTAAAGGCTGGAGTAGTGATGGAGGGTCTCATAAGGGCAGGTGGAGTGATGGAGGGTCTCATAAGAGCAGGTGGAGTGATGGAGGGTCTCATAAGGGCTGGAGTAGTGATGGAGGGTCTCATAAGGGCAGGTGGAGTGATGGAGGGTCTCGTAAGAGCAGGTGGAGTGATGGAGGGTCTCGTAAGGGCAGGTGGAGTGATGGAGGGTCTCGTAAGGGCAGGTGTAGTGATGGAGGGTCTCGTAAGGGCAGGTGGAGTGATGGAGGGTCTCATAAGAGCAGGTTGAGTGATGGAGGGTCTCGTAAGGGCAGGTGGAGTGATGGAGGGTCTCATAAGGGCAGGTGGAGTGATGGAGGGACTCATAAGGGCAGGTGGAGTGATGGAGGGTCTCATAAGGGCAGGTGGAGTGATGGAGGGTCTCATAAGGGCAGGTGGAGTGATGGAGGGTCTCATAAGGGCAGGTGGAGTGATGGAGGGTCTCGTAAGGGCAGGTGGAGTGATGGAGGGGCTCATAAGGGTGATGGAGGGTCTCGTAAGGGCAGGTGGAGGGATGGAGGGTCTCATAAGGGCAGGTGGAGTGATGGAGGGTCTCATAAGGGCTGGTGGAGTGATGGAGGGTCTCGTAAGGGCAGGTGGAGGGATGGAGGGGTCTCATAAGGGCAGGTGGAGTGATGGAGGGTCTTGTAAGGGCAGGTGGAGTGATGGAGGGTCTCATAAGGGCAGGTGGAGTGATGGAGGTACTCATAAGGGCAGGTGGAGTGATGGAGGGTCTCGTCCATGGCACCATCTCCAGGGTTCAGCTCTGGGCTCTTCATCCTCAGTGCTCACACCAGCCTGCTGGCATTTCAGATCCTACAAAAATGCACAAACATAACACAAAAGCAGTCATTTAACCGCACAATGTCATTTGATTTCAGTATTATTTAGAAGACAAAAATGCTTTTTTTCCACAAATGCCGCCATCATCTTCCCTTGCAGGTCCTGCTCCACCACAAAAGCTGTGCAGCAAATGCACAGAAATCAAGAATCAGAAAAGTGCTGTAATAGCTCTGTTTGAAATTACAATAATTAAAATAAACTACAACTTAGTATTTAAATAGTTGTTGTTATTCATTTCTGTAGTATACTCACTCAAAGCCTTTGATGGCAGCATTCAGCTTCATGAGCCACTCTCCACCAGATAAACACACATCTGTTCATCTGTCCCTGTAACATCCAGACCAGATTCACATTACCTCTGTGATTTATGAGCTCAACACTACATTTACATGTTGAGGTTGTTTAAACTTTTTATCCAACATAAATGTCCCTCAATTTATCAAATACTAATGGACAAATAAAATAGATAACTTATGTTCAGTTACTTTATAGATTTGTTCTACATAATAGCACACATTCATCACTCAGATGTATTTCATGTTGTGATGTGCTCTTCTGCAATACTTACTGAAGATTTTCCTGTCAGATGTAAATTGATATTTAAATTATGCGTCTTTAAGATGTAACGTTATATGGTTTATGTAAATCCACTGAGACGTAACTTACGTGTCCTTACTGGAGCTCCACTGTTAGCTATACATAATAAAACGTGTTTTCACAGCAACATCACAACTATACTATACTGTGTAACGTCTTTACACCTCCAACAATTCAACAGTTTACTCTTCAGTAGTTCAAAACATGCGATTTTAACACAAGGAACCGTGTTTACTCACATTTGAAAGCACCTGCGTCGCTGATCTCTGCGATGTTTGATAATGACGTATCCTCTCGCGTGGCCTCCTGGGATAGAAGAGTATCCATCGGTTGAGCACTCAAAAATCTGGCCAGAAGCAGTAAGCCATCCGGGAACTTCTCGCCTACTCTTTTATGAATACTGATGTTTTTAACGTACTGCTTCCTTCACGTACTGTTTTCGCCTACTATATAGTAGGAAAGTAGGCATATTCGAACGCACTTAAGTCCGAATCTCGCGATAATTAGTACATCACCCAGGTAATTCTCGCCTACTCTTTTGGATTCGTACATACTTTTTCGCTCGCCCACTCTTTTTCCCATACTAAATAGTAGGGAAGTATGCTGTTTGGAACACAGCAAATGTAACGTTTGGCCCTCTAGTGGTTAAAAAACAAAACTGCACGTATTTTGTGGAAGAACATTGTTGTGGTTGCGCTTCGGCTCTGAGTGGATGAATATGATTCTTCTTCTGCTCATAAAACAGTCACTGCTAGAGATATAACCAGTTTAGATGAAAGATCTCAAGCTGAGCTGAAGAGTTACTGTAGTTTTACACATTAATAAATACGATACTTCCTTAAGAATAAACTCCACAACAATAAGATGATCTTCACAATATAGGTTGAGGATTTATATAACACAAGCAAGTGAGCCGGCAGCTCAGACTCTTCCTTCACCAATCCTCGAAATGGCTTTTCTCTAACTGTAAACTGCCCTGATTCACTAACAGCCGTTGGGTTTTGTCTTTAAAGTGACACTTTGACTTGATTAATACAATATGAAACAAAATAAATTGCATTTTTTAATAGGGCCAAAATACAAATACAAAGTAATGCTTTATTAACAAGTGTCTTAAAATCCAACACAAAAATAAAATAATAACAAAAAATAACAAAAAACATGGAATTTACTAGCAGAAACAAAGTCTGATCACACTTTATATTAGGTGTCTTTAAAGAGCTGTTGTGCTTTTCTCCATGTTCATCTGTGTTTAGTGTGTAATGTTGCCGTTTGATCATGAAAAGCTCCAGTTCTTCTCTATGTCAGTGTCAGTGTTTCTGAACTCCTGAAACGCCTCCAGTGTAGTCTTGAGTTTCTTCCTCATTTGAATAATTCATGCGCAGAATAAAGGGGCGGGGCCTGGTTGAGTTAGTTAGTAGTGTGTTAAACTGGTGGTTATGGTAAGGGGCGGGACTTTTCCCAAACACACTCGAAGCGCTCGACCAATCACAACACACTGATCCAGCCGACCAATCAGAGCACAGTGTGCTTTTCAGGAGGAGGGGCTTCATAGAGACAGGAAGTAAACAGAGCGTTACTGACAGACTGGGAAGAGAGGAGCCGCAACAATGGAGAATATGAGGAAAATAATCAACATTCAAGCAGGAAAACCTGTTCTAGTAACAGCCTGAAACATCAAGACTTTGTAAAAGGGCAGAATTGGTCCTCTTTAACTACTAGGTACTTACGTCAGCAAATAATAACTATTAGGTACAGTGTACTTATTGTGTTGATGTTGTATTGTGAATGCCTTGAGCTGTCATTATGGAGGATACGGGTAACGTTAGGACAGGTTTGAGTAGGTTCATGGGAAAGTCAACAGTGTAATTACACCTGAAATTATTTAAATGTAAACACACTAGTTAAAGACACCCAATATAAAGTGGGATCCAAAGTGCAGATTCCTTCTTTTCCTAAATTATTTTGTTGACTGGTGATGAGTAAATCAAAGTAGTCTTCATTGTAAAGTTGTAAGCGTGTGCAAAGGCGGTTTCAGTGAATGTAACTTGGATCAAGTGTCATAATTCTATAGTACACAAATTTATCAGAACCTTTTTTTTTTGTATGGTTATTTAAAAGACTCAAGAGAGAGTACAGGACTCATCATTGCGGATGCTGGCAGGGATTTTCCCGTCGGGTTCCTCATCAGGATCGGGAATGTCAGGAGTGTCGGCAGTGGGAGAGAACTCGGACGGGGCGTCCTCGTATCCGCTGCTCTCCTCGTTCTCATCCTGAGCTTCAGGAGTCTGATGATCCTCACACACTTCAGGAGTCTGATGATCCTCACACACCGGGAGACCCAGTGATTGTCTGATCAGGTTCTTCAGGTGTAACGCTGGTGTGTTGAGATGCACAGGAGCGCCTCCACTGGCCGGGAGTGGAGTTTCGTCTCCGTCCACTGATGATCCTTCAGGACCGGGTCTCCACTTCTGCTCCACTGTCCTCTCCTAAACACACGAGCAAACATCAAACACAGTCTGGAGGAATATTATAAACCATAAGAGTGGCATCAAATTACTTTTGAAAGTTCCAAGTAGTTAATCCCAACTTATTTTAAAGTCCCACTGAAGTGTCTTGGAACGCGCAGCTTTGATGCGTTGACACAAACAGGAAGCTAAGGCGGGACATATTGAATGGCTCCAATAGCCAATAGCGTTTAGTTTCCCTCAGAGACTGACAGCACCATGGCAGCGAATCCGAGCGCTGATGATACGCTGGATTCAATAGTAGAGGAGTCATTTCATTCTTAACGTACAGTTGGAAAACGGAATAAAACTGGAGCATCTGAGCAACCGAACACACACTACAACCCATAACACATAATCTGTGTGTCGACGGCCGCTTTGGTCAGGTGGTGTTTACAGCACAGGGGGCGGAGCTTCAGATTCTAGAGAGCATTTGATTGGACAGAAGATGTGATGAGAAGCTGAAGTCGCGGTGATGTCATAAAAATCTCTGAACCATTTTAGAGGAAGTGAGAGACTGAGTTTTGAATGCTTATATCTCCTAAATTACAATTTTGTCATTGTTTTGGAACACAGAAGCTTATTCATAACCTTAAAGGGATGAAATGAAAATTAGCCCATGATTTATTCACCCTGAACTCATCCTAGGTGTATATGACTTTCTCCTTTCAGACGAACACAATCAGAGTTGTATTAAAAAATGTCCTGCTCTTCCATCTTTATAATGGCAGTGAATGGCTGTATATTTGCCCATCAAATATTAATCTATCTATCTATCTATCTATCTATCTATCTATCTATCTATCTATATATCCATCATCTGTCTGTCTCAGTAAAACACATCCAGATTTTGCTCTCATGGTGAATGATAAAAGAATAAAAAGAGAGAAGTGAACACACACACAGTTCTCCACACATGGTTACGCAAGCATGCAGTGTCTCTCCCTCTCTCACTCACACACACACACACACACACACACACACACACACACACACACACACACACACACACACACACACAGAGTCTCTGGCTTTACACAGCAGTTTCTGTTGATCTCTAAATGTGATGTAAGCGCAGTGTTTCCTCACCCCTCGTAACCTCTCCATCTCCTGTGTTACTGAGGTGAGCCTGTCCTCCACCTTCCTCCTCATCGCTCTCTCTCTCTCCAGCTCCTGCTCAGACAGAACACACATCATCAGCTCACTGTGTGTGTGTGTGTGTGTGTGAAGCAGCGTGTCACAGTACCAGTGTGAGCTGATGATTCTCTCTCTGTGTTTCGACGAGCATCTCCTCCGTCCCCTCGAGCGCGTCCTGAAGAACATCGACCTGGAAGAGCAGCGCCTCCTGCTGGAGCGACAGCATCCGCAGATCCGTCACACACTCCTCGTAGTTCAGCTCCGTCTGCGCAGCAAACACAACTTTACACACATCCTATAGATGGAACGCCAATGCACACAAAATACATACAGTGCATCCGGAGAGTACTCACAGCGCTTCACTTTTTCCACATTTTGTTATGTTACAGCCTTATTCCAAAATGGATAAAATGCATTATTTTTCTCAAAATTCTGCAAACAATACCCCATAATGACAACGTGAAAGAATTTTGTTTGAAATCTTTGCAAATGTATTAAAAATAAAAAAATCACATGTACATAAGTATTCACAGCCTTTGCCATGACACTCAAAGTTTAGCTCAGGTTCATCCAGTTTCCACTGATCATCCTTGAGATGTTTCTACAACTGGATTGGAGTCCACCTGTGGTGACTTCAGTTGATGGACACGATTTGGAAAGGCACACAGCTGTCTATATAAGGTCAAATTAAAGTTGAAGCAAATGTGCTGTATTGTGTCGAGGCTTCGAAAACAACCTGACACCCGTCTCCACGGTGACCCCTAGTGGTCAGAACAGTGTAAACGCAACTAAAACTGAAATTTCGAAGTGTTTTGAAACGGTTATGAAGCAGTAGGGTTGGGAATCATAAGAAATTTTCCGGTTCCGATTCCGGTTCCGCCAAACAATTCTGGTTTCGGTTCCGGTTCCCATTCAATAAAAATTATTAAAACAACTAATAAGAAAATAGTAATAAGGGGAAAATAACACAACACAATAGCGAGACTCGTCAGGATTGAGGAAAAGATGAGGAACCGGGAGATTCGTTAGGATCGAGGGAAAGATGAGGAACCAGGAGACTCGTCAGGATCGAGGGAAAGATGAGGAACCAAGAGATTCGTCAGGATCGAGGGAAAGATGAGGGACCGGGAGACTCGTCAGGATCGAGGGAAAGATGAAGGACCGGGAGACACGTCAGGATCCGAGGGAAAGATGAGGATCGAGGGAAAGATGAGGGACCGGGAGACTCGTCAGGATCGAGGGAAAGATGAGGGACCGGGAGACTCGTCAGGATCGAGGGAAAGATGAGGGACCGGGAGACTCATCAGGATCGAGGGAAAGATGAAGGACCGGGAGACACGTCAGGATCCGAGGGAAAGATGAGGATCGAGGGAAAGATGAGGGACCGGGAGACTCGTCAGGATCGAGGGAAAGATGAGGGACCGGGAGACTCGTCAGGATCGAGGGAAAAATGAGGATCGAGGGAAAGATGAAGAACTGGGAGACACATCAGGATCGAGGGAAAGATGAGGATCGAGGGAAAGATGAGGAACTGGGAGACACGTCAGGATCGAGGGAAAGATGAGGGACCGGGAGACTCGTCAGGATCGAGGGAAAGATGAGGGACCGGGAGACACATCAGGATCGAGGGAAAGATGAGGGACCGGGAGACTCGTCAGGATCGAGGGAAAGATGAGGATAGAGGGAAAGATGAGGGACCGGGAGACACGTCAGGATCGAGGGAAAGATGAGGATCGAAGGAAAGATGAGGAACTGGGAGACACGTCAGGATCGAGGGAAAGATGAGGGACCGGGAGACTCGTCAGGATCGAGGGAAAGATGAGGGACCGGGAGACTCGTCAGGATCGAGGGAAAGATGAGGGACCGGGAGACTTTTCAGGATCGAGGGAGAGATGAGGAACCGGGAGACTCGTCAGGATCGAGGGAAAGATGAGGATCGAGGGAAAGATGAGGGACTGGGAGACTCGTCAGGATCGAGGGAAAGATGAGGAACCGGGAGACTCGTCAGGATCGAGAGAAAGATGAGGAACCGGGAGACTCGTCAGGATCGAGGGAAAGATGAGGAACCGGGAGACTCGTCAGGATCGAGGAAAGATGAGGAACCGGGAGACTCGTCAAGATCGAGGGAGAGATGAGTAACCGGGAGACTCGTCAGGATCGAGAGAAAGATGAGGAACCGGGAGACTCGTCAGGATCGAGGGAAAGATGAGGAACCGGGAGACTCGTCAGGATCGAGGGAGAGATGAGGAACCGGGAGACTCGTCAGGATCGAGAGAAAGATGAGGAACCGTGAGACTCGTTAGGATCGAGGAAAGATGAGGAACCGGGAGACTCGTCAGGATCGAGGGAAAGATGAGGATTGAGGGAAAGATGAGGAACTGGGAGACTCGTCAGGATCGAGGGAAAGATGAGGATCGAGGAAAGATGAGGAACTGGGAGACTCGTCAGGATCGAGGGAAAGATGAGGATCGAGGGAAAGATGAGGAACTGGGAGACTCGTCAGGATCGAGGGAAAGATGAGGAACTGGGAGACTCGTCAGGATCAAGGGAAAGATGATTGTACAAAGATGTCCTTGATGAAAACCTGCTCCAGAGCTCTGGATCTCAGACTGGGGCGACGGTTGATCTTCCAACAGGACAATGACCCTCAGCACAGAGCCAAGATAACAGAGGAGTGGCTAAAGGACAACTCTGGGAATGTCTCTGAGTGGCCCAGCCAGAGCCCAGACTCGAGCCGATTGATCATCTCTGGAGAGATCTGAAAATGGCTGTGCACCGACACTCCCCATCCAGCCTGATGGAGCTTGAGAGGTTCTGCAAAGAAGAATGGCAGAAACTGACCAAAAATAGGTGTGCCAAGCTTGCAGCATCATACCCAAGAAGACTTGAGGCTGTAATTGGTGCCAAAAGGTGCTTCAACAAAGTATTGAGCAATGGCTGTGAATACTTATTTACATGTGCTCTTTTTATTTTTAATAAATTTGCAAAGATTTCAAACAAACTTCTTTCACGTTGTCACTGTGGGGTATTGTTTGTAGAATTTTGAGGAAAATTATTTAATCCATTTTGAAATAAGGCTGTAACATAAAATCTGGAAAAAGTGAAGCACTGTGAATCCTTTCCGGATGCACTATAAACATACAAAGAAATGTAAAAAAAAAAAAAAAAAAAAAAAGTTTTTTTTATGTATTATATTTTTTCCACATTAACAAATAAATGTACAAATACATCGATTACTTAATAAATGTGGAAAAAATATAATAATACATGAAGAAAACTCATTTTTGTTTGTGTTTTTTACATTTATGTATTTATTTATTTATTATTTTGTCAGCTTTGACATTCTATAGTTCTTAAAGTGCCCCTTTTTGAGATAATCCCTTTCATTATCTGTGTGTAATAAAGCTATTTGTGAATTTAAAAGCTCTGCAAAGTTTCACAGATCAGAGATAAATTGAGTTTTTGTCACGTGATTCTGAACTGAATCGAGTCGTCAGTAATTCAGTCCCAATTCCTGCTAAACCTGCTTGTAGGTTTGTAACTAATTTGCATAATGCCAGCCTGTGGTCTTGATTGGCTGATTGGCTCTTAGCCCCGCCCTCAAACACTGTAGTGTATCTGAGACTGGAAGAGTTTGGTTCGTGTTGTTCGTGTCGAGAAGACGCTGTTTTCTGAGATTGATACGGTAAAACCCACGCCATCGTCACTGTTCGCATCACTGTGATCAAGAGCTGAGATTCAGATATGATAATGAGCGTTTGCTTTCTGACCAATCACAGCAGAGAAGCGCTCAGAGAGGCGGGGTTTAGAGCGATATGCTAATGAGCCCGTGAGTCGTGTGATTCACAGAGGAGCGTCTCACGAGTCTCTGATGGGAGTCATGAACACTGACTCGAGACACACCTGTTGATGATTCACTACACGAGTCTTCATCGCCTCCACACCTGCGTGTCTCAACTCGCCCAGCATGCATCAGTGTTACTTTAGTTCTGTTCATATTTTGAATTTGCTAGCATCACCTATCCTGGAAACTGACTCTTTTACGAAATAGCAGCTTTTATAATTCACAACAGTAAAACTATTACATATAAAATTTGGTTTTAAAAAATATGTAAATCTTACCACTTCTACGCTCTCAGAAAGCAGATCATCTTCACTCTAAAAAACAAACAAACATACAATTGTTCTTTAGTACATAATATACAACTTGTAACAAAGTAACATTTTTGTAACAAAACGAGTCTGGATGGATCAGTGACTCTTGTTCAGCAGGTTTAGATCTGTGAGAGACTTAAACACACTGTTCTGCCTAAACACACACTCAGACGGCAGACATCACACTACTAGCCTGGCTCTCTTCTCGCGCTCCTCTCCTCAGCGTGCCGTATCTGCTGTCGCTGCGGGACAGGTGTCTGCTCGTCTCCTCCGCCTGCACGACATCAACAACAGCACATTATTCATTACTAATATAAAACAGTAAAGCACTCTCAGCAACAAACTCCATCAAAGGATTCTGAAAGGAAATCTGGCAGAATTTGGAATTTTAAAGAGGCCACAATTCTGCTCTTTTACAGTCGTGATGTTGTTTCAGGCTCTACTAGAACAGGTTTTCCTGCTTGAATGTTGATTATTCTCCTCATATTCTCCATTGTTGCGGCTCCTCTCTTCCCAGTCTGTCAGTAACGCTCTGTTTACTTCCTGTCTCTATGAAGCCCCTCCTTCTGAAAAGCACACTGTGCTCTGATTGGTCGGCTGGAGCAGTGTGTTGTGATTGGTCGAGCGCTTCGAGTGTGTTTGAGAAATGTCCCGCCCCTTACCATAACCGCCAGTTTAACACAGTACTAACTAACTCAACCAGGCCCCGCCCCTTTATTCTGCGCATGAATTATTATAATGACCACTGATTGTGGTTGCCCGTAGTACTATAGCTGTGTTTTCATCCAAAGTTGTGAACTTCTGCGCAAAATTGGAATATCGCATAAAAGTTCGCAAATGAAGCAGCGTTTCCATCCCAGAGAAGTGTGTTCTGGGTGCAAAACTTTAATGTCAGAAACATGTGATGGCAAACACTATTAACTTCAGCGAATGAAAGGTAATAATCATTATTCTGATGTTTCAGTGACACATTAAACCTGTTAGAAAGACGTTCTAGTGACGTCATTATCGGTTTAACCAGTTCGTTGAAACAAACTGCCCGAAAGAATCTGTTCACGGAAATGAATCGTATTTCTGAAAACTATGAGTGAACCAGAGGACGAATTAATGACCAGCTGTTATTTTGAAAAAGGCTTTTAAAGAGGATTCAATTCCTCTTGATGGAATCGATCCCAACATTTGGAATCGACTCTTGATTCCCAACACCTAAGAATCGATTCACTTTGGAATCGATTCCATGCCCTACAAAAAGGTTGCCAAAAATTGGACTAAACCACTCAATTCATATGGATTCGTTTTACGACCTCTTTATGAACTTTATTTGAGGCATCACAGTGGTAGTTGCGTAGACTGTCAATGGAGGAACAGAAATCTCTCAGATTACATTAAAAAGATCTTCATTTGTGTTCTGAAGATGAATGAAAGTCTTGCGGGTTTGGAATGGCATGAGGGAGAGTAAATGATGACAGAATTCTCATTTTTGGGTGAACTGTCCCTTTAAGACTGAAGTTTCAGAATAAAACTCCATATGATTGCGAACACTGATTGATGTCACAATCATAGCCTCAAAAGGAGATTATAACATATTTCAGTTCTGCAGTAAAGTCAGTAAATCATGAACAGCTCTGATCGTTCGTCACGTCTAATTCGTTTTTTATCGCGAGATTCGGCATCATCATCATCATCATCATCATCGGAGGGTGTGTTCTGTTAAAATAACAGGTCGTATTTATTTAAGAAAAAATAGAATAGCATATGCTATATTTATAATCAAGTAAATCCTCAGGTAAAGCGAATTTGATCATTTACAGTTAGAAAGCACTCCCAACTCAGCCAATTATCGTCTTATCGAGGCTTTGGCGTGTGTAACAGACAGGCTAATGTAATCCAGGAGACACAACCGTCAAAGATCAGAAGACGATTACAGCAGAAATCCAGAAATCCAGTCACGAGTCACACAAAGAAGATCCGGACTCTGAAGACTGACTCACTCATATCGTTACCTCTCTGATAATGTGCCGAAGAGACTCTTCTTCGCTCATTCCTCGAGAGAGAGTCCGTTTCCTCAGAGAACCCGCTTTCTCGAGCTGACCCGAATGCATGTTCCCGCGGAGAAAAGGTCCGAAAAATCTGTGTTTCTGAAGAGTTTCTCTACCGGAGAGACAGTGTTGTGTTTTCGGGTGGCTTCTGTGTGCGGAGGGCGGGGCTTGATTCATGAGGGGGCGGAGCTATCGTTTGTTATGTAATACCACCGTGCTTTGAAAAATGAGACGGGGTAAGATGACCCACACGTCTTAAAGGGGTCAAGACATGGATTAATTTTATATATATAACATATAAACATATGTTCTTTGAGGTTCACTATGTTAAGGTATTTTTCCTCAAAAAAATAACTTATATGTGGAAAAACAATTATTTTCAACCCTCATTCTGAGCCTGTGTCTGACGTTATCAGTTTTTAAGGCGCGGCTCCTTTAAGGCTTGTGGCCACTGTTATGATTGGCTAACGTCACTGCATAGGAAACAGTGTCAACGCCCACTCGCCATTGCTTGTGTTATGAAAACATTGATCCATAAAAAGCAGTCATTGAAGCATTATGAAAAATTAAAAAGGTTTGTGATGCAGCTGTTGTCAGACGATTCATCTGTCAACAAAAGTTTCTTTGTTAACTCTTTTACAAAAAATAAATAAATAAATGCCAATGGTGTGACGATGTGTGACTATTCGTCAACGTCTTGCTCTGGAGGCGGGCATATGCAAATATACTTCCCGGAATATCCAAATTAAATCTTGATTAAATAAATGCTTTGTTTTATAATGAGGACGTTTTTTAATACCAGAAATATCTCTGACTTAAAGGGAGAACTAAAAACCCACCTCTTCCTTAAAATCACATATACAGTCAAGAATAGCATTTGTGTGTATTTTAAGCTCTGAAACTTGAAGGAAGTTTTAATGTTACAGAGACCTCTTATATGTCAAAAGATCACGAAAAAATGTGATTTTTTTATGTCATGACTCCTTTAATTGTCTCTCCTGACCACAGATGACATGAAATCTCATGTGAACTCTTTTGATAAATGGCTGTACTCTTATTAATTTTGTCATTTCATCTGAATATTAACATTAAAGTGATTTGAGCTGAATAATGACACTGTCTTCTGTAGAATTTGTCTCATATTTGGAGAAGTTTGCATCATTGAGCTGCTTTGAAACACTCTGTGCTGTATAAAGCTTGAGTTGAATATCAACATGTGTGAGATTAAATCAGTAAAAACAGCTTTGAGGTTAATCTTGTGTCTGGAAAATAGTGAACTGTGACCTTGTATTTTGTGGAATATCAAAAAAATGTGTTAATGAGAGATATTTTTAGATTTGTGGATAAAATTATAGTTTATACACATGATTATAGGAGGAAAGGTGCAAGCTTTATTTGTTTAAAATCCTAAAATAAAGATGTCACTTTAATACACTTTTGTAAACCCAGCCAGTCACAATGAAACCATCTGAACTGCATTAGAAATCTGAATTTTAATATAGTAATGTGTAAATCACAGGCTGTGATTTACACACTAAATCCAGCAGAAATTCCAGCACATTGATTTTTAAACGCTCATGACTGACGTCACTGCCTGTATCGCACACCGATTGGCTGCCGCCTGTCGTGTTTATCCTACATTTGCATAAAGTTAAGTATTTCTCAACTTTTGAACACTAGTATAGCCAGTTCTTTTCTCCAAACCACTGTCGATCCAGAAATGCTCCTTCAGCTCCGCACTATCAATAAACAGTGTATATTAGAACTAAGTGTATATTATTATAATATTTTAAATAGCCTACTCTACTATGAGCTATTAATGCATTACTACTATCATCATTACTCAGTCTCACATTGTTAAAGGAGGTTTCTCACACACACACACACACACACACACACAAGCTCTGTCGTTGCACTGGCCACACACACTCGCTTAGACAAGACTCCCATATGGTCTAGCGGTTAGGATTCCTGGTTTTCACCCAGGCGGCCCGGGTTCGACTCCCGGTATGGGAAGGAGTGTTTCTTTGGCTCCTCGAGGTGTTTTCTCCCTCATGTGAACAGCAGAATCATGAGAGAATGATCTTCTATCCTCGACTCGCGTGCCTTCGATAGCTCAGTTGGTAGAGCGGAGGACTGTAGTGGATTATTAGCAATCCTTAGGTCGCTGGTTCGACTCCGGCTCGAAGGAGATGTTTTCACACACACCTTCAAAACAAGGCAAACCTTCAGACTTTTACCAGAGAAAGTCTAATGAATCCGTAGACGGACTTTGCTTTTACTCCATTTGCATTCAGAGCTGCGCGCGCATCTTTTTGTCTGGCGTTTGTCGCACGAGCATACAAACTAAACTAGACAGATTAAATACATCTATTTTAGCATTTATTTATTATTTCTGTAATCTGACAGTCCAGCACAAGGCTGTTTTGCCGTGAGATAACGAACACCATTCAATAGAATGCGATTTTTCAAACGCTTGACTCTTCATAGTTTCTATTAAGCTATTATGAGTCAAAGGCAGTTCCCTTCAATCTATCAACACGATTTGACCCAGTAAACGATTGCTTTGGATAATTCTAATATCAGTAATATATGTGCCGTCTATCAACAGTCATAACAAAGAACATCATTGTTTATGTCCTTAACCCGCTGGTGCTTCACGTGTCGGCCAAAAATTACCGATTTTTCTATTCAATGAAGTGAATGTGTTTTGTATTTAATGGTACGAAATTATATTTACACTGTATTTATAATCCATTTATTCACTTTTTGAGCATAGACCTGAAAATGAAAACTGTCGTAAATCTTGAATGCTTTAAAGCTCAGACTCAGACTGAAGTTTGATCTCTTTTTAAAGACGACACGTGGCAGATTATTGCTGAAGTGGAAGTAGTTTTAAAAAGTGAACTTAAAAGTTAAGTTTCTCTTCTATTCTATTTAAAAAATAAATAAATAAATTAACATTTACGGCGTTAGATTAAACTGAGAAGGGTCACAGCACTTGCATATTGTTGTCCTACTGTTAGTTTCACTATATTGTTCATTTGTAAGTCGCTTTGGATAAAATGAATGCTAAATGAATAAATGTAAAAGTAAGTTAGTTTTACGTTTATATTCATGAAAAATGCACAAAAAAACTATTTTCAATTTTTATATGAAACATATATTTTCAAAAACATGTTTGATTTTCTTGCAGTTCTAGAGTAAAAATCACAAATCTAAGCAAGCTATGTTCCAAATGTGAGCTTAATATCTTATAAAAATGATCTTTCAGTGAGATGTTGTCCGGCTGCAGTCCCAAACGCTTCCACTAGAGGAACTTCCTCTCTCAATCATTTCCAATTTTGACCACAAACAATACAAGTGTGGCTTTTTTTCAGGAGCATTTAACCTTCTATGATGTCAATCATGTCCATGATTTTTTTGTTTGTTTTGTGTTCACATAGCAAGTGCCAAAACCAAAAGTTTTATTCCGTTCCCATGAAGTAAAAAATTCCCCGGTCAATAGGGGCTTCCGCTCCGGAGAGTTCTAGGAACTCAGTTATAGGAACTACTACTAATAGTTCCCCTTGGAATGTTTTCCTGGTTGCATTCGCACCGCCAGTAGGAACTCTGAAGTGACGTAAGACACGCTTGTTGTTGTGACTTTTATTTTGACGGCGCTGAGAACGACTGAGCCTGAGCAAACAAACAGTGCTCGCATTCTCCTGTTCATTAGTTTACGATCTGTCCAACAGTCCTGTCTAATACATCATCAGATAGAACTGTTATACATAGAAAGTAGACAGTATATGAAAAGTTATTAGCATTTGCCGTGTGGTTGAAGTTCAGTGTTGCTGAGCTGTTAGTTAGTTTCTGGAGTAAATATATAAGCTATAATCTGTGTTTACAAAGCTTTTTTAATAATGGCGGGTGCTGGTGTTTCGCGTGCGTTCGGCCAATCAGAGAACACTAACGTCACTGTAGTTCCTATAGCGCTGGTTTAGACCGACTCTGAAGTAGGAATATATTAGTTCCTCCAAAAGGAGTTCCTAGAACTAAAATGGTTCCTAGTTCCTGCGGTGCGAACGCGCCAGAATCCGGGAACGTTCCGCCAATAGTTCTAGGAGCGATGAAGAGGTTCCTCCGGTGCGAAAGCCCCTAATGATGCCGAAGAGCACCAGAGGGTTTTAGTGGTCTCGAACCTCTGGCCCCGAGACTGCAGATCAGGAGCTCCCACTGGAGTCCAGTTGGCCCGTTTCACTCAGCGAAACCCAAACCCTGAGCTGATGAAGAGCATGTCTGACTGGTGCTGGAAGAAGCTCGTGACCAAAGCCGTGGGGTCACAGCGGAGACTGTAAATCAAGCGTGTGCGCAGTCATTCAACGCTTCGTTTGAAAAGCAGGACCCAATTAACGCTTTATTCAAGATCGACACGGGTGTGTTGGAACAGTTAAATACAATTCTATTATAGCTGTACGTCACTGAAAGGAGGGGAAATTTATTAACAAAAAATATATACATTTACAATGAAACAAGACAGACTTTCAACAAATGCAGGAAGTTGAGGACTCTAGAAGTGTGCTTTCATCTTCTGGGTGTCTGCGTTGGTGTCCACCACGACGCTCTCGATGCGCTTGTGGTACTGCTCCAGCGTGGTGAGGAGGCGCTCGTAGATCTCCTGCAGAGAGGCAGACGTCACCACACGCTCAACACGCACACAAACATTACAATTAGCCCATGGTTTACTCGCCCTCAAGTCATGCTAGGTGTAGATGACAGTCACATTTATTCATTTAGCAGACGCTTTTCCACATTTCACATGATTTTCTTCTTTCAGACGAATAACATCAGAGTTATATTAATAAATGTCCTGCTCTTCCAAGCTTTATAATGACAGTGATTGGCTGTTTCTGTTTTGAAGTCCATAAAAGTGCATCTATACATCATAAATCAACTCAAAAACGCATCACTTTGCTTCAGAAGGCCTTTATTAACCCCCTAGAGCAGGGATGGGCAACTTTGGTCTTTTATTTTTCTTATTTTCTTTTCTTTGCACTTTTATGATGGATA
Source organism: Squalius cephalus (assembly GCF_949319135.1). Lineage (NCBI taxonomy): Eukaryota > Metazoa > Chordata > Actinopteri > Cypriniformes > Leuciscidae > Squalius > Squalius cephalus. The sequence goes on from NC_137143.1 coordinate 771,118, forward strand.
GATGCACTTTTATGGACTTCAAAACAGAAACAGTCATACACTGCCATTATAAAGCTTGGAAGAGCCAGTAAGTTTGTGGAAGGCCAGGACAACTCGGATTGTGTTCGTCTGTAAGAAGAATGTCATACACACCTAGGATGGCTTGAGGGAGAGTAAATCATGGGCTAATTTTCATTTTTGGGAGAACTATCCCTTTAATGTTAAACTAGGCCATTTAAATGAAGAACAAACACAAGATGTTCCCCAACACAGTCAGCTCTGTAAGAGTCCAGAGCACGAGACGGACTTCAGAAGTGCTGGTGAAACGCACGTGGGCTTTCTGTGTGTGCTGGTTGCACTTTGCTCGAAGCTCCTGCATCTTTTCCTTGAACCGTTTAGTTTCACGGTTGCTTTCTTCCATTTTCTTCACAAACTCCTCTCGTTTCTGGTGGATTTTGTCATATTGCCTGAATAAAATAAATGAGAAAATTAGAGGAGTGTTTCTCAATCAGAAGAAACCGAGCCGAGTGTGTCACGATAACATTCCATCAGGACACTTTAAAGGGGTCATGAACTGAGAAATCTAATTTTCCTTGAGCTTTTGACATATTAAAGGTCATCATACTATAAGAATATCCTGTAAGTTTCAGATCCTTAATTTTAATCATTATATGATTATATTATTTTATAGTTCAAACTTATATTTGTTTTATCCATTTTAATTGAATTTAAAAACAAAAGTAAATTGTAAAACTGGATTTTATTTTCTAAATGTGTCCGCGTTTGCATTGGTGACGGTCCGCAGGTTGAGGGCCGATGCTGTAGATCACAGACGGATGTTTATGACACTGAAAGGGTCAGTTCACACACAAATAATGATTCTGTCATGTTTGCACCCTCGTGTTGTGTCGAGGCTTTCAGTACCATTTGCTTACAGTTAGGGGTGTAACGGTACGTGTATTCGTACCGAACCGTTTCGGTACAGGGCTTTCGGTTCGGTGCACGTGTGTACCGAATGACTGAATGCAATGTTTTGTGTGCGGAACATAGGTACATTTTCGTGTTTCCACACGAACATATTAAGTGGCGGAAGTCTCCGCGTTCAGCGCAAATCCCGCCCTGCAGCTGATTCTAATGTTTTTTCCTATTAGACATTCTCTGGTTTTACCCGTGTTTTACCCGTCGTCACTGTAACAATGAAATAGACTGCATGGCGAAAAAAAGCTTTTCCGCTTCGTGTGCGCCACCGCACTCTCCGTTCCGTGGCGTGCGCGCGCGCGCGTGTGTGTGTGTGTGTGTGTGTCGACGACCCGCTGCGCTCTCTGCTCAATGTTCGAGTTCGTGTTTGCGCTGCGCGTTCTGCTCTGTCGTTAACGGCCCAAACACTCCAATCATGTACCGATCACGCACTGGAAAAGCAAAGTCCGCTCAAATAAGGTGAAATTTCTCAGTAGTAACTTAGATTTCTGTTTGCTGAGCTGGTATAGTCATGCTGGCAACAATGGTAAAATGACCTGCTCTGATCACATGCTCTGGTAATAATAGCTTTGTACTATAGCTTTGGACTATATTTTATTTTGATAATTATTAAAAAAGTGGGAAAAAAAATCTTAAATTGATTATGTTGATTGATTATTGAAAAATAATAATACATTAATATATTTGTTTAATATTATTTTAATATAGGGCTATTTTCTGTTCCTGCACTGTAATCATAGTTATTTATTTATATTTTTCATTATATTTTATTATGTGATATTGGTTTGAGACTGAGAGTATTTTATTTAGTGGAGAACTTTGCAGCAGTATTTTATTTCTTATTCTTTTTTTATTTTATATCTATTTTATTATATTTTATTAAAAAGTGTTTAAAAAAGTGTAAACAAATTGTTAAAAAAAGTTTATAGTAATAAACAACCTGCAGTTTAATGTTTGCATTTCTTTCCCTTACTGTACCGAAAATAAACCGAACCGTGACTTTAAAACCGAGGTACGTACCGAACCGTGATTTTTGTGTACCGTTACACCCCTACTTACAGTTATTTTAGCTGTACAAAAACTGTTCTTCCAGTTAATACTAATCTTGTCTTAAATCATTTTCTCGAAACGTTAGCACAAAAACAGTATTTACACATGGATCCAACCTTTCTTTCTGAAGTCTTTAGTTGGATGTTCTTCTGACATTTTTTTTAAAATATTACTACTTGTTTCAGAACGTTCAAAAGTAATTTTCACATGATGTTGAAAAAAGAATGTTCACTTAAAGCTGCAGTCTGTAGTTTGTCCTCTTTGTCGCCATCTCTGTTCGAAATCTGCAATTGCAGTTATTCGTGGAATGATCAACTTTACGTGGGTTGTGCTTCGGCACGGCGTGGATGAATCCAGTGTTTAGAGGAGAATGTGCGGCTGTCAGTCGCCGGTGTGGATCACAGATTATACTTTTGGGAAGTATGACCAACATAAGAGTTTTCACCGGGAAATGTGAAAATCTGAACAAGTAACATCCACTTTTGATCTGACACACTAATGGCGCTTTTCCACTACACAGTACCAGCTCGCCTCGCCTTTGTTTGGTTTTCCACTGTGTAAAAGTTGTACCTGTACCTGCTTCCAGGTACTTTTTTTCGTACCACCTCCGGCGAGGTTCTGAGCGAGCTGAGGCGATGCTAAAATGTGATGTGAAATCACGGCAGACTGCTGATTGGTCAGAGAGAATCGTCACTATTCACTGCGTCATCATTGCACGCGCCAGACGCAGTATCCTGAATAAAAAACAGCAAAAACATCCAGAAACAGCATACACTCGATTTCCTCCATTGTGTGTGTCGCGTAGAAGATTAAGTCACGGCAGTTTCCTGCGGCGTCGCTATGACGACCAGGTACTATTGTGGAGGTACTATCTGCAATGGAAAACGGAGCGAAAAGCGAGCCGAGCCGAGTTGAGCTGGTACTGGTAATGGAAAACAGGGTTTTTCCTGGCTCAAAATGAGGCGGAGGTGGTAAAATCGTAACAGTAGGGGGGTCCGGGGGCATGCCCCCCCGGGAGAAAATTTTGTACATTTTAAAGATAAATTCCTTAATCTGGTGCACTTTGAGTCACTCGAATTTGTTGTTAAAGGGGGGGTGAAATGCTCATTTTCACTCAATCTCCTGTTAATCTTGAGTACCTATAGAGTAATATTGCATCCTTCATATCTCCAAAAAGTATTTTGTTTTATTAAATTTTTAACATAAAGATAGGCTGTACCGAGTCTTTCCGGAAAAAACCGAGCGGCTGGGGGCGGGCCGTGTGGGCGAAGCTAAAGCTGTGCTAACGCGCCAAGCTAACAACACACAGAGACATTTGTTCAACAAACAGTTTTACTCACCGTCCGGTTCCAACGCACGACCGCGAACCTTTATCATTGTGACTGCTCGATCCTTAAGCATTAGACGATCTGCAAATCCGTAGATCTGGGCTTTGTTTATAAAACAATCATCGTCGAAATGCAGGGAACAACAGTCTTTACACAACTCCGTTTATGCTCAGGAAAACAAACTGCCACGGGTTCCTTAACGCTGGGTTCTTTGGGAATCTGTGCAGGGTTGTCTTGCCCTGGCAACCAAAAACACACTTCTTTGGTGACATTGACTTCCCAAAAGCCGGGCAGGGCGCTTTGATGGCGAACTGCTTTCACTCTCTTGCTCTGGTCTACGAGTGCGCGCGCGCCCGCGATCTTACCGGAGAAGTGCCCTTAGGACCCGTATAAGGAAATTCCGCCCTATCTTACGTAAGACAGAGCCATACTCGAAAAAAACTTTCCGAAACTTGTGACAAACCGGAAGGAGTATTTTTGGAACAAAAATACTCCTTCAAACGTACAACTTAGTTTTTGAAACTTTGTCCATTTTTAGCATGGGAATCCAACTCTTTACCAGTGTAAAAAACTCAGTATGCATGAAATAGCATTTCACCCCCCCTTTAAACCAACCAACCACCCATATTCTTTGATTTAGATATCTGCATCTGATCATCACATTACAATTATTCAATTAAGCATGATAATATGGTAACATATCACACTGAAGTAGGCTGATTTAAAATTAAACATTTATTTAAATTAAAAGTTCTTCTTTTGGCAAGATTACATTTCCTTTATAGCCCAAACAGAGGCTTTACTCCCTTTAAACTTAAATTGTCAATGTTTCATTTTTGAAAACACTCCTATCGGAATAATTTTTTTACCTTTATAAAGAGCATTTTCCCCTAATTTTATTTAATGTATGCTCTAAATTTCATTTCAAATTCTTACATTTTATCAATACATTAAATTATTATGTAAAAAAATACAAAAATTAAATAATTTACATTGAAAAATTATAACTGTATTAAATGAGATTCTGAGATTGTTTTAAATATTTTTTGAATATACAAATAAGGAATGTTGAAAAGAATGATACTTTATTAAACTAAACCGCCAGTAGGAGGCGGCAGGCGACCGTCTTAATGAGCGAGTCATTGAGTCATTCATTTAAACGATTCGTTCAAACGGCTGATTTATTCAGAATGAGGCGGTTTAAAGGAGCTGTATGTAAGAAATCTATTTCAATTAATCATAAAATGGCCCTGATGTGTCATCAGACATTAAGAAATCATGTTCATTTCAAATACTTATATCACTGACAACAGTACTATGGCTAGGATATTGTCATTTAAAAAGTGGACTTGCAGCCCTCAACTGATGTTGATGTTGTCATTTTGTGTTTTGGCCTGACGCGCCTCCCTCCACCTATCTACCAATCACGAAGTCAGTAGTGTTTCGGGATCCGGGTTGCCAGCTCTGCTCTAACCTACCCTAACTCTAGTCGGATAAAAAATGTCTAACGTTACTAAATCAAAAAGACCTCGTTATAATTCAGAAATTCGTCGTGACAAAGTCCGAAATAAAAACAGAATTTGTATTGGAGATGCTTTTGAAAGATGGAGACGGCTGAAAATGGAGAAGAATTTGAACACAGACGCGACGTTGCTAATTTTCTCCTGGACAGGTAAGATTCATCTATGCTTGGCTAACTTGTACTTGATGTCAATGGACATTTCATATATTCATGACAGTCGAACAAAGTTATGCATGTTCGTGCAAAGTAACGTAACATTAGCTCACATGGACGTAACTTATTAGCAATGCATTATGGAGCCCGTTTCTCTGTCATTATGCGGAGACGCTGAGGAAAACAACAGAGACAGAAGCCTAACTTTACCTCAGAAAAAAAATGATTCGTCATTCGTTCTTCACGTACAGTATATCGTGGACTAAGTTACTAGGGTTGCCAACTGTCCCGAATTAGGTGGGACGTCCCGTATTTTGGGCTTAATATATTTGTCCCGTGCGTGACCTCCCATGTCCCGTTTTTTGACAAGCTGATCTAACCACTGACTGATACAACAGCAACAGCAGCAGTGCTGACCACGACACTTGAGAATGATCACCGACACCTGTCATCATCCAATCACAGTTTTTTTTTAATCACTGTTTTTAGACAAATCATTGTTTGATTTGCGAACATAATCCTCTGCTGTCTGGTCGCTTCCGCTTCAAGCCGGACTCGTCTCGCGCTAACGGTAATAACCTTTTACTGTCCACGTTTTGATTTCGGCAAAACAATTTTGGCGAATGCAAACAACGTGATTATTGTTCATGCCATGAGTCTAACATCCAGCCACGCAAGAAAACATGTAATCTACCTGAAGGAATAATATGCTCAAAAAACATTTCTGATTATTATTAATGTAAAAAAAAGCCTTAGAAAGTAAATAGAAAGCTTTTGTAACATTATAAATGTCTTTACTGTCACTTTTGATTAATGTAATGCATCCTTGCTGAATAAAAGTAGGCAAATACTTTCTTTAATTTTTTTTTCCAAAAAAAATAATCTCCCAAACTTTTGAACTGTAAGCCTATATAATGTTAAAAAGCTTTCTATTTTAGATAAATGCTGCTATTTTGAATGATGGTTTGTTTGTAATGTGATTTTTTTTTTTATGTATGAATTAAATACATAAATAGGGTAAAGCAATACAAATGTGTTCATGTCTGATAACCTTTTAAACACATTTAACTGCAGACACTGAAATGATGTACAGTTTTGAGTGTCCCTCATTTTCCTATAAATAACCACGATTGTCCTGTATTTTCCTTTTCTGAAGTTGGCAACCCTATAAGTTACACATGCTGCAAGTTGACCTGTATGACCATGGAAGCAGCCTACGTTTCTGCTGAATCCTGCAGCTTATCTGGCAACCTCGAGTCAGGGGGGAGGGGGAGGGGATACACCTCTCTACAGTATTTTTAAAGTGATTGCAGTACCCGTTTTGGCCACAATCCTACATACAGCTCCTTTAATAATGGGTAATTGAATCTTTGACTCGAGTGATTAGTTCAAAACGCTGAATCATTCAGTAATGAATCATAGATGCGTGTTGCTGTGAGATGCGCGGTGGTTCTTATCGTTTGGAACTATTTTCGCTGCTGAAACAGAACAAAAACAGTCATTGCGTCTAAAAATGTAAGTAACTTAATTTTAACTATTTGTTTATTGAACTGTTATGAAATCAATATCTCGGTTTCAATCGTGATGGCATTCAGGAAAACAGCTCTCTGGTCGTGTGTAGCCTATATAACGTTATTGTTTCTTAACTATAATTAATATGTTATAAATAACGGCGCGAACCTCAACAGCGCTGTTACCGTACGTACATTAGGTAAGTTACCATGATGGGAGTTCCGTGTCTTTATTACACTCAACACATTATAATGATTTATCTGTCATCCACCCTCGATTGAATGGAATGTTGTTATTACTTGGCCCGCTCGACCCGCGGATTATGATCCGTGCAGCACTATGGACACAAGCGGGAACCGCAACAGAACCGTCACGGTGGAAAAAGTGTATATAAGCACGTGACTGTCTGTCCGAGTTTTGTCGAGAGGCGGAGGCGGCACGAAATTTGACGGAGGCGGCCGCCTCATAATTGTCTATGCAGGAAAAACCCTGGAAAAGCGCCATAAGGGGGAAAAGCACTGCAGTAAATCACGCTGATTAAATCTAACGATTGCTTATTATATCACGTCAAACCGTGCTAATTATACGGTTCTCAAATTGTTAATATTAACAACATCAGCATTGCGTGACTACAGTTAATGTCCTTCCGATATTATCCTTGTTTGCAGTCTCTGTTTTCCTGTAGCCACTCTGAAGTCCAAAGTCTTCTGTGTTTTACAGCGGGTGAATCTCCAGCTGGTGATTGTCGTTTGAACCTTTCTGGATCCGCCGTCAAATTGCGTAGTTTAATTATATCAAATGCTGTGAGAAAAGGCTATAAATCTCCAGCATCCTCACACTCAGCCGACTAGCCGAGACTCTTCTTTATGTGGACAGATGTGACGGAATGACGTAAAGACATGACATAAAGTTATTATTACAAGCTCACCGTTTTGAACCGAGCTACGGCAAGCAGAGAGTTCTGAACACTGGCTGGTTATGCACTTGCTCAATTTATTTTGGATAATTTTTATCCCCCAAAAAAGTTACGGACTGCAGCTTTAACATTCGCATAATCAAGAAAAAAACCATTTTGGACATTTAGAAATAATGCTTTCATAATTGAATAGGTCTGGTTAGTCCAGAAACACTGGCAGAACAGGGTTAAAGAGGGTTAAACTGCTGAAGTATGAGCTATAGAGTATTAGCAATGCTGAGAACTTCTGAACTACCTTTCAAATTGAAAGTGGCTTAAAATGCAAAGCACGAGGGGACCAAACATGAGACGCTTCGCCTGGAGTTCACTTATTAATAATAGCAGACATACATTTGATTCAAGTGAAAGTTTCCAATTCTTCACACACATGACTGCATAAATGTGAAAAATCTTCTAATATTAAGCACAGGAAGTGTATTATCAAATGCACTGTCGTACAAAAGGATCCTTTAAAAAAGGTCAAATCTGTTGTTTTTTTACTTACCCATAAATATTTTTGACCTGCTGATCTTTGACCTCTTTCTTCTTCTGCCGCCGGATCTGGTTCTTCGACTGCTTGTCGAGTTTCATGGCGAACCCCCTCTTCATCTGGGCTTCTTCACTGCTCAGGCTCTTCAGCTCTTTCTGCAAGGCTTCATTCATGGCTGCTAATCTCTGGACCTGTGCAGGAACGATCATTTAAAACGGTGAAAAAACAACTCAGGAAATGCCTTTCTTAAACAGTGACTGTATTCATATGTTCTCCTGTGTCCACTGGTTTACCAAAGTTACTAACCACTCAGCATTTTCACTGGCCACAATTTTGACATCGATATCATAGGACTGCCATATAGATATGTTTTATATCATCATAATGTGTCAGCAGGTTTATTAGGCTGCTGTCACTTTAAGACCGGATGCACAGATCCATTACACTGATACACGTCTTCTTTCTCAACCGTTTACGTTCACTTAAATAAACTGCAGCAATTAACATTTTGTCAGAACCTTTAGTAAATTACATTATTTTGTTTAGTTGGCTATTCAGAATCGTGATCTCGTTTAGTGTATACAGTTGAAGAAATGCACTTTTTTGACTGCATTTTAAGACTGAACAATTTTTGCTGCTGTGACTCTCCAATCACAGGTCAGAACTCCTTGCAGACGCATGATGCGTATGGTGATCTTTACCTGCTCTTTCTGCTGGTTGGTCTTGCACATGCTACTCTGTAAGTCCTGCAGTTGTTTGAGCAGGACCTGTAGTTCTGCCTCCACCTGACCAGCACACTGGACCAGCATCTGCAGCTCCACCAGCCTCTCGTCAGCCAGCTCCTGTCACACACACACACACACACACACACACACACACACACACACACACACACACACGGAGAACAGCAGCCGGTCAACTGCTGATAACACCACCAACACTCAGTGGCAGAACAGAGACCTGCTGGTCTGGGCAGTTAAACAACACCTGTTGTCAAGCAAACTCATGTAAACGAAGGTGTGCAACATGCAAATCATACATACTTTTGACATCTTGATGCTCTTCACGTTCTCCTTCATCCTTTCCATCTCGTTTTTCAGCTCTTCGGGCGACTCCACGATCTGAGACTTGAGCTTGCAGATCTCATCCTTCAGCGTCGCCACATCCACTTTCCTTTGAGTCTGGATTGTAAGACATCTCTGATTACAACAGTCACTCTACAGCACTGCCACCACAGGAGTACACCTAACACACTCAGCCAGATCTGCCTCCATACAACCAATAACCCATGGATTAAACCAATTACCAGCCTATCATTTTTTTTCTTTCTCATTAATCTGTTTTGCTCAGATCTTTTCTTCTGTAATATGACATATATCAGTCTCCACTTCCACTACATGGTGACTTTAACCCTCATCCAAACTAGAAGTGTGGTAGATTAAATGAACAACTGATCTGATACATACCAGTTTCTGTGAGATCTCAGCAATCTCCGTCTTGCACTGTGCAGCCATTTCATTCATCACGTTCTAAAGAGAGAACATTGAAAATTAATATGACAACAAGAAGAAAAAGGCCTGAAAAACACTGGGTCACGTGACAACAGTCAATGCATCATGTTGGTGGACAGGGTTGGGAATCGTAAGAAATATTCCGGTTCCGCCAAGCGATTCCGGTTTCAGTTCCCATTCAATAAAAATTATTAAAACAACTAATAAAAAAGTTTTAGTAAGGGAAAAATGCACAATCCTTTTTGTGTTTACTTCGGATACTGGTAAAATGAGTTTAACAGACTGGTAATGTCAACAAATTCAACATAATATTTAGCAATTTTTGCAAAAATAATAAAACATTTTGAAGGAAAATAAACATTCCTGCATTCTCTAGGATGATCTGGGACGTCTCCTCTAGCGTATTGCAGTGGAGGACACCCTCTCTGAAGGGGCGGATGAACACATGTGAGATCCAGACAGGGGAAACTGAGCCGGTGTGAATGACTGATTCATAAAGACTTCACTTGTTTCATTACTGGATGAACCGGCGCTCTAGCGGTTGATAAGCAGAACTGCATGGCGGAAGAACATTGTAGCCGGAGCTACGTCTCTCTGTACGTCTGTGACGCGGGCGAGTCACGCAGGCGCTGCGCTAACGTCACTCCGCACCCGACCCGACCGGTGTAAAGTAGTCCGGGTCTAAACGCTTATTACAGGCTCACCGTAGTGATTCAGGATAAGACAAAAATACGGTGTGAAAAAAGGCATACATTATATACATTTAGTAAATTCTGAACACAAAGTTACAGACCGCAGCTTTAACAGTCGTCTTATGAATGTTGTGATTAATGGTGCAGCTCTGCTGTCTTTATACTCTCTCTCTCTGCGTTGACATCTGACACAAAACGTATATGAGTAGTGCGAGGGCTTTTCAGTGCACTCATTACTGTTTTAATATTCATGAGACGTCGCTGTTCAAGGATAAGCTCCCAGCACTTCGCCCACACACCGCACCGGTTCTCGGTTCCCAACCCTACTGGTCAGAACTGTATAATTCAGACGTCACTTATGCAACAAAAACAGATTTTTCTGAAATATGTTAGTCTGACCAAATATCAATTAGGCTTTCACTTGGTCTTCATCTCTGGGTTAGCCTACAGTTAATTTTGAGAGGCATTAGCAAAACAAACACTGCTGCTTTACATGCAACATGCGCATTTACCCATCATGCACTGTGATGCGGGCCTGGTTCGTTAGGTTGCCTTCTCACCACAAAAGGAATAATTTTTTTGTATTTGAATGTTGGTATGTCATGTGTAATTTCATGTCGCCTTGTACCCTGCGCCTTATCTTGGCCAGGTCGCGGTTGCAAATGAGAACCTGTTCTCAACCGATTAACCTGGTTAAATAAAAGGTAAAATAAAAAAAATAAAAATAAAAAAAGGCATTGAAGTGATTTTATCGGTGCAGAATCAATAGAGCTGGGCGGTACACTGGTTCATACCGAATAATACCGGTGTTTATTTTTGTTATGATATGAAAGTAATAAACCAGCGTACGCCACTTCAACAGCGCTGGGAACGCTGGGAGAGGGTCTCGCTGTTCACGGGTGATGCTCAGCTGTGTGTTACTGAGACGGTGAAGATGGAGAGGTTAAACTATAATTAACAGCTGGCGAATTATATTACAGTGTTTCCCACACATATATCAACACTGCCTTTTGGAAAATATTTGTGTTTGGCTTTGACATGGTTGAATAAACATGAGCACTGCACGTTTCACAATCAAAACGCGGCGCAGGTGTTCTTATATGAATGTTTCCGAAGCGAACTGACGGTCTTGTTTCGGAAATGTTTCGATGTTATTTCAATTGATTCTTTCTTTATCTCTCCTGATAAAGCAGCGTTTATATACTGGTTTGTGTCCAGCCGTTACCGTGGAAACCGCTGTTTCTGCCGCTCCTACAGCGCCTCCTGCTGGAGCTCTTTATAAACAGCCTTGCAAACCTGTATTAATGCTAGCGTGGGTTTAAAATATTCCCTCATGACAGTAAAATTGGGGCATTCTAAGTCAGTCTACTGCAGCATTTCCTCTCTCAATCAGTAGAAAATGTAGTTAATAACCAGACATGCTTGAAAAAATAAATAAAAAAATAAAATACCGTCATATACCGCAAACCCGGCATAATTTTGAAAAATACTGTAATATGGATTTTTGGTCATACCGCCCAGCACTAAGAGCCAAGAGCGACTGCTGTGTTCAGAGGCCTAAACGAACTGAACCCAGGGAGAAAACACAGCAGGTTCTGAAGCGAGCCGTGTGTGTGAACACCCTTAGGTGATATTTCATTAGTAAACTGAAATCATCGAGGTCTCACCGCATCCTGGATTTCCCGCTGTGTGTTAGCGCTGAGCTCTGCCAGGGCCGACGCTAGCTCTCTAGCCTCCGCTTGCTGCTCCGGAGGAATGGTCCTGTGAAGGGAGGATGGATACGCTCAGAGAGAAGCATCTTTAGTAAGATGTTTAAATAAACCACTGCACTTACGTCAGCTTCTCAATCTTCTTCTCAGCTTCCTTTATTTCTCTCGTGTACGCCTGGAGTCTGTCCATATCACACCGCTGTTGACAAACAAAGCAAATCACACCGGCTACCTTTACACGCACAACTCTTGTTTCAATCGGACTGAACTCATTCTGATTGAGGAATCTGAACGTAGTGTTTACATGAATGATGAACATGTGATCGGGTTGATGTCACAAGCTTCAGATCAGGACAGACTGTTTGACATGCGCTCACTGCACGAATATACAGAGTTTCCCGCTGTCTTCACATAATAACTATTCTCCTACAGTTCTTTATTTGTTTAAAACAGCAGACTTAATATTTATCCATTTCTGGTCATGATGTGGAGATAATGAGCGTATGAGCCGTTGTGCCGCTGCTTATATTGATCACACAGTAAAACTGCCCAAAGCCAGTCGCGTGTGTGTGAGCGTCTGAAGCAGCGCTGGAGGACCGTCGTCCTGCTCCACTCCACACACGCAGAAGAGGAGGATCATAGGAGGACGAGACACTCGTTTATACCACACTTTATTCTCATTACGCTATTTCTACCTCATTACGCTATTTCTACGTCATCACGCCATTTCTATGCTATTGCTACGTCATTACGTTCTTGCTACGTTATTACGCTATTTCTACCTCATTACGCTATTTCTACGTCATTGCGCTATTTCCACGTCATTTACGCTAAATATTTCTATGCTATTCAGGGGTTAAAGTGAAAAAAAATCCTGAGCCTGAAATTTTTTTTGGGGGGGGGGGGGGGGGTTTCATTGGCACCATTTATTTTCAAGCTTGTTAATGACATATTTTTATGAATGAAGACCAGTATCACTGATATAGCTACTTATGTCTCGATGAAAATTTATTTTTCCAAAATTTGAAACATTTATTAGGCTTAAAAAAATATAACAACTTTTAATTTAAATGAACTTAAAACAATCCTCACTTAAACCCATAATAAATGTCATATTTACCTGTACCTTACCTGTCTAACCGATGTGAATTATATAGAAATTGAATACGTTTATAAAACAGTCCGCACTGCATAAATTATAAATGAAAAATAGATTAATCCTTAAAGGTGCTCTAGGTAACTTTTTAACCTTAACTGAACAGCTTCGGAGTCAGTGGAATGGTTATATTACTTATTTCGGGTTGAATGGTGGTGGTTTCGCACCCCCCTGGTGCCCGAGAGCGGAAAAAACTCACTTGCAACTTTGGGACGCGGGTCGGTGTCAGGAAGTATCGCGTGATATCAGGTCTCGCGATGTAACGAATTGCTTGACGGCACTGCACACGTACACGCCCCTATTCAAGCACCGGCGGGCTAGCTATAAGCAAAGGGCAACGATAGATTGAGTTATGGCTGAGGCTGAGCCTGTAAAAAAGAAGCAGAAAGCTAGGAAATCTTTGTCGGAGGACCAACGAAAGAGGAAACGGGAGACTGACCGAGCAAGAAGTCAGACTCGAGTAAATATATCGGACCGGCTTTTTCAGAATGGTGAGAACTGAGAGAAACAGAAGCCTGCAAAACGGATGCTGATCCTGCTGTTGCACTTGTAAGTATCTTTGGAATAAACTGTGTTTAATATTTAAATTTCAAGTAATTGCGACCTCAGGATGTTTGCTATTGTCTGTAAAGGTTTTTATTATGATCGCTGTCTGTTACGGGCTTACTAGTACGCTAGATACTATAACCTTGATGTTAGCATTGTCATAGCAAACACGTTTGATTTCTGTAGTTGTGTGGCCGTTCCTCTGTCGGTTTTATTTGTGTAACTTACACTTTTATTTTATGTCACTAAGTCAACGCGTCTGATAGTAGGCAATATCAGACGGACAAAATGTTGCACATATCATGATCGAGCTAGAAAAAACGTTCTGATGTTTTCTTAGACAAGCAAAGGTAAACCATCATTCTACCAGGTGAACTTATAGACCTTGCTAATATAACTTTAGACAAATATTAGCCTCCGATATATATATATTTTTTATGCTCATGCCCATTCTCCCAAAAACAAACAAACAAACAAACAAACACGAAAGCAGTAGTTCGCCTCGTTCATATCGTTCGTTCCCGGTAAAAATACTAGTATGCATGACAACACAATAAATAAAAAAATCGCCATCAGTTGGAAAGAAAGTATTGCTTTACTTGCCTCGGTAGACATAACTGGTTTTGAAATAGCCGGTTCCTCTGCTCAGCTGGGTTGACAGCTGATCAGCTGGGTTGCTCGTGGCAAGGGGGGAGGGACAACAGTTCGTTTTTACGACAGAGTGTTTGAAAGCATTTACTACCAGACACTAGGGGGAGCTCGTAGAGAAAAAACACTCAGACTTGCATAGTGTCCCTTTAAGCGTTGAGCAGTTAGTAATTTTCTCTGTTCCCATTGTTCTTTGGTTAACTTTACTAACAGAGAGAATTGCTGTCACTTTAATACCCGCCGCTGCTGACAGGATCTCATTCTCTACTCTTTACTTCCATTTAAGATTGTATTTAACTCATTTGACTGTTCTTGTGAAGATACTCGACAAAACTGACATTTTGGCATAAATGTGTGTGTTATCGTTCAAGCGCGAAAGAGAACTCGATGGCGCGCTGTCGACTGCGATACTGGCGCGCGTCTTTCTCTGTGTGTGTGTGTGTGTGTGTGTGTGTGTGTGTGTTTCAGGAGGACATTCACTGACAGGCGTTCTCTTTTGTCTTCTCGCGCATTGATAGTTTAAAATACTTGCGTGAAGGAGAGCATGATCATATAACCCAAAGGATGACATAAAGAACGGACGCTGCGATAAATATTTTAACACGTTAAAGCTGGACAAATTAATCGCATGCGTTTACGTTGACAGCACTAACGTTAGGCTACTTGTCATAACGTTACATTGCTGACAGAAAATGCTGCGGTTTAAAGTGGACTCGTTTTCATGGTAGGCCTACACAGAATGTTTTTTTTGTTTTTTTTTGTAAGCTACACAGAATATTTAATTAAATATTAAAATTAGCCAAGTCTGAAGTTACCAAGCAGCAGTGTATGTTAACGTTAGCTCAGTTATCAACAGGTGTAGACAGAAAATATGATTATCCTGACCTGAGCTAATTTACTGAATCAACCAACTCACATCTCCTTTCTTTCTTTTCATCCATGATGACATTAAAGTCACCTGTTGTTGTTTCTGGCGTTTCATCGCTGTCTGTGCTAACCGCTAACGCTACTTGCTCATGAGAACATTCAGTGAGCTATTTTACACAGGCTCGGTCCTGCTCCTCCGCGGCAATGACGGCGTGCGGTTAAACATCATAAACGAATTTGAGTGGGGGTGGGGGGGGGGGACAACGGGATTTTGGAAAGTGTCCTCATAGGAAATTACGCCCGTGGGTAGGACATCATCCCCAAGCTTCATGAACTAGCGCTCCTTTCACCGACAACGCTAACGTGACGTATAAATCTCAATCACACTGTGTTGCCAGGCCCCGCCCTGCTCTGCTTCTGATAGGCTTGTAACGTTAGTAGAGCTCATATGATCATATGATTGGTAGGTGAAATCAATTGACTCGAAAATATTAAACCGCATGCAACTTCCAATTTTTTTTTTTTTTTTTTTTTCCTCACGGCCGCACGCCGGAGATCCGGCACGGTGCCGGAATACTTTAAGCCCTGGCTATTGCTACGTCATTGCGCTATTTCTACGTCATTACGCCATTTCTACGTCATTACGCCATTTCTGTCATTACGTGATTTCTATGCTATTGCTACGTCATTACGTTCTTGCTACGTCATTACGCTATTTCTACCTCATTACGCTATTTCTACGTTTTTGCGCTATTTCTACGTCATTGCGCCATTTCTACGTCATTACGCTATTTCTACGTCATTGCGCTATTTCTACGTCATTGCGCCATTTCTACGTCATTACGCCATTTCTACGTCATTACGCTATTTCTACGTCATTACGCCATCTCTTCGTCATTGCGCTATTTCTATGCTATTTCTACGTCATTACGCTATCTCTTCGTCATTACGCGATTTCTATGCTATTTCTACGTCATTACGCGATTTCTACGTCATTACGCTATTTCTACGTCATTGCGCCATTTCTACGTCATTACGCTATTTCTACGTCATTACGCCATCTCTTCGTCATTGCGCTATTTCTATGCTATTTCTACGTCATTACGCTATCTCTTCGTCATTACGCGATTTCTATGCTATTTCTACGTCATTACGCGATTTCTACGTCATTACGCTATCTCTTCGTCATTACGCTGTTTCTACGTCATTACGCTATCTCTTCGTCATTACGCCATCTCTTCGTCATTGCGCTATTTCTATGCTATTTCTACGTCATTACGCTATTTCTACGTCATTACGCCATCTCTTCGTCATTACGCGATTTCTATGCTATTTCTACGTCATTACGCGATTTCTACGTCATTACGCTATCTCTTCGTCATTACCCTGTTTCTACGTCATTACGCTATCTCTTCGTCATTACGCTGTTTCTACGTCATTACGCTATCTCTTCGTCATTACGCGATTTCTATGCTATTTCTTCGCCATTACGCCATTTCTACGTCATTACGCTATCTCTTCGTCATTACGCTATTTCTATGCTATTTCCACGTCATTACGCCATTACGCTATTTCTATGCTATTGCTACGTCATTACGCCATTACGCTATTTCTATGCTATTGCTACGTCATTAAGTTCTTGCTACGTCATTACGCCATTTCCATGTCATTGCACATGTGCAGTCCTTTCAGTTTCGGTTTTCGATCCGATCAGGTGTTTACATGTTCTCTCGATCGGATTAGAAAAGGAATAAACCACATGAAGGCTTTTCTAATGGATTATTTGGTTGCATGTAAACATGTGCTTAAACGGGTCATATGATGCTTTTAATCTTGACCTTCTGTGTGTAACAGGTCTGCGATCTGTAACAAAGCTCAGTCTCCCACAAAGGGATTAGCAGTCAAGTATTCATCACGGTAGATCCTCAAATCTCAGCTTGATATGAGAGAGGTTTAGCACAACTAAGACTACAGTTCTCTAAGATGATTGTAACACGTTAAGCATTTTCAACTTACAAAACTTTGCTGGTGGACGGTCGTCATTTCCAGCCTCTGTTTCCGGAAGTGGAGGAAGTTTTGGATTGCGCTCAGAATAGTGATCGTTCGCTTCAACTCTGGCAGAAGGTGTGAGAAAAACAAACAATCAGCTCAGCATGACCTTCATATCAGCTTTAAACTTTATGCAATAAAAACGTGAAACTGTATCAGGACAGAACAGCTTTCGCTCTAGTGCTGAACAACAACACTGTCTTCTGCAGAGCTGCTTTACAGCACAATTTAAATTTGTATATATATATATATATATATATATATTTTTTTTTTTTTATATATATTAATAATCATAATTACAATTTCAAAGGAAACAATCGAGAATTATGATTGTCATAATCGTGCAGCCCTACTTACAACTTAAACTTATTTCTGTTTTCTGCCAAGGCAACATTTCTAATTTTCATTTAAATGTTTTTCAAATAATATTTTTTCACAGCTTTATTTCAATTTACACGAATGTTTTTAATAGTTTTAGTTTACGATAATAACCCTGATATCATGTGAGTGTTTAAAAAAAAAAAGTTATAAAACTGTTATTTACACAGAGAGCATTATGAAATGGTCCATCTTTCTAAAGAGTTTCTCTGTGAACCCCGCAGTAAAGTGTGCCTGGCTTACACAACAATCTGCAGTAATGTAAAAAACCCTCGTCTTACGCAATCCAGAACATCGTTAAGAATAAAGCATCCACCCATTCCCCACATCCTCATTCTCCTGCGACACGGCCAATGAAAATGTAGTCAGGGCAAAAACTAAACACCAGAGAGAAAACGAGATACTCACTGGGGTTGAGCAAGTCATTCAGGGAGAAATCATAAACACGACAGAGCGGTAAGAACTGGCACCTGAAAGACACGCAGATCAGTGGTGAAGCAAACATGAGATCTCTCAGAACAACACACTGCCGTCTTCTCACTCACATGCGCATGTACACACTCATGACCGGAGAAACCCACTCGTGCAGCATCGGGAACTGGACGTTTTCAGACAGCGGCACCTGCGGAACACAGGAGCATATTAAACACCAAGACAGGGTATCGGCACAAGTTTTAAAGTCAAATTTAAGGCTTTTTAAGACCTGAAGAAATCAAAATTAATACCGTACATTAGGGGTGCGCAATACTGACAAAAATATGTCTAGATATTTTCAAAGTTTTGCTGACAATAATTAGATGATATTTTACTGATTGTGTTTTTGTACTGGTACCCTGGCTGGTTTACGCCTGTTGTTGACAGCAGACTCACGAAGATATTCATATTTTTCATATTCTATGCAGTGGTCAGTTCACAGTAGTGACCGAAATTAACATTTTTATTAAGGGGCAATATTTACCACCTTAAATGGATTTCCAGGGGCATTTTCACCTATATATGGACATTGTTTCTAAACGTATTTAGAGGTATGCATCACCTTTTATGTCAAATTAAACTATATAACACAGTACCAATGTCAAAATAAATCATTAAATTAAAATCCATCCTTGCAGTGCAGAGGTGACACAGAAGCGGCATCAAAACTGGCATTAGCCTACTATATTTACACTTCATTTACAATTGCAGAAATAAAGCTATTCAATATTTAAATATGAAATGATTTATAATTTTAACATTTCGTTAGCCTCATAGCATAATTGCCTAAGTCATTTTTTGTTTCTTCTTGTTTTCCAAAGACATTGAAATATGACTTGGCAATTATGCTATGAGGCTAACGATTTCAAAGGATACTTTAAATATGAAACAAACCACCAGTAGGTGGCGGCAAGTCACTGTCTTAAGCATAGACTGTAAAAAAAGATGGACGACGCCCCTTCGCTCTCTTCCATTGATGAGAACTGAAGCCGCCAGAGTCCCGATATGGCGCTGACATATTGGATCTTGAGTCTGCGCAGTAGCGATCTCGGGACCAGACCTGCGCAGTCGTGAGCAGGAAGTAAAGCCGCGAAATCAACGCTCCGCCCTCACTCTCGCCGAATGCACTCAGGGAGAGTGGATTCTGCACACTTTTTTAAAAATTGATTGCAGTACGACAAGAGGCTTATTAAAATAAAGTAAATACAATCAACTCAGTCCTCCGAAGATCCCGAAAAAAATGTCCGTTGGTGCTTCAGTGACTACTTCACTCGGAGAACCTGTCAATCACAGCTGTCAATCATGACGTTACACCACCGCATCACGTAACTAACTAAAAACCAACTTATTTTCGAAACAGACACTTGAACTTACATCAGCGTGATAAAAACGACAGCAAATGAAAGAAACCACCTTTGGAAAAAGATATTTGAAGTGTAATTTAATTGTTTAGTTGGTCTCGCGTCCCGTTGAATAACACGGGAGGCGGGGCTTATGACCTATACTAGGACCAGTCACCGGGGGGCGATCGAGACGTTTTGGCTTCACTTTTCAGGGCTTGTGCGGCACGCTTGGTCTTAAGCGAGTTGTTGGAGTCATTTATTCAACCGATTTGTTCAAACGGCTGATTCATTCAGAAAAACAAGTGATTGTTCACTGAATCATTCAAATGATTTGTTCAAAACGCGGATTTCAGTAAAAAAATAATAAAAATCATCGCTGTCTGTTGGACTACGGCTTCATTATGAAATTCTCGTCGGCGATATAAAGTGAAAATTGACAATATTGTGTCCAAAAAGTAACTCACAATGTTAACTTTATTGTTAATTTAACTGTTGTATAAAATAAATAGCACATTTGCAATTGTGCACAGGAAAACGGCACTCTTGCTCATGTGATATTCTAATATAACAACATAATATGATATAAATATAAGACAAAAACTCATTTGGGGACATCTGTAACTGCACTGACACATCACGCAGTGAAAGCAAGCATGAGAGACAAACGCGATGTTGGCTCGCACTCGCAGTGCCTCGTACATAGTTAAAACAATGATTACAATATCATCATAGTTCATAGACAACATCACACACTCCTAAGCACATAAAGACTGAGCTTACAACTGAACTGACATTTACTCGTCTTCTTCTCTCCTCTCGCGTGCAGGAGACAGACGTAGGCTAAAACTGCCGTAAGTGACGAGAATTGTCACGTGATCAAGCAAATCCACCAAGATAGAATTAAAACAATAATACGTAGGCCTACGCTAATTAGATAGTTTTAATTTTGAAAGCATTTAGATAAGTCTAAGTCAAAGTGTCATCTAAAATTTAAGACCTTTCATAAGTAAAAATAAGACTTTTTTTTTTTTTAAGACTTTTTATGGCCTTAAATTTAATAAAAATCTAATTTAAGACTTAAGGATCCGTGGGGACCCTGCAAGACTCTCAGATCTGATCTGATGATGCATACAAACACTCACCGTGTAATGGCACTCGGGTCTGAACTGAAACAGCAGCTGCAAAACTCTCATGTAGAGTCTTTGAATGGATTCGGCCTGAAAAACAAACAGATTTTAAAGAAAAGCCAGCTTTTAATGTTGTTTATGTGTCTATGTGGTGTTTTTAATCCGCTTTAAGACAAACCATGTGTAAGTTCATGAGTCGACAGCATTGCTGAGTATTTCCTCCTTAAAACTGCAGTGAACCAAAGACAGTCTCAAAAACACACTTTGAAATCGCTGGTGTTTCTGACGTCACAAACTACCTTGTAACCAATCAGATCAACGTGTGATCGTCAACCAGTGGATCTCTGAGCTGAGTGAGTGAGTGGAGGCGGGGCTCATTTGCATATTCATAGAACCGATCATGAGGCAAGGGTGTCGAGTTACATTCAAGATATTTTAAGACATGAAGAAATTTTTTCAAGGATAAAATGTTTAAATATGTCATTTTGGTGATCAAAGATGAGTTTTAAGAGATAAAGTCATTGACTACAGGGGGAATTAAATGTTTGCCAGTTATGCATTACCAGGTAACAACAACTCTTCCTCATTAAGTACCCTGGTGGTTAAGTAATTTTCTCTTGAAAGAAATTAATACTTTCATTAATCAAGGATGCATTAAATTACATTAATGTGACAGTGAAGACATTTATAATGTTACAAAGATTCTATTTCAAATAAATGCTGTTCTTTAGAACTTTCTATTCATCAAAGAATCCTGAAAAATAAAACGTATCACAGTTTCCACAAACATTTTTCAATACTGATAATAATCATAAGTGTTTCTTGAGCATCAAATCCTCATATTAGAGTGATTTCTGAAGGATCATGTGACACTGAAGACTGGAGTAATGATGCTGAACATTCAGCTCTGATCACAGGAATAAATTACACTTTACTGTATATTCACATAGAGAACAGCTGATTTACATTATAATAATATATAGCACACTTAGATACAGTGTGATCACGTGATCACCTTTGGGTTGGGAGTGATGTCATTCTTGGTGAAGTGTTTCGCCTCTTGTCCAGTCAGAACTTCGGTTCGGTAAAACTGCACGATAACATCCACCTTATACACCGGGAACGTGTTCTCACTCATCCCTGCTGCTGCAAAAGAAGAAACCACATTAATAAACCACATTTATCCGCTCAGCCAGGCGATGTTTGCAGCACAAGCGTCGACAGACCCCGTCACGGACAATAACGGTCACCGGCGCATTACACACCATTCAAAGACACAGAATTATATTACCCTCTTTTTCACACTGTTGGTCCGACA
Organism: Squalius cephalus; assembly: GCF_949319135.1. Classification (NCBI taxonomy): domain Eukaryota; kingdom Metazoa; phylum Chordata; class Actinopteri; order Cypriniformes; family Leuciscidae; genus Squalius; species Squalius cephalus. Next base: position 792,903 of record NC_137143.1, read on the forward strand.
TTATTCAAAATCTATAACTAACGCCACACTATTGTACTAACCAAGTTCAGGCTCACGTCCCTCGTCGTCAACTGGAGCAAATTTAAACTTTACGCGCCTCTATCGTCACTTCCGTCATACGTTCCTCACGTCATGACGTGTCATCAGAAAAGCAGCGCGTGCGGCGCCCTCTACTGGACATGCGCAGAATGTGTCCACTAGTGCAGCGGGTTTTCAAATCCTCATCATCCTAAAGTTTAATGATTTATTTTCATGTATAAAGACCCAATTAATGGTGTTAAAAATTAATATTATAAATGTGTAAAAGATTTAGTTTTAATTACATTTCATCATTGCGTTTTCTAGTAATTTATTGTTTGTTTGTTAATTATTTAATACAATGTATTAATTTATTATTTAAATCAAATTTCACTTATTTATTTTAACTCAACATTATTTTATTTTTAGTTTACATTTATTTTTATTTATTTACTTTTACATTTTACTCTGCATTTTTATTTCTGTTTATTTAAATCAAGTTTGAGTCATTTATTTAAATCATATATTAAGACATTTTTATTTATCTATTTCTGTCATTAAAATTGTATTTATTAATTTTGATCTATTTATTGTATTTATTCATTTATTTATTTGAATAAAGTTATTTTTATTTTATTGTATTATTTATTTTTACACAGCTTTTCTCCAAACGTTTCCACGGGCCCGTGAGATCCACGCAGAAATCATCCAATTAATTTCTTGAACAAGTGAAATCTATTCATATTATGTAATGCAACAGAGAAATATAGAAGTGCAACAAAAGCAATGGCTCTTACACTACAATTTAATTTTAAAGAGAGCTGAATAAAAACCTCATTAGACCAGAATTGTGAGGGGAAAAGTTGATATAAAAAAATTAAAATAAAAAAAAAGTCATTGATTACGAATCTTGAAACTAACGATCAAACGCATTTCATTTTGAAATGCAGGCTGATGATTGGTTGGCTGGATGTTGACGTCAGAACTCCTTCCACATCACTACTGTATCGTTTGTTATAATGTGCGCGTTCTGGTGAAACTATTTGAAATATAACCAGTGTGTGTGTTATTCAGTATAATTTCTGTTTCCCATAATTTAGCCTGGGTTTTTTTCTTGTTCTGCATTGTGATAAACTATATTATAATTATAAACATTGTATGTGTTTGTGAATTTGGCTATTACATCATGTAACAATTATATTCTGCTGAAATATGCGAAATGATTCGAGAAAAGATTCGTTCATTTTGATGAACGAGATTCAAAGATCCGAGTCAATAAAAAGATCCGAACTTCCCATTGCTATCAGGCGCAGCACTGAGACACCTAAAGGCGCGCCGCCGATGTAGTCTCCACACGTCAGTCAGCACGAGCACGAGCACAGAGATGTCATCGCAGGATTCCGATGAAAGCTACGATTTAGTGTTTAAAATAGTTCTCGTCGGAGATGTCGGAGTCGGGAAGACCTGTGTGGTGCAGCGCTTCAAGAGCGGCGTGTTCATGGAGAAGCAGGGCAACACGATCGGCGTGGACTTCACCATGAAGACTCTGGAGATTCAGGGCAAACGGGTGAAGGTTCGTGACTCAGGATAGTTATGATTATGCCTTATGGGTGTAGAACTCGCACAGTGGCATCTGTATGAACTCTGTACTCCACATCACGAAGTTGCCCTTCCATGAAGTCGCAGAAATAGCGTCGCTGTTGTTGTCAGACCTCATTCCCGAGTCGGGTCAGAAGCTTCAGGAAATGTTCTTCTTCTGTGAGGAATAATTCATCAGCTTCATAATCATATCTGTGTCTGTCACCGGGTTATACTCTTTCCTGTCGACGTTGACACTCATGACGTGGAGCGAAGAAAAGCGAAACTCTGGGAAGTTTGTTTTGTTTTGTTGGTTTACGGCTTAAAGTTGCACAGTTACGCAATAACCACGATTATTGTTAAAGGGATAGTTCAGCCAAAAATGAACATTATCGCATAATTTACTCGCTCTCAAGCCATCCTAGTGCTTATGAGTAATTTCGTTTAGACATTGTTTACTGCTTAAATGGTTAATTCACCCCAAAATTGTAATTTTCCATAAAAATAAAAAACATAAACAGCTCTTCCCTGGATCCGTATGGATTACCGTTATGATGATGGATGCACTTTTTTGTTCTTCCAAATCTCAGGCTCCATTCACTCCCATTATTAAGCTGGGAAGAGCCGGGATATTGTTTTTTAATAAAACTCAGATTGTGTTTGGTTGAAAGGAGAAAGTCATAAACACTAGGATGGCTTGAGGGAAAATAAATTATGGGAAAATGTAAATTTTTGGGTGAAGTATCCCTTTAAGCGGTAAACAATGTCTAAACGAAATTGAATCCATTGGACTTTTAAAACTACATTTATATTCCATTAAACCCTGTTGGAATATCCAGAGTTGATGAATATTTACGGAGTAATCCAGTGTTTTGTAGAGTCAGAATGAGCAAGAGCAGGAGGGGAAAGGCCTTCAGAAAGAGGGCAGCATCATTATTAATGTCTGTGTGTAAAACCTGTTGACTTTAGCAGTCCGTGTTGCACTAAATACAGAACAAGCCAGTTCGTATACGAGGAAAACACTCGGATCTGCCAGTCAGAAGCGTTTAATGGATGCACAGATTACTGTTCTGACAGTGATATTCGACTGGGTCATGTGTTCATCGTGGGTTAATGCAGTCATTCGCTGCGTCTCATTGGCCGACTCAGTTCCGGCGTTGTGATCGCTGCGTCTCATTGGCCGACTCAGTTCAGGCGTTGTGATCGCTGCGTCTCATTGGCCGACTCAGTTCCGGCGTTGTGATCGCTGCGTCTCATTGGCCGACTCAGTTCAGGCGTTGTGATCGCTGCGTCTCATTGGCCGACTCAGTTCAGGCGTTGTGATCGCTGCGTCTCATTGGCCGACTCAGTTCAGGCGTTGTGATCGCTGCGTCTCATTGGGCGACTCAGTTCAGGCGTTGTGATCGCTGCGTCTCATTGGCCGACTCAGTTCAGGCGTTGTGATCGCTGCGTCTCATTGGCCGACTCAGTTCAGGCGTTGTGATCGCTGCGTCTCATTGGCCGACTCAGTTCAGGCGTTGTGATCGCTGCGTCTCATTGGCCGACTCAGTTCAGGCGTTGTGATCGCTGCGTCTCATTGGCCGACTCAGTTCAGGCGTTGTGATCGCTGCGTCTCATTGGCCGTCTCAGTTCAGGCGTTGTGATCGCTGCGTCTCATTGGCCGTCTCAGTTCAGGCGTTGTGATCGCGGCGTCTCATTGGCCGACTCAGTTCAGGCGTTGTGATCGCTGCGTCTCATTGGCCGACTCAGTTCAGGCGTTGTGATCGCTGCGTCTCATTGGCCGACTCAGTTCAGGCGTTGTGATCACGGCGTCTCATTGGCCGACTCAGTTCAGGCGTTGTGATCGCTGCGTCTCATTGGCCGACTCAGTTCAGGCGTTGTGATCGCGGCGTCTCATTGGCCGACTCAGTTCAGGCGTTGTGATCGCTGCGTCTCATTGGCCGACTCAGTTCAGGCGTTGTGATCGCTGCGTCTCATTGGCCGACTCAGTTCAGGCGTTGTGATCGCTGCGTCTCATTGGCCTACTCAGTTCAGGCGTTGTGATCGCTGCGTCTCATTGGCCGACTCAGTTCAGGCGTTGTGATCGCTGCGTCTCATTGGCCGACTCAGTTCAGGCGTTGTGATCGCGGCGTCTCATTGGCCGACTCAGTTCAGGCGTTGTGATCGCGGCGTCTCATTGGCCGACTCAGTTCAGGCGTTGTGATCGCTGCGTCTCATTGGCCGACTCAGTTCAGGCGTTGTGATCGCTGCGTCTCATTGGCCGACTCAGTTCAGGCGTTGTGATCGCTGCGTCTCATTGGCCGTCTCAGTTCAGGCGTTGTGATCGCTGCGTCTCATTGGCCGACTCAGTTCAGGCGTTGTGATCGCGGCGTCTCATTGGCCGACTCAGTTCAGGCGTTGTGATCGCGACGTCTCATTGGCCGACTCAGTTCAGGCGTTGTGATCACTGCGTCTCATTGGCCTACTCAGTTCAGGCGTTGTGATCGCTGCGTCTCATTGGCCGACTCAGTTCAGGCGTTGTGATCACGGCGTCTCATTGGCCGACTCAGTTCAGGCGTTGTGATCGCGGCGTCTCATTGGCCGACTCAGTTCAGGCGTTGTGATCGCTGCGTCTCATTGGCCGACTCAGTTCAGGCGTTGTGATCGCTGCGTCTCATTGGCCTACTCAGTTCAGGCGTTGTGATCGCTGCGTCTCATTGGCCGTCTCAGTTCAGGCGTTGTGATCGCTGCGTCTCATTGGCCGTCTCAGTTCAGGCGTTGTGATCGCTGCGTCTCATTGGCCTACTCAGTTCAGGCGTTGTGATCACTGCGTCTCATTGGCCGACTCAGTTCAGGCGTTGTGATCACGGCGTCTCATTGGCCGACTCAGTTCAGGCGTTGTGATCACGGCGTCTCATTGGCCGACTCAGTTCAGGCGTTGTGATCACTGCGTCTCATTGGCCGACTCAGTTCAGGCGTTGTGATCACGGCGTCTCATTGGCCGTCTCAGTTCAGGCGTTGTGATCGCTGCGTCTCATTGGCCGTCTCAGTTCAGGCGTTGTGATCGCTGCGTCTCATTGGCCGACTCAGTTCAGGCGTTGTGATCGCTGCGTCTCATTGGCCGACTCAGTTCAGGCGTTGTGATCGCTGCGTCTCATTGGCCGACTCAGTTCAGGCGTTGTGATCGCTGCGTCTCATTGGCCGACTCAGTTCAGGCGTTGTGATCGCTGCGTCTCATTGGCCGTCTCAGTTCAGGCGTTGTGATCGCTGCGTCTCATTGGCCGTCTCAGTTCAGGCGTTGTGATCGCTGCGTCTCATTGGCCGTCTCAGTTCAGGCGTTGTGATCGCTGCGTCTCATTGGCCGACTCAGTTCAGGCGTTGTGATCGCTGCGTCTCATTGGCCGACTCAGTTCAGGCGTTGTGATCGCTGCGTCTCATTGGCCGTCTCAGTTCAGGCGTTGTGATCGCTGCGTCTCATTGGCCGTCTCAGTTCAGGCGTTGTGATCGCTGCGTCTCATTGGCCGTCTCAGTTCAGGCGTTGTGATCGCGGCGTCTCATTGGCCGACTCAGTTCAGGCGTTGTGATCGCTGCGTCTCATTGGCCGACTCAGTTCAGGCGTTGTGATCGCTGCGTCTCATTGGCCGACTCAGTTCAGGCGTTGTGATCACGGCGTCTCATTGGCCGACTCAGTTCAGGCGTTGTGATCGCTGCGTCTCATTGGCCGACTCAGTTCAGGCGTTGTGATCGCGGCGTCTCATTGGCCGACTCAGTTCAGGCGTTGTGATCGCTGCGTCTCATTGGCCGACTCAGTTCAGGCGTTGTGATCGCTGCGTCTCATTGGCCGACTCAGTTCAGGCGTTGTGATCGCTGCGTCTCATTGGCCGACTCAGTTCAGGCGTTGTGATCGCTGCGTCTCATTGGCCGACTCAGTTCAGGCGTTGTGATCGCGGCGTCTCATTGGCCGACTCAGTTCAGGCGTTGTGATCGCGGCGTCTCATTGGCCGACTCAGTTCAGGCGTTGTGATCGCTGCGTCTCATTGGCCGACTCAGTTCAGGCGTTGTGATCGCTGCGTCTCATTGGCCGACTCAGTTCAGGCGTTGTGATCGCTGCGTCTCATTGGCCGACTCAGTTCAGGCGTTGTGATCGCTGCGTCTCATTGGCCGTCTCAGTTCAGGCGTTGTGATCGCTGCGTCTCATTGGCCGACTCAGTTCAGGCGTTGTGATCACGGCGTCTCATTGGCCTACTCAGTTCAGGCGTTGTGATCGCTGCGTCTCATTGGCCGTCTCAGTTCAGGCGTTGTGATCGCTGCGTCTCATTGGCCGACTCAGTTCAGGCGCTGTGATCACGGCGTCTCATTGGCCGACTCAGTTCAGGCGTTGTGATCGCTGCGTCTCATTGGCCGTCTCAGTTCAGGCGTTGTGATCGCTGCGTCTCATTGGCTGTCTCAGTTCAGGCGTTGTGATCACGGCGTCTCATTGGCCGTCTCAGTTCAGGCGTTGTGATCGCTGCGTCTCATTGGCCGTCTCAGTTCAGGCGTTGTGAACGCTGCGTCTCATTGGCCGTCTCAGTTCAGGCGTTGTGATCGCTGCGTCTCATTGGCCGACTCAGTTCAGGCGTTGTGATCACGGCGTCTCATTGGCTGACTCAGTTCAGGCGTTGTGATCGCTGCGTCTCATTGGCCGACTCAGTTCAGGCGTTGTGATCGCTGCGTCTCATTGGCCGACTCAGTTCAGGCGTTGTGATCGCTGCGTCTCTTTGGCCGACTCGGTTCCGGCGTTGTGATCGCTGCGTCTCTTTGGCCGACTCGGTTCCGGCGTTGTGATCGCTGCGTCTCATTGGCCGACTCGGTTCCGGCGTTGTGATCGCTGCGTCTCTTTGGCCGACTCGGTTCCGGCGTTGTGATCGCTGCGTCTCTTTGGCCGACTCGGTTCCGCCGTTGTTCACTGTTGGCTGAGATTATCAGCTGATTTCCTGCTGAGCTCTTTGTGTAATGCACATCTGAAATTATTTAACGATAAAGTTCTGTAGGATTGCACACAGAGAAGCATGTTGTGGGTTTTCAGTATATCTAGATGATATCCAGAAAGCAGAAAGTGATCGATGACCATCTAAAATGAGTCCACAGTGAATTTCAGGGTTTTCTTCTCTCTTTAACCTAGAAATAAAGTTTGGTGCAAACCCGATTTTGAAAGACAGAAGCAGATTTCTGCAACAGTGCACTTTACATGTGTTACTTTTACTAAAACACAGATTTTCTGTTCCTCAAAATGAGTTAAACAAGGAAATAACACTGTCAATAATAAAAAAAATACAACTGGATCACTTTAAAACCAAAACCAAAAACGCCAGTGTCATGTAAATGAACAGACAAAACACATAAATATGTCTCCGTTTTTAGTTGAAACCGGTGTTGTGTAAACGGCCACTAACAGTCTGAGGGCCCTATTTTAACGATCTGAAACGCAAGTATCAAACGCGAAACCCAAGTATCTTTGTGGGCGGATCTCGACGCAAATCTAAAATGTGTTGGTCTGAAGTCGCTTCATTACTCATAGGTGTGGTTTGGGCGTAACGTGAAATAAACCAATCAGAGCGTCATCTCACATTCCCTTTAAGAGCAGGCGCGCTTGTTCCATGGCGGATTGCTATTATAACGGCGGATTTGCCAGGAGCGGTTCACAGCCGAGGAGACCGACGTTCTCATCAGGGCCGTAAAACACAGAGAAGTGACATTGGGGATGGAGAAACACACCCAGATTAGCTTCGGTTAAACAGGCGTATGATAATTTGGGTAAATGTGTAAGCTAGATTTATGCCTATTTTTCACATCTTCATGGACACCACAATGATTTCCCTCGTGTGGAATATTTTTCCTTGTAATAATGTATGGTTTGCAAAAATGTGAACTGCGTCTGTGTAGATGAGAGAAGCAAAGTGTGTGTGTGTTGTGCTCACGCTACATTATGGCCAAGCATGCGCTCTTAAAATAGCCTCTGAATAACACGGCACTGACTTTAGACGAGGTTTCTCCTGGTCAGTGGAGGAATTGTTTTCTGAAACTGCAAAATAGCACCAGGGAACGTTTGCGCCGGAACACGCCTCCTCTTTTCCCTGAACCGCCCCCGGGAGCGCAAGTTCATTCCCTAATTTACCAACATGCGTCTGTGGAGGGAAGAGGCCGCTGTGCGCGGGTGAGAAATAGGAATGAATGACACATGCGTCATGTACAAAGTCAATTGCGCTGGGTGCGAGATAGGGCCCATAATATGAATTGAATTCAAAATAAACATGGCAAATTGCATCATTATAGTGCTGAGCTGGACATGACCAGTTCTATATTAAAACACTGAATCAATTTAGCTTGTGAACTGCTGCATGCGGATGTTGCTTTATACGTAAGAACGTATGTCCAGGAAAAGCACATTGAATCAAATTCTTCACTCTTTCAGTGTGTATGGTTCATCACTGTGCCAAAATGAGGAGCTGCAACAATGGAGAATATGAGGAGAATAATCAACATTCAAGCAGGAAAACCTGTTCTAGTAGAGCCTGAAACAACAAGACTGTGTAAAAGAAAGAGCAGAATACGGCCTCTTTAAAGACACCTGAAGTGTGTGTAGAGGCCAGTGGACGTATATAAGTGCATTAGTAGTACCTATGAATACAGGGGTAACAGTGTGAGGATTGTGTGTTACAGCTGCAGATCTGGGACACGGCCGGACAGGAGCGCTTCCGCACGATCACGCAGAGCTATTACCGCAGCGCTAACGGAGCCATCATCACGTATGACATCACAAACAGGGGCTCGTTCATGTCGGTGCCGCAGTGGATGGAGGACGTGAAGAAGTACGGCGGCTCCAACATCGTGCCTCTGCTGATCGGTGAGTGCAGACACGACACGAGCGTGTGTGTGTGACTGTGAAGGTCTTGCACACCTCTCAGAACGAGATATTTTTCCCCTTAAATTTATTTACAGGGGCTTTTTTTTTTTTCCATCTTTTGTCAAATTCTTAAACTTATATTTATTTAAATAAAATAGTTTTATTTAAAGTTTTCAATATAAAGTTAATAAATTAAGTCCCCCTGTAGTCAATAATTGTATCCCTTAAAACTCATCTTTCATCACCAAAATAACATATTAAAACATTTTTTCCTTAAAATATCTTGACTGTAACTCGACACCCTTGCCTCATTTAGTATGCGCGGTTCTATGAATATGCAAATGAGCCCCGCCTCCACTCACTCGCTCAGCTCAGAGATCCACTGGTTGGCGATCACACGTTGATCTGATTGGTTACAAGGTAGTTTGTGACGTCAGAAACACCAGCGATTTCAAAGCGTGTTTTTGAGACTGTCTTTGGTTCACTGCAGTTTTAAGGAGGAAATACTCAGCAATGCTGTCGACTTATGAACTTACACATGCTTTGTCTTAAAGCAGATTAAACACACCACATAGACACATAAACTACATTAAAAGCTGAATTTTCACCACAGGGGGACTTTAAAATAATAGAAATTATATGAAAACTGCCAGTAGGTGGCGGCAAGTCACACACTGCATCCAAGACCGCACACAGAGTACAACACTTGAATTTGAATTAACTTCTATATTTGGAATTTTAAGTTGTAAACTGTCTAGTAGTTGCAAATAACAAAGAATGGCCTTTTAAAGTAGCGTCATGTGGCCTCTTTAAATGAGCTGTGCTGAATCCTCCATCTTGTGTGATCCAGGGAATAAGTCGGACCTGCCGGACCAGCGCGAGGTCCCGTTCTCCGACGCGCAGCTCGTGGCCCGTCAGCTGGACTTCATCAGCGCCATCGAGACCTCCGCCAAACACTCGGACAACGTGGAGGCGGCGTTCCTCACGATGGCCAGCGAGCTCATCCTGAGGCACGGAGGACCGGTGTTCACCGACGGCGTCACCGACAGCTTCAAGCTCAACAGCCGAGACCTGAGCAGTGCAGGCTGGGGCTGCGGGTGCTGACGGCCAATCACACGCCGCCGGGACAGCGGACCCCAGGAACGCCACTGTGAAGACACTGGGTGGGAATGTTTTGAGTGAAATTCTCACATTTCAAAATTATAACCACCCAAAATGTTTGTAATCCTAACAATTTGTCAGTCCACACTGAACGCAGAGCTACTGTGCGATCGCAGCCAATCAGAGCGGAGTTTAATGTGTAGCAAGAATTTGGACCAATGAGATTTCAGGTGGGCGGGGCTAATAGAATTAGAAATAGAAACCGAGCTGCGGATGACAGATTATCTCTCCGCGTTTATCATTCCCACAGGAAATCCCACTGAGATACTCTCAAAATCAATTACATTTAAATTAATCAGTTCCTAATTGGTGTGAGTTTCCTTTTCATCAGTGTTGAGCAGAAATCTCCTCTTCTACTGACCTTTGAACTCTATGATATCAGTATCAGCAGCAGCTTCTCACACACACACACACACACACCTCTCTCTACAGCCAGACAGTGATCACTCTCTCTCTCACACACACGCACGCACACACACACACACGCACACACTCTCACAGTCAGTCTTCGCAGCGCAGACACGAGATGAAACGTCTTCTCCCGCCACTTCATGCTTCATCACATATCTTTTGTCAAAAAAATTATATATATCACAAAGCCAAATGTAAATATAAGCACTCTGAAGGAATCGAGCGACTGAGATTATAAAGTATTATTGGACAAACACTCCAGTGTGTTTCTGACTGCGGGATGTACAGTGTGTTTGTGCAGCCAATCACAGACGTGTCTGTTGATCTCGTGAACGCAACAGCCAATCAGAGGAGTCTAAACGCCGGCGTTTGTGTTCAGTGAGTTCTGCTGTGAATCCTCTCCTTAACAAACAAACACACGTTAGTAAGAGATGCGTGTGTGTGTGTGTGCGTGTGTGTGTGTGTGTGTGTGTGTGGGGACAACGTTAATGTCTTCTAATGGAACGTTGTGAGATGGCGAACTGAGATGAGTGACAGCTTTAGAGTGATTGCACTCTTTCACGCTTTCGAGGCTTTATAGATATAATCCACTGATTAAAATGACCAGAAACATATTCGAATAATTTTTTAAATATTACATTCCAATTATTTGTAATGACTTGAACTAATGTTAAACGTGTACATCGCTGTTCTTGTTATTCACATCCGCACTTTACTGGAGAACACACACACATTCACACACTCGCTGATCTCACAGGACAATCAGTGGGAACTTTTAGTACAGTTCAAGAAAGTGTTTAACTGTACATCTGATTAATATAATGGTATATAATAAATATATATATATTTATATGAAATAATTTACAACACCTGCAAGCAACTAATGAATTGTGAATTTTATCACGTTTATTATGATGCATCAATCTCAATTTTAACAACGAAAAGTAATATACACACACAGTGATGCGCGTGTAATAATAATGTGCATTGATCTGATGTATTGTCTGAACATAAAATAACTTATTTTTTTATCATAATATGGCCAGTTTTAATTAATATCGAAGACTACACATGTGTAATGTGTTTGGCAGTGTGTGTCGAGTCCCGGTTCTGGATCTGGAGCTCGAGCGACTGGACACGGGAGACACTAGAGACATGTACTGGGGTGAACGGGTCTGTGGTGAACGGGTCTGTGGTGAACGGGTCTGTGGGGTGAACGGGTCTGGGGTGAACGGGTCTGTGGGGTGAAGGACTTTAACAGGTTCCTGATGGTGTCTTCACTCTCGAGCTGTGTGTGTCGTGTCTGAATGTTCGTGTTTTATAGCCTGGCCGATTTTACAAACAGCCCCTTTTCAACTGAGGCTTTATAATGTCACGTGGGCATTGCTATTTTATACATTTTGCATTCATTTCTACATACCACAAAGCCTTGTAAAATTATAATAAACTGGCTTTTTAAACATTTTTCTGATAACATTGTGCTGTTAAATGTGTGGCGAGATTGCACTGAATCATTAGGGAGTGACATCAGTTTCTGTGAATAACCAGAGCCGTTCACATGTTTATGTCTATTCTCACATTGGTACTGAAATACATATAACTGTGTTTAAATCAAGATCTGTGTTCAGTGTGTGTGTGGCAAAACTCTTTAGTCTCATAGATTTGTAGTTTGGATTGATTTGCTCTTTCGTTGAACAGAAGTGTTGATGAAGAGTGTGTTTAACACATGTCAGATGTACTTGAAGGAAGAGTGTGTTTAATACAGTAATGTCAGATGTACTTGAAGGAAGAGTGTGTTTAATGATGTACTTGAAGGAAGAGTGTGTTTAATGATGTACTTGAAGGAAGAGTGTGTTTAATGATGTACTTGAAGGTAAATCATATTGCGAGAGCATTTTTAAGAGAAATTATAGTGCCTTTTAAAGCAGTTTTTAATGTCATGTTATATTTCTATGCAGTTTTTTGTTGTCAGTCGAATGTTTTGAGAGACAATCAATTTGTTTTTGGTGAAAATTTGTTATATTATTTTATCAATAAAACTATCACAGCATATCTTGTGTATATGTAAGACTTTAAGAATGTACCAGAGAATTATGATTTTTGTTAAACTGTTTAATGACATTAAAATAATGTGGAAAAAATTAGAATGGTCACGTATGTAAAAACAAACCAAAAAATCGACCTTAAAGTTCATAGTACACATTTATTTACAAGTGACAAAAATGCAAGTATTTGTCAACCTTTAATAAACTACCAGGATGCATTATAATACTTCTGAACAGTTGTTTAACTGTGTATTTGAGGCGCAAAGCTAAAAATTAAAAAACAAACGTTCAAGTAAATGGCTTTTATTTTCTACAAGGATGTTTCGTCTCAGTGCAAATCTCACCAGAATGTTACAATGTAACAGTAACCAGTAAATATATAATACATATATGTATGTGCGTGTGTGTGTGTATATAAAGAATGGAGTATGTAACAATTACTAAAACTGGCACAATGAAGATGACAATACAGAACATATTGATTTAATATAAAGTATTACACAGACAATTCCACGAAAATGGCGTGTGACGGTAAAAGCTTGAGTTACTGTGCTCTGATTTAACACTGAACTGTGGGAAATAACAGAATACTAATGCTCTCTCTAAAACAGCTGTGCTATGGAAGTTTGTTCACACCAACAAACAAAATTAAGACTTTTTCTCTCACAATTCTGCCTTTTTTCTGAGAGTTGTGAGATAAAAAGTCGCAATAACCTTTTTATTTAATTTATTTGTTTATTTCTTGCATGCTTCAATGCCTCGCAGTTGATCAGATGTGTGTGTAGAGCGAGAGCGGTGTGTTTCCCGACTCTGATCGCGGCGGATGAAGTCTGACACTCAAACACGGACGGTTAAACTGAGACCAGAGATGCTCAGATCTGGCGGATCGCTGCTGTTTTCCCACTTGTGCTTGTTATAAAGGTAGAGGATGTGGACTCTGGATATCAATAGCCGTGTTTTTGAGAGCGTTACAGTTAAACCGGGATCAGTGGAGCTCAGATCTGTCGGCTCGCATGTGCTCTCCTGATGTCTAGCGCTCGCTCCCGAACTCCTCCATCTGGAAGATGAGCTGCACCGCGGCGTCCACGTCGGACACGATGCTCTCGGGCTCCACCAGCGCCGGGTCGAAGCAGAAGTCCCTGTGCCCGTGGAACACCGTCTCCGTGACGCTCCGGCCGGCGTCCCTGGGGAGCTCCAGGTGAGGGTTATACACACCTGTGCACACCAGGATGGACTTGCAGGAGGTTGCGGATGGTGACGCGAGCTCACTCTCCCAGCCGTTACTCTCCGAGTCCGAGTCCCGAGGGATGGTTCCCGATCCCGATCCCACGTTGGCCACGGCTCGGCTCTTGCGCGCCACACGCTCCTCCAGGTACCGGTTGTAGAGATTGGCACCGTAGATGTCAGTCATCAGGTTGTCCCTAAAGGGTTAACGACAACACGGTTCATTAATTCTTCACGCGTCACATTTTATTATTTCAATGAAATTATGGTTTCATTATTATTATAATTATTAATATATTGTGTCACAATATATATCGCAATACAAAAATGCATCAATATGTGTTGTGGATAGTTCACCCAAAATGAAAATATCTGTGTGAGAAGAAATCAAGTTTACAGAGTTTTAGTGTCAGAACTATATTAAACTACTGTATATAATGTTGAATATGATGTATAATAATGCAGTGGGGAATATGTGTGTGTCCTGATAATGCCAGATGTCAGGTTTGTCCCTAAAGGCATTTAGAGGGTTAACAACAGCACGGTTCATGAATGCTTTAACCCTCTGCTGCTCTTCAACAGCGTGTCGGTCTTTTTTGTATTTATTATTTCAATTAAATGAATGTACTATATTTTAGTTTTTTGATTTAATATTTTGTATTTTTAGGGGATTTTATGGTAGCAAAATTATATTTAGGCTGTATTTATAATCCATTTATTCACTTTTTGAGCATAGACCTGAAAATAAAATTTCCAAATTAAGCCAAATTATAATTATTTTCCAAATGAAACTGTGGTAAAGCTTGAATGCTTTAGAGCAGCGGTTCTCAACCTTTTCCTCCACTGTGGTCCGAGTGCGAGGGGCTGTGACTAGCAGAGCATTCATGTCGTTCATTAGTTATATAAGAGGCGATCTAGCGCTGAAATGTGTTGTTTTTGAAATAAAGTGATGAAAGTGTGCGTTGATCGCCGCGGACACGGTGTTCTCTTGTGGCTCGCGCACAGTCTTCACTCGGACGCGCGCTTCAATCCGTTGCGGAGACTCTGTTCGTTCTGGTGAAATCACAAAACAAAACGAAACGCACACAAACGTGTCCCTGCCTGATATACAACCACTGATAAACACAATCGGTTTTGATGAGGATAAAACCCTACACTCCTCAGAGCGGATTAGAACCCAGAACCCTTGACACCAAAGGTTCTGCACTGGACCATTATAATACACACCAGAACCGCCGGATCTATGCATTTAAATACACGTGAAAATTCTCCACACTAACAACATTAGATCTCATATATGGGGGCGGTCTCAGATCATCTCTACATCACACTCCCCATCGCCACATCATAGGAAACTTCGGTTAAGACAGTTGTATTCATCTTAACAATACACAATAAATCAATATACAGAAAAACAGATTTCTAAAATAAGGGATGATCCACAAATCTGTGAGTACAGTTTGCAAAACTGAACAGGTGATGTGGTGTAATATTGAGTTACTGTAAGAAACCGTTCCAGCAGGTGGAGTTTACTGTACTGGATATTACACATCACCTGTGTATTACACATCACCTATTACACATCACCTGTGTATTACACATCACCTGTTACACATCACCTGAGTATTACACATCACCTATTACACATCACCTGAGTATTACACATCACCTATTACACATCACCTAAGTATTACACATCACCTGAGCATTACACATCACCTATTACACATCACCTGAGCATTACACATCACCTGTGTATTACACATCACCTGTGTATACTCCTTTAACTGGAACTGAATATTACATCCAAATATTATTGTTGTGCAATACGCATATTGTTGTGTAACTTCACCGACTGGAACAGTATTTACAGTTGTTCACAGGAACTGAATATTACAACGATTGTGAAAGTGTGCACGGATTATGAATTTGTTCACTGTCACCTTGTACATGTGTTTTTTCTGCATAGTTCTCTTTTGTTAATTAATTTTGCATTCTATTTTGTCTTTCTCGTGTGTCCCTGTTTTTGGTGCGTCCCGAAGCGGTTACGGACTGAGCAACCACAGCTCCTGTACGCTCACAGATCTGGGGTTTAACGCCGCGGTTCAGAAAACCCATCAAGATGTTTATTATGCTTGATGAATACATGTATATATTTTATGTCTCACTGCATACTGTATATAGGCCTCTTAAACACGGCTCCTGGAAACTTCTGTCGGCTCTCTGTGAATACAAAGAGCCAAAACCTCTTATAGAAATATTGTCACATGGTTTTATTTATTTGAGCCACTCTTTGAGTGGTTACAACTTATTTTCTATAAGTTGAAGAGTAAATTTTAAAACATTGCCTAAATTCTAAATGATCCAACAAAGTGGTTCTAGAGAGAACAATTTTTTATTTAACTTTTGTTTAGCATTTTAACTGAGTATTTTATTATATAAATATCAACCTCTCAACTTGCGACTATACGTCTGTCCCATGACCTAAACTGGAGCGTTCTGGGGCGCAGGAAAAGCTTAAACTATTATTTATTTATTTATTTGTCAATGTAAGTCTTTAAATTGATCAACATTTAACAACAGTTAACTTTGGTTGAACTTAAACTAAAGTCTGCAAAGCATTCCAGATTCATGAGAGTTTAAGTTAGAAATCAAAGTTCCCTGTACTGACATATGACATATTTAAAAGTTTTTTCCTTCAAAACTATTTTTCATTCCTTCAACAGCTTGAATGTAACTGGAGCGTGTGTCACTCACCCGACTGCATACAGCGATGTGATTGGCTGCCTCCAGCCTCGCTCGGACGCCTGCTCTCTGATGAGGAACTCTGCGTAGTGATAGGTCAGTTCACTGGGCTTCCCCATCAGGGCCTCGTACTTCAGATCCTGACCCGTGATCTTCTTATAGATGCTCTCCAGACACACCATGAACGTGCCGTGACCGAACCTGTGGACGGGAATCTCGTTTATTAATGGCCAGACTCACACACTCACTGCTGTCTGTTTAAGATCACATATTCTGCTTTTCTTCATCTGTGTTTAGTGTGTAATGTTGCTGTGTGATCATGAAAAAGGTCCAGTTATCCTCTGTATCAGTTTTTCAATACTTTTAAATGGTAAATGGACTGCATTTATATAGCGCTTTCACAGACCTATGGCCACCAAAGCGCTTTACATAGCCTCACATTCACCCATTCACTCACTCATTCACACACCGACGGCGGTGTCAGCCATGCAAGGCGCCATCCAGCTCGTCGGGAGCAGCTGGGGTTAGGTGTCTTGCTCATGGACACCTCGACACTTGGTCAGGTGGAACCGGGGATTGAACCACCAACCTTTCGGTTTGTAGACAATCTACATGAACCACTGAGCCACTGCCGCCCGTTTAACAATTTTTTTACAATTTTTTACGTTTTTAACAATTTTCCAAAACTCTTAACACAGTTAGCACTACATCCGTCTGTGTAAACTATACTATTAACACATTTCTTGTTGCTTTAACACACAATGCATACAATTAACACAAATTTACCAATGCTTTAACACTGTATGTCAGAACAGATAACACCATGTTCTAAACCTAACCTTACAGGCTAAAGTCAAGGTAAACAACTGTTTATATTGTGAATTGAAACACAAATATATCCCCTGTATTTTATTCTATTGTTACTGAGAAACAGCTGATTGAATTATGCAAATATATAAATCACAGCTGATTCCCATCTAGGAAACACACTCAGGTGTTGAGGTTCTTTCAATCGCATGACCATATGATATAAAAGAGGACCTTTTGGGCTGATCTTTTGTGGAAAGGGAACAATATAGAGCAACAAAAGAAGGAAAGAAAAATGTCTGTACTAGGTAGAGGAAGAAGTGTACCAGGACAAGGGAGAGGAGTGGGACAAGGGCAAGGGAGAGGAGTGGGACATGGGCAAGGGAGAGGAGTGGGACAAGGGCAAGGGAGAGGAGTGGGACAAGGGCAAGGGAGAGGAGTGGGACAAGGGCAAGGGAGAGGAGTGGGACAAGGGCAAGGGAGAGGAGTGGGATGAGGACAAGGGCAAGGGAGAGGAGTGGGACAAGGGCAAGGGAGAGGAGTGGGACAAGGACAAGGGCAAGGGAGAGGAGTGGGGCAAGGGAGAGGAGTGGGACAAGGACAAGGGCAAGGGAGAGGAGTGGGACAAGGGCAAGGGAGAGGAGTGGGACAAGGACAAGGGAGAGGAGTGGGATGAGGACAAGGGCAAGGGAGAGGAGTGGAACAAGGACAAGGGCAAGGGAGAGGAGTGGGACAAGGGCAAGGACAAGGGCAAGGGAGAGGAGTGGGATGAGGACAAGGGCAAGGGAGAGGAGTGGGACAAGGACAAGGGCAAGGGAGAGGAGTGGGACAAGGGCAAGGGAGAGGAGTGGGACAAGGGCAAGGGAGAGGAGTGGGATGAGGACAAGGGCAAGGGAGAGGAGTGGGACAAGGGCAAGGGAGAGGAGTGGGACAAGGACAAGGGCAAGGGAGAGGAGTGGGACAAGGGCAAGGGAGAGGAGTGGGACAAGGGCAAGGGAGAGGAGTGGGACAAGGACAAGGGCAAGGGAGAGGAGTAGGACAAGGGCAAGGGCAAGGGAGAGGAGTAGGACAAGGGCAAGGGCAAGGGAGAGGAGTGGGACAAGGACAAGGGCAAGGGAGATGAGTGGGACAAGGGCAAGGGAGAGGAGTAGGACAAGGGCAAGGGAGAGGAGTGGGACAAGGGCAAGGGAGAGGAGTGGGATGAGGACAAGGGCAAGGGAGAGGAGTGGGACAAGGACAAGGGAGAGGGAGAGGAGTGGGACAAGGGCAAGGGAGAGGAGTGGGACAAGGGCAAGGGAGAGGAGTGGGATGAGGACAAGGGCAAGGGAGAGGAGTGGGACAAGGGCAAGGGAGAGGAGTGGGACAAGGACAAGGGCAAGGGAGAGGAGTGGGACAAGGGCAAGGGAGAGGAGTGGGACAAGGACAAGGGCAAGGGAGAGGAGTGGGACAAGGGCAAGGGAGAGGAGTGGGACAAGGACAAGGGAGAGGAGTGGGATGAGGACAAGGGCAAGGGAGAGGAGTGGAACAAGGACAAGGGAGAGGAGTGGGACAAGGGCAAGGACAAGGGCAAGGGAGAGGAGTGGGATGAGGGCAAGGGAGAGGAGTGGGATGAGGACAAGGGCAAGGGAGAGGAGTAGGACAAGGGCAAGGGAGAGGAGTGGGACAAGGGCAAGGGAGAGGAGTGGGACAAGGACAAGGGCAAGGGAGAGGAGTAGGACAAGGGCAAGGGAGAGGAGTAGGACAAGGGCAAGGGCAAGGGAGAGGAGTGGGACAAGGACAAGGGCAAGGGAGAGGAGTAGGACAAGGGCAAGGGAGAGGAGTAGGACAAGGGCAAGGGAGAGGAGTAGGACAAGGGCAAGGGCAAGGGAGAGGAGTGGGACAAGGGCAAGGGAGATGAGTGGGACAAGGACAAGGGCAAGGGAGAGGAGTAGGACAAGGGCAAGGGAGAGGAGTGGGGCGAGGGAGAGGAGTTAGAATGCATGGTGGTGCTCAAAGAAGGGCCAGAGCTAGGGTAACTAATGAAATAAGAGCTACTATAATAGACCATGTCATAAACCATAAAGGCTGGTGAACGAGTACAGCCAAATCTCAGCCGGGACACGGTGGCATCAATTGTTCGGATTTTTAGAGAAACAAACAGGTAGGATATTGCTTCTCCTACTGCAAAGTGTAAATAATTTTACCATGTATTACAGTGACTGTGTGCCTCCGGTCTCTAAAATGTAACTGTATTTTGTCCCTCTAAGGATTCAATGTCTACCTCCCTCAGGGGGCAGAGGAAAGCTCCTGAATGAAGAACAGGAACTTGCTATTGTCAACATGGTGATTGCTGACAATGAAATTTAACTGAAGGACATTCAGTCCAGAGTTGTAGAGGACAACCTTGTCTTTAGGAACATTGCAGCAATCAGCACACCATCCATTTCTCGGACTCTAGCTAAACACAGAGTAGAAATGAAACATTTATATAAAGTTCCTTTTGAAAGGAACGGTGAGCGCATCAAAGAACTCCGTCACCAATACGTCCAGGTAAGGTTATGCAATACAGTCATTACTGTATTATACATTGTGTGTTTTGCAGTAAACTACTCTATAAACTTGGAGTACATTAGGACATACAGTAGATATACAGCAAAGCATTTACATACACTGTGTCTGATTACTTTCAGAGAGTAATGGAGTTGGAGGCCAATCAAGTCCCACATGTAATGATCTACATTGATGAGGCTGGCTTTAACTTAGCGAAAAGGCGTCGGCGCGGAAGAAACATAATTGGCCAAAGGGCCACAGTTACTGTGCCGGGCCAGAGAGGAGCCAACATCACCATGTGCGCCGCAACCTCCAACGATGGTGCACTCCTGCATAAATGTGAGATTGGCCCCTACAACACCAACCGCCTTCTCCTGTTTTTAGAAGACCTGCACGAAAGACTTGTGCCAGAGGTAGAAAGGGGACAGGTGAGAGACCACTTGCCAATATACGTGATCACATGGGACAATGTGGCATTCCACCATTCCCGTGCAGTCACAGCATGGTTTGACGCCCATTCTAGGATGGTGTCCCTTTTCCTTGCTCCTTACTCCCCTTTCCTCAACCCCATTGAGGAGTTTTTCTCATCCTAGAGATGGAAGGTTTTTGACCATCATCCACAGGACCAAATGTCCCTCCTGGATGCAATGGATGCTGCATGCCAAGACATCACAGCTGAACACTGCCAGGGGTGGATAAGGCATGCCAAAATATTCTTCCCACGATGCCTTGCAAGAGAAGATATCAGGTGTGATGTGGATGAGAACATGTGGCCAAATGCAGAAGACCGGGCAGATTAGAAGATGACTCGTTTTTTTCTTTTTTATTCTTCTGGTGCTTTTTCTGTTCATATATTTTGTATTTTCACATAATAAATGGCAGCTATATTGCATATTTTTGTTATCTTGCAGTAATATCCTTTTGCAAATAAAGTCTTTATTGCAGCAATTCTGTCTCTGTCTTCGTTTTTTCATTAACCGTACACTCTATAAAGCATCTGAGATGGGTCTTTTTTATTGAATTTCTGCAGCAAAAGACCTAAACCCAACAAAACAAAAATGTAGAGAGGCTTCAAAAGACACTGCAGTGCAAAACACAATCTATGATCAGTACACTATACTGTCTGTTGCATAAGGGCAGACCTGACACATCTAAAATAATGCAGTTTCTGTAATTCCATCTGATGTCAGTGTTTTTATGACATTGTGCTATGATTGACTAAATCTTCCTGTTGGACGAGAACATATGTTAGTGTTTTGAAAAATTATTTGATTTTGAGACATGTTTGCAGTGTTTTGGTAGACATGGTGTATTGTTGCTAGTGTATTATTGTATTTTGAAAATTAGTGTTGGAGTTTAGTTTACAATGTGTGATTTTGAGCATGAAATTAACTGTTTTGCCAATTGTGTTGTAGGTGTGTTGGTGCGTTAAGAGTTTAGGAAATTTGTTAAAAGTATTGAAAAAATTGTCATAGCGATTGTAAAAAACTGTAAATAATCAATACGCAGAATAAAGCGGCGGGGCCTGGTTGAGTTAGTTAGTAGTGTGTTAAACTGGCAGGTGTGTGAGTGTGTGTGTGAGAGAGTGAGTGAGTGTGTGTGTGTGTTGTGTGTGTGTGTGTGTGTGTGTGTGTGTGTGTACTTGTACAACTATCTTTGTGAGGACCAGTTTGAGTTTTAGATAATTGGAGTGAGGACATGTTGGCCGGTCCTCAGTCTCTGAGAGCCTTTAAAGGCTGTTTGAGGGTCAAGACTTGGTTTTAGGGATAAGGTTATAATGAGGTTAAGGGTCGGTTTAGGGTCAGGGGTCGGGTTAGGCACTCAGTTGTGATGGGTAAGGTTAGGGTAAGCGGCTAGAGATTGCATTGTGTCAATGAATATCCTCATAAAGATAGATGTACAAGTGTGTGTGTGTGTACCTGGGCGAGTGCGCCTCTGCCATCCACATCAGGTCCATGTTGCAGGCCAGCAGTGGCAGGTGTGTGTGTGTGTGTGTGTGTGTGTGTGTGTGTGTGTGTGTGTACCTGGGCGAGTGCGCCTCTGCCATCCACATCAGGTCCATGTTGCAGGCCAGCAGTGGCAGGTGTGTGTGTGTGTGTGTGTGTGTGTGTGTGTGTGTGTGTGTGTGTGTGTGTGTGTGTGTGTGTGTGTGTGTGTGTGTGTGTGTGTACCTGGGCGAGTGCGCCTCTGCCATCCACATCAGGTCCATGTTGCAGGCCAGCAGTGGCAGGTGTGTGTGTGTGTGCCGGCTCTCGTATGAACCGGTCAGATTCCCACTCGTCAGAAGAACGTCGACGATCAGCTGTAAGTTCGTTTCCCACCGGATCGGCTCGCCGAACAGAACCACAGCTACACACACACACACACACACACACACACACACACACACACACACACACACACACACACACACACACACACACACACACACACACACACACACACACACACACACACACACACACACAGACACACACAACACAAGCCAACACTGTTATTCATTTTATTATATTACATCATTGCTTTGTTTTTCTTTTATAATATAAGTTCCAGCTAAATACATGTCAAGTACACACACTGTGTAAACGTTTGGGGTCGGTAAGATTTTAAGTCAAAGCTGCATTTATATGATCAAAAATACAGTAAAAACAGTGAAATATTATTATAGTGTAAATCAGCTGTTCTCTATGTGAATATACAGTAAAGTGTAATTTATTCCTGTGATCAAAGCTGAATGTTCATCATCATTACTCCAGTCTTCAGTGTCACATGATCCTTCAGAAATCACTCTAATATGTCATATTTTTGTGGAAACTGATGCATTTTATTTTTCAGGATTCTTTGATGAATAGAAAGTTCAAAAGTTTAGCATTTATCTGACATAGAATCTTTTGTAACATTATAAATGTCTTCACTGTCACTTTTGATTAGTCTTACTGACCCCAAACCTGTGCGCTAGTGTAGTTCAGGATCATCCAGACCGCTCTCATCAACAATATTCACAGAAATATGAGCATTTCTACTGTGAAGAACGACTGACCCAGAAACATATGAAGGAGCGAATAAAACAGAGCGATCCTTTAACCTGATGATTAATGTGTTTTGAGTAGAGTGTGTGTGTGTGTGTGTGTGTGTGTGTGTTTGAGCAGGAACATCTCACCTTCGACCCTGGGCAGGGTCACCACAGGAGAGGACTGAAACAACAGCACATCATCAGTTAGACACATCAGAAAAACACCAGACTATAAAAGTGCAAACCATCTGAACTCCCTCAAGTTGAGTATGACTTCTCTTTTCTAACTCTAGTTAGTGTGTAATGTCTCTGTTTGTGCATAAACAACATTTCTGATCAGAGCTCCAGTAAAACAGCTGTTTCTGTGTGAATATATAGTCAAATGTAATTTATTCTTGAATTTTTGTAACATTTTTGATCAATCGAATGCATCCTAAAAGTATTTGAAGTAAATAAAAGTATTAATTTCTTCACAAAAAAAAAAGTCTTGAGCATTTTTTAAATTATGAATTGCATCAAACTGAATCAAATTGTGACAGATTCAGATTTCATGATGCAGCGTTTCATTAAGTAGAGAATTATAATGGCAGCAAATGTTTCTCAGACGCTTGTGTGTGTGTGTGTGTGTGTGTGTGTGTGTGTAGTGAGTGGTGTGTGTGTGTGTGTGTGTGTGTGTGTGTGTGTGTGTAGTGAGTGGTGTGTGTGTGTGTGTGTGTGTGTGTGTGTGTGTGTGTGTGTGTGTGTGTGTGTGTGTGTGTAGTGAGTGGTGTGTAGTGTGTGGTGCGTGTGTGTGTGTGTGTGTAGTGTGTGTAGTGAGTGGTGTGTGTGTGTGTGTGTAGTGAGTGATGTGTGTGTGTGTGTGTGTGTGTGTGTGTGTGTGTGTGTGTGTGTGTGTGTGTGTGTGTGTGTGTGACTGGGCTCACGGGGAGTTTGGGCCGCCGGTTGTGATCCACCATGTCCAGCAGAGGGAAAGACTCGCGCAACATGTCGATGCTGACGACGTTAGTGAAGCCCACGCTGATCCACAGGTTAAGGAGTCATCATCACTGCTTTATGACCAAAGCCTTTTCTCTCCGCAAACAACAACAAGAGATTTGAGGGATTATGATAATCCCATTCCTCAGATTACGCTTGTAAATACTCTCACATCATCGAGGAGGAATAAAAGCCACATCTGTATATATGCACTCAATTAAAATCTGCAGGTCAACAATCACACGAGGCCGTATGGAGATGAGGAGGATAACACACACACACACACACACACACACACACACACTGAAGGAACAGGAGGAACACACACACACACACACACACACACACACACACACACACTGAAGGAACAGGAGGAACACACACACACACACACACACACACACACACACACTGAAGGAACAGGAGGAACACACACACACACACACACACACACACACACACACTAAAGGAACAGGAGGAACACACACACACACACACACACACACACACACTGAAGGAACAGGAGGATCACACACACACACACACACACACACACACACACACTGAAGGAACAGGAGGATCACACACACACACACACACACACACACACACACACACACACACACACACACACACACACTGAAGGAACAGGAGGAACACACACACACACACACACACACACACACACACACACACACACACACACTGAAGGAACAGGAGGAACACACACACACACACACACACACACACACACTAAAGGAACAGGAGGAACACACACACACACACACACACACACACACACACACACACACACACACACACACACACACTGAAGGAACAGGAGGATCACACACACACACACACACACACACACACACACACACTGAAGGAACAGGAGGATCACACACACACACACACACACACACTGAAGGAACAGGAGGATCACACACACACACACACACACACACACACACACACACTGAAGGAACAGGAGGATCACACACACACACACACACACACACTGAAGGAACAGGAGGATCACACACACACACACACACACACACACACACACACACACACACACTGAAGGAACAGGAGGATCACACACACACACACACACACACACACACACACACACTGAAGGAACAGGAGGATCACACACACACACACACACACACACTGAAGGATACTTCTTGGCGATGTCCAGCACAGGGCCCTGTCCTGACACCAGCACATGCTTGTCGTGAAACTTCTTGAACATTCGCAGAGGACTGTGGGACATCATGACCTGGTCCTGAGAAATCTATAAATCAAGCAGATTAACATCCATATCAGCCGTCATCATCCACACACACACACACACACACACACACAAACACTTCATGCAACAAAACATGTCCACTAGTCCACATCTGAAGTGGATCAAAACCGTTCATCAAAGTCACACAGGAATTCTGAACAACACCGTTCTTGTCTCAGGACAACTCTGATGACTTCAGATGTTGACTAGTGTATTTAGCTTTAGGATCACCGTAACAAAACCCTGAGGGTGTGAGTGTGAACACACCCTTAACACTTCACTTAAACTTCCGCCACAGAATAAAAAAATAATAGATAAAAGATAATTGCAACTTTTTTCTCACAATTGCGAGTTTACATCTTATATAAAGTCAGAATTGCATGATATAAAGTTGCAATTGCGTCTTATAAAGTCAGAATTGTGAGATTTAACTTTTTTTCTCAGAATTGCGTGTTTAGCCTATATCTCGTAATTCTGACTTTCTAACACGCAATTGCGAGAAATAAAGTCAGAATTGCGAGAAATAAAGTCAGAATTGCGAGAAATAAAGTCAGAATTGTGAGAAATAAAGTCAGACTTGTGAGAAATAAAGTCAGAATTGTGAGAAATAAAGCCAGAATTGCGAGAAATAAAGTCAGAATTGCGAGAAATAAAGTCAGAATTGTGAGATATAAAGTCAGAATTTCGAGATATAAAGTCAGAATTTCGAGATATAAAGTCAGAATTGCAAGAAATAAGGTCAGAATTGCGAGAAATAAAGTCAGAATTTCGAGATATAAAGTCAGAATTGCAAGAAATAAGGTCAGAATTGCGAGAAATAAAATCAGAATTGCGAGAAATAAAGTCAGAATTGCGAGAAATAAAGTCAGAATTGCGAGAAATAAAGTCAGAATTTCGAGATATAAAGTCAGAATTGCAAGAAATAAAGTCAGAATTGCGAGAAATAAAATCAGAATTGCGAGAAATAAAGCCAGAATTGCGAGAAATAAAGTCAGAATTGCGAGAATTAAAGTCAGAATTGTGAGATATAAGGTCAGAATTGCGAGATATAAAGTCAGAATTGCGAGAAATAAAGTCAGAATTTCGAGATATAGTCAGAATTGCGAGATATAAAGTCAGAATTGCGAGAAATAAAGTCAGAATTGCGAGAAATAAAGTCAGAATTGTGAGATATAAAGTCAGAATTGCGAGAAATAAAGCCAGAATTGCGAGAAATAAAGTCAGAATTGCGAGAAATAAAGTCAGAATTGCGAGAAATAAAGTCAGAATTTCGAGATATAAAGTCAGAATTGCAAGAAATAAAGTCAGAATTTCGAGATATAAAGTCAGAATTGCGAGAAATAAAGTCAGAATTGTGAGAAATAAAGTCAGACTTGTGAGAAATAAAGTCAGAATTTCGAGAAATAAAGTCAGAATTGCAAGAAATAAGGTCAGAATTGCGAGAAATAAAATCAGAATTGCGAGAAATAAAGTCAGAATTGTGAGATATAAGGTCAGAATTGCGAGATATAAAGTCAGAATTGCGAGAAATAAAGTCAGAATTTCGAGATATAAGGTCAGAATTGCGAGATATAAAGTCAGAATTGCGAGAAATAAAGTCAGAATTGCGAGAAATAAAGTCAGAATTGTGAGATATAAAGTCAGAATTGCGAGAAATAAAGCCAGAATTGCGAGAAATAAAGTCAGAATTGCGAGAAATAAAGTCAGAATTGCGAGAAATAAAGTCAGAATTTCGAGATATAAAGTCAGAATTGCAAGAAATAAAGTCAGAATTTCGAGATATAAAGTCAGAATTGCGAGAAATAAAGTCAGAATTGTGAGAAATAAAGTCAGACTTGTGAGAAATAAAGTCAGAATTTCGAGAAATAAAGTCAGAATTGCAAGAAATAAGGTCAGAATTGCGAGAAATAAAATCAGAATTGCGAGAAATAAAGTCAGAATTTCGAGATATAAAGTCAGAATTGCAAGAAATAAAGTCAGAATTGCGAGAAATAAAGTCAGAATTGCGAGAAATAAAGTCAGAATTTCGAGATATAAAGTCAGAATTGCAAGAAATAAAGTCAGAATTGCGAGAAATAAAGTCAGAATTGTGAGATATAAAGTCAGAATTGCAACAAATAAAGTCAGAATTGCGAGAATTAAAGTCAGAATTGTGAGATATAAGGTCAGAATTGCGAGATATAAAGTCAGAATTGCGAGAAATAAAGTCAGAATTGTGAGATATAAAGTCAGAATTGCAACAAATAAAGTCAGAATTGCGAGAATTAAAGTCAGAATTGCAAGAAATAAAGTCAGAATTGCGAGAATTAAAGTCAGAATTGCAAGATATAAAGTCAGAATTGCGAGAAATAAAGTCAGAATTGCGAGAAATAAAGTCAGAATTGCGAGAAATAAAGCCAGAATTGCGAGAAATAAAGTCAGAATTGCGAGAAATAAAGTCAGAATTGCGAGAAATAAAGTCAGAATTTTGAGAAATAAAGTCAGAATTGCGAGAAATAAAGTCAGAATTGCGAGAAATAAAGTCAGAATTGCAACAAATAAAGTCAGAATTGCGAGATATAAAGTCAGAATTGCAACAAATAAAGTCAGAATTGCGAGAAATAAAGTCAGAATTGCGAGAAATAAAGTCAGAATTGTGAGAAATATAGTCAGAATTGTGAGATATAAAGTCAGAATTGCGAGAAATAAAGTCAGAATTGTGAGATATAAAGTCAGAATTGCGAGAAATAAAGCCAAAATTGCGAGATATAAAGTCAGAATTGCAAGAAATAAAGTCAGAATTGCGAGATATAAAGTCAGAATTGCGAGAAATAAAGTCAGAATTGCAAGAAATAAAGTCAGAATTGCGAGATATAAAGTCAGAATTGCAAGAAATAAAGTCAGAATTGCAAGAAATAAAGTCAGAATTGCGAGATATAAAGTCAGAATTGCGAGAAATAAAGTCAGAATTGTGAGATGTAAAAAGTCGTAATTATCTTTTAAAATGTTTTATTCTGTGACGGAAACAAGCTTCGATAGAACTGTTAAAAAGCACAGTTTTAAAAATAAACTTCCGTGTGAATGTCTTTAGCCGGGGAAAGAAGTGTACATTCTCCCAGCGCATGAAGCTCTCGTATGTCGAAAGCTGACGTTTATTTAGATTTCTCATGATTTGATCTCTTCAAGCTGAATGAATGTGATACAGAGAGCATTTCAGAAATCTCCTGGAGGCTGCGAGAGAACAGGACTCACGGGAACACCCAGGATGTGTGACAGCTGATCTGCCTTCTTCTGCCGTAAGCAGTTTCCAGCATTCGTGACGAAGACGACGGGAACCAGGAACTGTCCCTTGGCGTCCACAAGCTTCTGGAAGGCTCTCTTGGCCGCTGGGATGGGCGTCTTCCCTCGCACTAGGACTCCATCGATGTCAAACAGCAACCCGAAGCCTGGCTCCAACTGTTAGAGAGAGGCAGAGATCCACAACAGAGGGCAAAACATCAAAAACAGACCTAAAGAAAAGCACACATTACTGGATGAATCAGTGTTTTTGAATGAATTTCTTGAGTGAATGATTCAATGACTCACTCGTAAAGACTTCGCTTGTTTCACTACTGGATGAATCAGTGTTTTTGAACGAATCTCTTGAATAAATGATTCAATGACTCACTCATAAGCAGTGTTGGGGAAAGTTACTTTTAAAAGTAATGCATTACAATATTGCGTTACTCCCCAAAAAAGTAACTAATTGCATTACTTAGTTACTTTTTATGAAAAGTAATGTGTTACGTTACTTTTACGTTACTTTTTCTTCTCACCTGGGCTGGGCTTGCTTGTTTGTTTTTTTAACAAGACCAACAAAAAAGTTATACTTTTGGCAAATGTTAAGGCTCTTTCACACCAAAAGTGAACTGAATAAGCCTCAGGCTGAAGGAAATGTATATTTACGCTTTTACAGTAAAGGGTGCCGCTCAAACAAACCTTTCAGCTGCGCTACTGATCTGGATTAAAGAACAATACTATACAGGAGAAGGAAGTTCAACACTCTTATTTCTAAATCTTATAAAGTAATTTTTGCTTATTAGTATGGTTGAATTACATCATTGAAGGTCAGCAGCAAAGACATTAATAAAGTGAGATTAAATTCACAAAGTATATTTGTTTAATTTAATAGTTAATTATAAAAGTTGAGTAAAATTCTGAGATTGCATTTTACTGTTTTTATTTATTTTGAGCAGTGAGATGAGTAAGTTCACATTTACTCTAGAACTACAATAACCATCATGTTTACACAGCGCACACACCTCACTTTGTTTCTCTCAACATGGGGACAGGAGAGCTGTCAGTCAATAAATGTGAAAAAGTAACTAGCGTTACTTATTTGGAAAAGTAACTTAGATATTTTATTAAAAATTGAAAAAGTAATGCATTACTTTACTAGTTACTTGAAAAAGTAATCTTATTACGTAACTCAAGTTACTTGTAATGAGTTACCCCCAACACTGCTCATAAGAGACTTCACTTGTTTCATAACTGGATGAATCTGCGTTTTTGAACAAATCTCTTGAATGTTTCAAAATCGCACCACTGTACCTGAAAATCGAGGAGAGTAACGAATTGTGAGTTTTGTGCATCGTTTCAGCCCAATTTAAATAATATCTTATAATGCCTTCAAATGCACCTTAGACAAGTGACTAAAATGTATTTGTCATTGAATCATTCATTCAAGAAATGTGTTCAAAAATGCTGATTCATCCAGTAATGAAACAAGTGAAGTCTTTACGAGTGAGTCATTGAATCATGTTAATTAAATATCTAATTAATTAAATATTTTTAAATAGACTCCAGCAATTAACATTTTGTCAGAACCTTTAGTAAATTGCATGTTATTAGTTTAGTTGTCTGTTCAGAATTGTGATCTGTTTTGTTGTGAATTAATTAGAATAGAAATGTTTAATTAATTATCTTTAATAATAACAGAAACAGTTTTGTCATTTACAAGGTTGTTCAGCTTTCAGAAAAGTCTACCCATAATGCATAGCGGGCGAGAACACGCAGAAAGAAAAGAGAGAGATTAGAAGTGAGACTGACTCCATGTGTGTGTGTGTGCTGTCTCTGTGTAATCCTGTTCATAACCTTCAGTAAACAGAGTTTCATTTTAATTCAAGTGTTCTGAAAGTTCACGTCAGGACGAAGGATCTCCCAGTTAGTCGCGCAAACCTGCCATGTCGACCAATAGAAGTCTGCTTGTCTAATGAGTGATTCCTGTGGGAGATCTGCTTCATAAATGACATCAAAATCTATATTCCACTAATATGACCGACCGCATCGCTGAAAGGCTGTTTGGTCACACTATATCTAAAGCTGGCCTTACAGTGGAACTACACACACACACATGACTCCACATGAGCTTACTATAGGGTTAGGGACTGATTTAGTGTTACCTAATGTTTCATTTGAATAAAGATATAGACAGAATAAAGATGACATAATCCAGTTTTAGTGGCGCACACACACACACACACACACTCGCATCGCCTCATTCTAAGATGTCTCTCTCTCTCCTCAGAGATTAACTCGTCCAGAAGAGGCTGACGCTGCGTCACACTCGACCCGACGGACGCTCGTAACGCTCACTGGAGGATTACAGTCCTCTGCTTTACTCAAACATCACAGTCCCACAGGGAGTCTCTCTCGAGAAGACCCTCCATCACGTCCATCACTCCTGCAGGTCTCATCAAGAGACGTGATGTTTATCAGCACAATCCCGACGTTCCCTACAGATCACCAGATATTCCCACATCTTCAGTCTGTGTGAGGAAGAGGTTTGGTTTCACTGTGTGATCAGAGACGCCGAGTCATGATAATCTGTGACCCTGCACCACAGAACCAGTCACATGACACACGGGGATAGCCAACAATACACTGTATGGGTCAAAATTATTCTTTTATGCCAAAAATCATGAGGATATTAAGTAAAGATCATGTTCCATGAAGATATTTTGTTAATTTCCTACTGTAAATATATCAAACATGTATTTGTGTGAGTGAATGCAGGACAATCGCCAACATAAATGAACAACTTTAAAGGAGATTTCCTCAATGTTTTGATTTTTTTGCACCCTCAGATTCCAGATTTACAAATTTAAATACTGTCCTATCATAACAAACCACACATCAATGGAAATGTATTTATTCAGCTTTCAGATGTTGTATACATCTCAGTTTCAGAAACTTGACCCATGTGACCCATGTCCAGGTCACATGGTCTCGCAGAAGTGAACTTCACTGATTTATGCTGATGAACTCAGAGAATCTCAAGCTATTCTGTTGATTTAACACTAGTGCAAACATCTTCCATTTTCAAATATTTATTAAATATTAAAATATAAATGTGCTTAATTTCAACATTTCTGAGTACATCTGCTGTTATTAAACTGTATTATACATGATATCAACTATACGCAAATCCACATCAGTCAGAGTAGAGATCAAACCATAATCATTTCGACACTTTAATTTTCAATTTTAATCCCAAAACCTCAATCACAGGCAAATTAAGTCTTTCGTTTGAATAATTACTCTACTTATAACAGCCATTTATGTCAGGGTTATTATCATTAACTTAAACTTAAGTGTTGTTTAAGTCCCCCTGTGGTGTAAATCCAGCTTATAATGTTGATTATGTGTCTATGTGGTGTTTTTAATCTGCTTTAAGACACAGCATGTGTAAATTCATAAGTCGACAGCATTGCTGAGTATTTCCTCCTTAAAACTGCAGTGAACCAAAGACAGTCTCAAAAACACGCTTTGAAATCGCTGGTGTTTCTGACGTCACAAACTACCTTGTAACCAATCAGATCAACGTGTGATCGTCAACCAGTGGATCTCTGAGCTGAGTGAGTGAGTGGAGGCGGGGCTCATTTGCATATTCATAGAACCGATCATGAGGCAAGGGTGTCGAGTTACATTCAAGATATTTTAAGGCATGAAGACATTTTGTTTTCAAGGAAAAAAACGTTTAAATATGTAATTTTGGTGATCAGAGATGAGTTTTAAGGGATAAATGATTGACTACAGAGGGACTTTAATGAATATTACTCAGTACTTAAATATATTATTAAACTGAAACAAGGACACCTTAAAATAAAGTGTAACCAAACATTTCTTTTTAACTGAAATAAAGCTCAAATATAATAATAAAATATAGATATTAGTTGAAAAACAAACTAAATGAAGATTAGAAATGTTGCTGAACTGAAATAAGTTTAAGTTGAAGCACTAAAATTAATAACTGGAAATAAATACAAGTTAAAGTTCAAATAGATTTAACCTAAATAGAAATATTTAAAATAGATATATTTTTAAAAATGAATAAAATGACAAAAGCACATAACGAAATTACAACAAAAAAACGATTAAAAATATAAGAATAAAAGCTAATGAAACTATAATAAAACTGAAATAAGGAAACAAAACAATGATGCGAACATTTAGAACTTTGCATAAATATAATGGCATAAATAACAATAACAAACCATTAAGAATTATTAATAACATGATAATTAGTATTAGTCTCGCTTTGTATGAAGTGTCTTCAACTAGAATGTACTACTACTTAGATTTAAATTAATCGCACTTATGTTTTTACATTGTAAAATTAAAAAAAAAATGCATGTTAACGACATCTATGATGTATAATCACCCCTAATGTTACCGTGTCCTCCTCAATAACAATCAACTATACCAGTAATTATTTTTTACTTAAATCCCTAATATAAAAGCAGACCAGATTAATTTTACCCTATGTTTTGTATAATCAGAAATACGTAATGTTTTTTTTACTGCCGCTGCCCGTTGCTCAAAACAACAAAAATGAACTACACCAACCTTGTAGTTACACTATAATAACAAACAAGGGTTGATTGTTTGTTATTATACTGTAACTACAAGGTTCAATTGTAATTGAACAAGGGATCAAAAAATATCACAATTCCTCTGATTTAAAAGATGAAAACTGAGCAGTGAAGATGAATCTGCAGATCAATAACTCCAACCCCAGTGAAGAGAGGAAATTACAGTAAACGAGGATTCACACACACACACACACACACACACACACACACACAATGGATCCAGCGGTTGAGCAAACATCGGATGATGTAGGCATGTAAACACTACCTGGCTGCTCAGTCCTCGCGCGGGCGTCACGACGCGCCGCACGTGCCGCGAACACACGCCGCTCGACGGCCTCATCAGCGCGGCGAAGGCCTTCATCTCGATCCGCGGTTCTGGGAGTTCTGCCGGTTCCTCCGCGGTTCTGTGAGTGAGTTCTGCCCGGTTCCAGTTCCTCCATCGGGCTTTATCAGCGCTGAGGAGTGACGACAGAGGAGGAGGCGCGAGGCATCGAAAGACTCAGGATTCAGGAAATAAACATCCTTCCGCGCCGGCAAATGGGGGAGCGCGACGCGACGCGACAGACACCCCCATCCGTCCAGCGCAGCGGCAACGCGACGCGACGCGACGAAGCTGCAGTAAAAATGCTTCTCAGATGCCCTCACTAACATGGAACATCGGAAGGACCAAAAAAGAACAAAAAGTTTTTGTTCTTTTTATCTTTTCTTTCCTTGGCATTCTATGAAAAGATGTTGATACAAATATAACGCATAACACATCAAACGAAAATAGGGAAATTATGATAATATTACTGCGTATTATTTACTTCAGATTTAGACTTCTATCTTACTGCTAGCTTGATTTAGGATCAAGAAGGTAATTATGAGGAATTCATGTTTAGTTTTGTTGATGTTGTAAATTGTATGTATTATATGCATGAAAGTGTTAGCTATCATGAAATCAGTAACACTTTACAGTAAGGTTTCATTAGTTAAATTTGTTAACATGAACTAATAATGAACTGCACTTCCTCAGCATTTATTAATCTTAGTTAATTTTAATTTCAGAATTTACTAAAACAGCATTTTTGTAATGATTTCATTGATAAGGTTTAGTTTGATTTATTAATGTTTCCATTTGTTGCATGTGAACGATGCTTTTTAAAGGTGCAGTGAGCACCTAAACACTCCTCAGCCAATCAGCAGTAAGGGGCGTGTACACACATTAGGGGGGAGGAGCCTGTGTTATATAGCATGTACATGAATGGGCCCTTTTCACAGACTGCGGCGATGCGTTTTAACGGTCATCAACATCGTGAATCCTGCAAAGTTTTTTATATTTTCATTTTAAAAAATGTATGTACATTTATAACACTACACTTTGTATTATATTACTTTTGCATCAATTATAAAAAACTAGTTACGGGTGCTGTAAGGCTGCAGTAAAGTTGACATCTTTCTCTCTTCTGACTGCCATTATCAATCTCTCTCTATTTTGTCCCTCTTTTTGAAAGTTTGTGAAAACGTGGAGTTTTTCTTTTGGTATTAGATCAAATGTGAACAAAAATATATATATTGAATGTATTGTCTCATTCACACTACAAAAGTTATACCCAACTATGACGACTTCTGCTTCTGAGAAACCTGGAAATGTGATTTGGGGGCGGGGTTAACGAGATGGGGGCGTGGTCTTCTGGGTAAAGGGCGTGTTTGTTCTGGTGATTTTAAATATCAACATCGTTTCTCAGAAATCGCTTACTGCACCTTTAATGTTTGTACTTTACCATTTCTGTTTCATTCATAAAAACAGCAAAATGTTTGATAAATTGTGTGAAGACATTTTTTACCTCCAAGTTACTTTAAATGTGCCTTCAGTATTTCAGCCAATCGTTTTACACAGAAGTGATCAGGGAAATCTCGTTAAAATGTAGTAGTCTTCCAGAAAAAGCAGCTCTTAATGAACATCACATGACCAACTGTGTCACGCAGTTGAGTTATTACTACTACTACTATTACTAACAATGTCTTATTTCGTTTATATAGCCTAAAGATGTACAAACAGCAACCCTGGTCATAACAGCCAGTTAAATGTAAATCTTTAAAAATGTAAAATCTCTAGATAAGATAATAAAAAAGACACAAGACCTGCATTACATCCACTGCAGAAGCAGGGCATCGTGGGTGAAGAGGATATTAGATTGAGCCCTGACCATGTGACCGGGTCATCTCTGGCTGGTCACATGAACCGAACCGTTTCTCATCACACACTCTTAATGTAACGCATGAATGTTTTCAGTGAGTTAATACTCCACACATTTACACACAAAGCATATTCATAGTATAAAGAGTTTGGTACAAAAAAAAGTTTACTTGTCCAAGAAGGCAAAGTGAACAGTATACAAAATATTTACAGAGATTTTTGTACTTTTGTCCTTTAACATGTTGAACAAATGAAGGATGGATGAAAGTTTATCCTTGCATGTAATACACCCTTTGACATGATCACCGTGTAACGACATTAATGTCTAAAGTATGGTCCAGATGAAACAGATTAATAATTAAATTCCTAAATGATTTAATGTTACCTGTACAGTTCATAAGGATCATACTGACATACATAAGCATCGCACTGAAGTCAAGCACATTTGATGTTTATAATCCATAACCAGAACACTGGTTTAATGTGAAGCAGGTGTGATTAAACAACGGGCAGTTATCAATTTAATGGATTAGTTCACTTCAGAATTAAAATGTCCTGATGATTTACTCTCCTCCATGTCATCCAAGATGTTCATGTCTTTCTTTCTTCAGTGGAAAAGAAATGAAGGTTTCTGAGGAAAACACTCCAGGATGTTCCTCCATATAGTGTCTTCAATGGGGTCCAACGGGTCGAAGGTCCAGATGTGAGTTTCAGTGCAGCTTCAAAGTCTCGACTCGATCCAGCCGAGGAATAAGAGTCTTACCTTGACCTTTCACCCTGATTATGTAATGTGTGTCGCATCACAGCGAGTGCAAGACCAGCATTAGTGGTTAAAAGTATATAAATGTTTATTTAGTTATAAAATGTCCGCTGGTGTGTCTAGATGAGACTCTTATTCCTCGGCTGGATCGTGTCGAGACTTTGAAGCTGCACTGAAACTCACATCTGGACCTTCGACCCGTTGGACCCCATTGAAGACACTATATGGAGGAACATCCTGGAGTGTTTTCCTCAGAAACCTTCATTTCTTTTCCACTGAAGAAAGAAAGACATGAGCATCTTGGATGACGTGGGGGAGAGTAAATCAAATTCTGAGGTGATCTCCTCCTTTAAAGCCCCGGCTCTGGTCTCGGCGCGGGAGATTGTTCATCATCAGATCCGCTATAACCCCAGCAGTGTTTTGGCTTCTTCACTCTGGGCCATCAGACTCTCGCTGGCGTATTTCTGCAGAAGCTCCATCTTCTTCCGTCTCACCAGGGCTTCCTCAATCTGACATACACAACAACAGGATTCATCAACTTCATCAGGACTGTTTACATCTTATTAAATGTTCACACAACATGGAACACGATCAGTGTTGTTTTAGTATCATTAGTTGTGTTTCCATGCAAAGATGCAAATTTAACGTGTGAGAAAGCAGCATTTCCAAACAAATCATCCAAATAAAATAGTATTTTCTTGGGAAATTGGCTAAAAATATCAGTAATAACACCATGGGCCCTATTTTAGCGATCTGAAACGCAAGTAACTTTGTGGGCGGGTCTCGGGCGCTGTTGCTATTATACCGGCGGGATAAATGACTCTCCGACGCAAATCTAAAATGTGTTGGTCTGAAGTCGCTTCATTACTCATAGGTGTGGTTTGGGCGTAACGTGAAATAAACCAATCAGAGTGTCCTCTCACATTCCCTTTAAGAGCAGGAGCGCTTGTTCCATGGCGGATTGCTATTATAACGGCGGATTTGCCAGGAGCGGTTCACAGCCGAGGAGACCGACGTTCTCGTCAGGGCCGTAAAACACAGAGAAGTGACATTGGGGATGGAGAAACACACCCAGATCAGCTTCGGTTAAACAGGCGTATGATAATTTGGGTAAATGTGTAAGCTAGATTTATGCCTATTTCTTCACATCTTCATGGACACAACAATGATTTCCCTCATGTGGAATATTTTTCCTTGTAATAATGTATGATTTGCAAAAATGAAAACTGCTGCATCTGTGTAGATGAGAGAAGCAAAGTGTGTGTGTGTTGTGCACACGCTACATTATGGCCAAGCATGCGCCCTTAAAATAGCCTCTGAATAACGCGCCACTGACTTTAGACGAGGTTTCTCCTGGTCAGTGGAGGAATTGTTTTCTGAAACTGCAAAATAGCACCAGGGAATGTTTGCGCCGGAACACGCCGCCTCTTTCCCTGAACCGCCCCCGGGAGCGCAAGTTCATTCCCTAATTTACCGACGTGCGTCTGTGGAGGGAAAAGTCCGCTGTGCGCGGGTGAGAAATAGGAATGACACATGCAGTGTACAAAGTCAGTTGCGCTGGGTGCGAGAGAGGGCCCGAGGTGTTTCTGCAATCAGACTCTTGTCCCTCCATCATAAACGAGTGTGTGTCGAGCGTCAGACGAAACACAGTAAACGCTGTCGTGTTCTCTGGTGTTCGGGAACACACTCGTGTGAGACGCTTCTGGAGGGAGTTACACCAGATCATTCAGATCACACACACTCATTATTAGAGACGCTGCGACGCCATTGGTCCACTGGTTACTCCAGTTATCCAATCACAGCCTGTTTTATTTTGTAAATATGCTTCCACTATGCGCATATCTTCTTATTGGATAAAAAAAGTTTAAGTGGATCTTGGTGTTTCCATCCAGCATTTTTTATGCAATATCCTAAAATGCAATTAAAATAGGTGGATGGGGTGGAATAACAAATTTAAGAATCTATGCTTCCTTACATAAACATCACGGTGAAGAATACTGATTTTAGCATTTGAGGTATAAATGATGCTTATTGAGTTTCCTGCCAGGCCGGTTTTTCCACTGTAAGTTAACGGAGTCAGATCACGGAGACTCTAACCTTTTGTCTCTGATGGCTCTTGGAGCCCCAGCCCCAGACGCTGAATGGTTATGCTGATTGGATTAGGAGTGGTGACACTCTGGGGTCTGGGGCGGGTTCCTAGACCTGTATACTTCATTTACATGCTTTGTTCAAACCTCAATGTAAATCCCTCCCGCTAAAAATGTATATAAAATTGCAAGGTAAAGTTACTTTAGATGAGACTGTTGGACGAACTGCAGCAACGCACAGCGAAGTTCTCAATAAAAGAATAACCTCGGTTTGAACGCGATCCCAACGTCTCCTGGTCTCTGCTTTGACGAAGGAAAAAGTTTCCAACAATGGAAACGTGGCTTATGCAAACATTTAATAACGTTACTTATTAAACAAACCTCTTTCTGCGAGGGAACGGCAACATGAGCGAAGAACGACTGCGCATCTTCTCCCTCCATCGGTTCTCCCGCCTCATCATCGGACTGCTGTGAAACACAGGAGAGTTACGGGAGTCTGCACGGATGGAAAGAGGGTTCGGAGAGAGACGATGTTCACCTCTTCATCTCTGACGGCGTAGATGTGCTCCTCCTCCTCCTCCTCCTCCGTGTCCTTCACTCCTCCCGCTGATAATCGAGACTCTCTCTCTGCTTTCCACTTCTCCACCGCCTCTGCGATCACTGCGGACGACACACACACGGTTTACACACACGTCATGTTTAACTGAATTCTGTTTGCATCATTAATGTCCTGTTGAAGCTTAGGGTTGGGAATCGGAAATCAAATACTTGAGGTCTGGAATCGGATTTGTCATAAAATTAAAATTTCGATTCCTTTGTGAGCATTTCAATATGACTTTAAACAATTCAAGCGCGAGACGTCTCGCTGTTCTCAGAGCTACACACACATCCACAGCGGATGCATCTGTGTTCGGTTGTTTCTAGTTGTCGCGACTGCTATTTGCTCTGTGTGTAAGAGTTCTTTAGCCTGTAGATTTTTGCTCATGATATTCAGTTACAATTGAATGTTTTGCACTAAGACTAAATGTGAACATCCAAGATTTTTTTTTTTTACCTTATTGGAATCGATAAGCAGAATTCGGCTATGACTGCGGGACGGAAACACAGGATTTACACTTAAAGGGCTGGTTGATTATGATTTAGTGTGTAATGTTGCTGTTTGAGCATAAACAACATCTGCAAAGTTACAACGCTCAAAGTTCAAAGCAAAGGGAGATATTTGCTCTTAAAGAAATCTACAACAAACGGCTGGTAGAGACTACACCACATTCCTCCAGGGTTAGTGACATCACCAACCCTAGAATTTACATAAACCCCGCCCCCGGAACACGATTTATAGATTATCAAGACAGAATATGCTAATCAATGACTAGAAGATAACTACACATAACCTGCATAAATTCATCAACTAACCGTTCAGAAATGTCCTGTTGCTTCTACATGTTGTCTCTTCTTCTGGAATCTCTCCATCATTGTCTGACTCCGGTTTGAACATAAAAGGCTAAAAGTTTTTGAAATGTTGCGTGTGTGTGTGTGTGAGGTAATCAGAGCTGCTCTCTCTCACACACACAAAAGAAAAAACGCAAGCTCTTGAAGCTCCGCCCCCTGTGCCGGGAGCAGCAGCTCATTTGCATTTAAAGGGACAGACACAAAAACAGCGCGTTTTTGCTCACCCTCAAAAAGTAACAATTTTAACATGCAATATAACAATATCTGTGGGGTATTTTGAGCTGAAACTTCACACACACACTCTGGGGACATCAGAGACTTATTTTACATCTTGTGAAAGGGCATTATACCACCCCTTTAACATCGAACTGAACTCTGTCTGCATCAGTAATGTCCTGTGAAGCTGCTCTGAACGCTTCTGTACTGTAGAAATAACGCTGACGTGAACAATGCATTAATCTTAATCAGCCTCGAGGTCGAGCTGGAATGCGGTGGTCATGTGACTTCAGGTCACTGGACGGTCCGGTGCGCGTTACGCTTCTCATGAGTCGCATCAAACCTGC